>NW_027205259.1:637500-1073967 GCF_024711535.1 Dipodomys merriami
TTCCATCTCACTGCATATGAAAAGCACCCAATAATTATGTAGGATTTCCCCAATCCTCACTAACTGCTCTGAAATTGTGAACAGTGACTATTCATCCTCATGTTCAATACATACTTAAGTAATGAAGATATTAATTTGCTTCCCAACCAGGAGAAAACCATTTTCCTAACAATACTTCCATTAATCACTTTAATGTTATGTTGCTTTTCTATGTAGTTCCTATAAAATGAATAATCACTTTCCTGCCATCATTATGGGAAGAAATATAGAAAAAGGAAAACAATAGTAACGTGGCAATGACCCAAAATATCCCTGATTGTTTTCAAGTTTGCTAGACTTACCACAATTTCTGTATCCCTATTAATATTTTTTTATTTTTACGTGTTTTTTATTGTGAAAATACCATACAGAGGGGTTACTATTACATGGGCAAGATAATGAGTACATTTGTTATCAAGCATTGTTGCCTCCTCCTTTGTTTACCCTTCTTATCCTTTCCCATTTCTTCCCCCCAACCGCCCTGTCCCCCAAAGTTGTAAAGTTCGTTTTTCAACATAATGTCTTGTACATCTCATTGTTGCAATGGGTCCACCTGTATCCTTATTAAAACTATTTGTTTTTTCCCTCCCCTTCCCCAAATTATACCAACATCAAATACAGTGAAAAACAGATCTTCTACTCTCTAAAAAAATAAGGAATGATTATAAACTGCAGATTCAAATACAGTTTGAAACTAGCCTAAGCAGACAGATCCTCAAGATTCATAGCTCCAATTAACTCATGAAAAGCCAGACATGGAGGTGTGGCTTTAGTGACAGAATACCAGCCTTGAACCAAAAATTAATTAAGCAAGAGTGTAAGGCTCTGGTTTCCAGCCCCAGTACCATCTCTCTCTCTCTCTCTCTCTCTCTCTCTCTCTCTCTCTCTCTCTCTCTCTCTCTCTCTCTCTCTCTCTCTCTCTCTCTCTCTCACACACACACACACACACACACACACACACAGAGTATATTATGATTATTCTTTCTATATTATTTATCCAATTATTCTACCTTTATATAGAAAAAGAATATCCTAATTTGTATATTGAGATAAACTGCTCATATAGTCATAAAATAAGACAAATTACCACAATAGCATATAAAATATAAATAATTGAAAACCTTTTCTTGTCAAAGATTTTAAGTCAAAAAACGTGTGTGTATAAACTACAAAAGTTAATTTTTCCTAGTTCTACGGTTCCATTTTTCCACTGCCAGATAGAAAAGACTCATCCAATCTTTCCATGGGAGATAATCTATAGAGCCAGTCCATCTCCGAGGTCTGTTTTCCCCCGGTAATTGATGACAGTTTACATCAACCATACATAAACCTCAAATTTTATTATGAACCATAATTCCACTCTACATGAATGTCAGAAAATTTGCTGCATCTGCCAATGGTTCTCAATATATCCAAACAACACTTGGGCAAACACATGATAGTCCTTTATTAATACTGATTTACAGTCATGACATTGTAAGAGCACTTGTTCAGTCAGAACATTCTAGATGAAGGTGATTTTCTTTTTCTTTTCTTAGTTGTTAAGAATTCTTTTCCAAACTCTTTATGTACAATTGTATCAAATTAGCCTGACAGAAATCCTTTGACTCTGTTCATCTTTTCAACCTTAGAAGTCCGGAGTTGAAACAGAAAAGCTATACCTTAATTATATTAGCTAGAACAGTGCATTTACACCACTCATTTGCAAAAGTATATTATCGGGATTGGGAAGGTGGCTCAGTGTTAGAATGCTTGCCTTGCATGTATGAGGCCCTGCGTTCGATTCCTGAGCACCACATAGGCAGAAAAAGCCAGAAGTGGCACTGTGGTTCAAGTGGTAGAGCACTAGCCTTGAGCTGAAGAGCTGAGGGACAGTGCTCAGGCCCAGAGTTCAAGCCCCATGACCAGCAAATATATATATATATAAATATTTATATTTATATTTATATATAATATAAATATTTATATATAATAATATAAATATTTATATATGAATATATAAATACATATATATGTATAAATATATATATACAATTATATATATATATATATATATATATAATCTTCCACAGTGCACAAATTGTATGACTTTGCTTGATCCTAAATCCTGTTTATTTTCTTATGAAAATGATGGCAAGATAAAAGAAATTAAAATCAAAACAACATTGAGATCTTACCACAGTTAGAATAGCCATTATCAAGTAAACTAACAATAACAGATGCTGGCAGGGATGTGGCCAAAAGGAAACTGTACTACACTGTTGGTAGGAATGTAAACTTGTTCAATAACTCTGGAAAGCATTAGGAAGGTTCCACAAAAGACTAAATATAATTCCCTATGACCCAGCAATTCTACTCTTGGGCATTTATCCAATCGACTACAAACAAAGCAACATTAAACCTACCAGCACAACTATGTTCATTGCAACATTGTTTACCATAGCCAATACATAGAATCAGCCAAGATTCCCCTCAATAGATGTATAAATAAAGAAAATGTGATATATACATATATATATATATATATATATATATATATACAATGGAATTCTGTACTTTATCAGAAAGAATGATATTGCATCATTCATAAGGAAATGGAAAGACTTAGAAAAATTATATTAAAGTAAGACAACCCCCAAAAACATAGTTTGTATGATTTCCTTCATTTTTGGTAATAGAATGTGCCTATGAATGTACAAGTAAACACACTGAATGGTAAAACAACAACAACAACAAAAAGAAGAGTACCCTTGGATATAGGGCTCTAGATATTCACAGTGAACCAAAGGAAGATATTCTTAGGAGAGGATCACTAAAGTTTAGCTATGCACATATGAAAATGAACGATAATTGTGCGTTTGTTGGGGGGGGAGGGGTTGGAAGGGAAAAACTGGAAGAAAGGAGGGTTGGAAGTTAGTAAATTTCTTTCCTTGCCAGTACTCATACTTGAACTTAGGACCTGGAGCTTCCATGTGAGTTTTTTACTCAAGGCTAGTGCTCTATCACTTGAGCTACAAGTCCAGTGCTAGTGTTTTGCTGGATAATTGCAGGAAAGAGTCTTTTACACGTTTATGTCTAGCCTAGTTCTAAACCTCAATCCTAAAATCTCAGCCTACTGAGTGGCTACCACCATAGGTCTTAGCTACCAGCACCTGGCTGATAAATATGTTAATGACAAAACCCATTATCTAATAAAACCAATGGAATAGTATCTAAGATTTTGTTTTGTTGTTCTTATTTTGCTATTAAGTAACAAAATATTTCTTAAGTATTTTCCTATTATTATGGTCTCAGGGTCTTCCAAACTGAGAGATATGATGGTTACCAACATAAAATTACCAGATAAACTTGGTTCCTTATTTACCAGTTTCATATGTAGTTCATCAGAATCCATGAAGTCTAAAGTATGTGTGTGTGTGTGTGAGAGAGAGAGAGAGAGAGAGAGAGAGACAGAGACAGAGACAGAGAGAAAGAGAGAGACAGAGACAGAGAAAGAGAGACAAAGATGGTGGTGCTGGGGCTTGAATTCAGGGCTGAGCTTTTTTGTTCAAGGATAGTGCTCTACCACTTGAGCCATAGCTTTACTTCTAGCTTTTTGGTGATTAATTAGATATGAGTCTCCAAGATTTTCCTACCCAGGCTGGTCTCAACAGAGATCCCTCAAATTTCAGTCTCCTAAGAAGATAAGATTATAGGAGGGAGCCAACCGGGCCAGAATTGGATTCAAGCATTTGATTATATTTTTTATTTTTTATTTTATTTTTTATTATTTTTTTGGTCCGGTTGTGGGACCTGACCTCTGAGCCTGGGTGCTGTCCCTCAGCTCTTCAGCTCAAGGATAGTGCTCTACCAGTTGAGCCACAGCACCACTTCCGGCTTTTTTCTTTTTGCTTATGTGGTGCTGAGGAATCGAACCCAGGGCCTCATGCATGCAAGGCAAGCACTTTACCACTGAGCCACCTTCCCAGCCCTAGAATATCTATTTATAACAATAACTCATGGAACAAAGTGTAGATCAATAAGTAGTTTAAAAAATACAAAATCAAAACCCACATCAATTGAGAAAAAATATGTATATCGTGGGAGAAAAGGCTAAGAAACTAAAGTTGCAAGTAATCCCCTCTTCTCAGAGCAGCTACTTTATTATGTAATAAGAAAACCTTTAAATGAGCAGAAGACTCATTATGGTTCAGCAGAGCAGATGGGCATTTCCTTTTTATTATTAATTTTGAAGCAAGGTTTTCTGAACAATATACTGTACTAACAGTGATCTTGAATGTGTTATTCTAAATTCTTGTCACAAAATTAAATCTCAAGGAATTTTAAGCAATGTACAAGTTTACATAAAATTCCCTGTAAAACAGTAACTATATACTATTGATCCTAGATCATGTGCAAAGAGCACATCTGTGAAAAATCTAAGCATCACTAAAATCAGGTCCCACAATTACTAATTTTAGTATCATTACCTTTCTGTAGCTTTAACTTTTATTTCAATTACCGATATACATAGCTTTCTGATGCCAATTGCTCCTAGACTTGGAAAGATAGAGAGAAATTAACCTAGACAGAACAAATAAAATCAAGGAGCTAATGTTTGAAAATACAGGAAATTACTCTGGGCTTCCTGTGTTTGCACTGCCATCTGTGACTTGATACAGTGTTGCAATGTTCATTATTGGAGTGAGAACATGGAATTCAGTCTCAGCAGTTCCTTTGTTTTGATGATATGATGTTGCCTGGTTAATGATATGCTGCTAGATACATCCTAACTGGTAATGCAAAAACTCCCCCTGAGAAAGCAATGGAATGTCAGACTCTGCAGCTCTGGTGAAAAGAGGCACTGCAAGTAGCCCAGCATGTCTCCATCAGGGGTTGAAAGTACAAACAAAAATAAACAACATGTCTTTAAAGTTTCCAGTAAACTGTGAAACTTTGGTATGGGTGCACAGAATTAAAACCACTCCACCAAAAATTAAAAACTCAACTCATTACACAACTCGGCTGCTACGAGACTGACCGCATGCATTAAAAACAGAACCAGGGCGTCTGCTTTGACTTTGAGGTCATTGATCCATTTGGAGTTGATTCTGGTGTAGGGTGATCTATGAGGATATAGTTTTAGTTTTCTGCAGGTGGTTAATTAATTTTGCCAGCACCATTTAGTGAAGAGGCTGTCTTTCTTCCATTCTATTATTTTTTTAGCTCCCTTATCAAAGATTAGATGGCTATAGGTCTGTGGGTTCATTTTTGGGTCTTCAGTTCTATTCCATTGATCCTCAGGTCTGTTCTTGTGCCAGTACCAAGCTGTTTTGATTACTATGGCTTTGTAGTAGAGTTTGAAATTTGATATTGATATTCATCCAGCACTCTTCTTTCTGCTAAGGATGGTTTTTGCTATTTGGGGTCTTTTATTGTTCCATATGAATTTTTGGATTGCCTCTTCTATTTCCTTGAAGAATGAGGTTGGAATATTGATAGGTATTGCATTGAATTTGTAGATAGCCTTGGGAAGTATTGGCATTTTGATGATGTTAATTCTCCCAATCCAGGAGCATGAGAGGTTTTTCCACTTTGATCTGCATTAATTTCCTTTGTCAGGTTTTTAAAGTTTTCATCATAAAGAACCTTCACTACTTTAGTTAACTCCTAGGTGTTTCATTTTTTGTGTGGCGATTACAAAAGAAGTTGCCGCACTCTTCTTGTTACTGGCAGACAGAAAGCCATTGTTTTTGAGGGTTAATTTTATACCCTACTACTTTGCCAAAGTTTGAATAAGTTTGAGTAATTTAGGAGTTAAATCCATGGGGTTCTTTAAATACAAGGGCATGTCATCTGCAAAGAGGGAGAGATTTACTTCATCTTTTCCTATTTGGATCACCTTTATGTCTGCATCTTGTCTTATTGCCCTACCTGGGCATTCTAATTCTATGTTCAAGAGGAGTGGAGAGAGCAGACATCCTTGTCTCATTCCTGAATTTGGAGGAAATGGCTTTAGATTTTCACCATTAAGTATAATGCTGGCTGTAGGTTTGTCATACACAGCCTTTATTATATTGAGGAATGTTCCCTGGATTCCTAGTTTCTACAGAGCTTTCACATCTGCCAAATGCTTTTTCTGCATCTGTTGAGATATTCATGTGTTCCTTATGCTTGCTCTTGTTGATGTGATGAATTATATTAAGTGATTTGCATATATTGAACCAGTTTTGTGTCCCTGAAATTAATCCTGTTTGATTGTGGTGTATGATTTTTTTGATGAGTTGTTGAAGTTGATTGGCTAAAATTTTGTTGAGAAGTTTTGCATCCATGTTCATCAAAAAAATTGGTCTATAGTTCTCTTTCTTTGATGAGTCCCTGTCTGGTTTTGGGATGAGGGTTATGATGGCTTCATAGAAAGAGCTTGGTAATGAACTTTCACTTTCAATTTCATTGAAGAGTTGAAGGAGTATGGGTGTGAGTTCTACTTGGAAGGCCTTGTAGAATTGAGCGGTAAATCCATCCAGTCCTGGGCTCTTCTTGGGTGAGAGGTCTCTTATTGCTGTTTCTATTGTGATGTTTAATATGAGTCTGTTAAGTTGGTTTAAATCATCTTGGTTTAAGTTGGGCATGTCAATATTTGCTAGAAATGCATCCATTTCTACCATATTCTCAAGTTTAGTAGCATAAAGGTTTGAGAAATATTGCCTTATAACGTTCTGAATCTAGGTTGTTTCTGTGGTATTGTTTCCATTCTCATCTCTGAGTTTGTTTATTTGGGTGTGTTCTTTTCCTTTTCTGATAAGATTTAATAAGGGTCTGTCAATTTTTTAAAATTTTTTGAGGAACCAACTGTTTGTTTTGTTGATTCTTTATATTTTTTTACTCTAATAAAAGAAGGGTTGGATGAAAGGGATTGCATGAAACTCTAGAGCTTCTGCATGGCAAAGGACATAGCTAGCAAGATCAATAGAAAGCTCATGGATTGGGAGAAGATTGTCACTAGCCATACAACAGACAAGGGCCTCATATATAAAATATACTTACAACTCAAAAAATTAAATCTCCCAACAACAAATCCTCAAAGGAACAACTTCCCGATTAATAAGTGGTCTAAAGACTACAGAGAGACTTCTCTGAAGAGGAAATAAGAATAGCCAATAGACACATGAAGAAATGCTCAGCTTTTCTAGTCATAAAAGAAATGCAAATCAAAACAACATTGAGATTCCACCTCATCCCAGTTAGAATGGCTATCATCAAGAAATCTAATAACAGCCAATGCTGGAAGGGAATGTAAACTTGATCAACCACTCTGGAAAGCAGTATGGGGGTTCCTCCAAAGACTACTCATAGAGCTCCCCTATGACCAAGCAATCCGACCTTTGGGCATTTGCCCAAACGATCTCAAACAAACCCGTACTAAAGCTACCAGTACAACTATGTTTATCAAAGCATTATTCACAATAGCTAAGACATGGAAACAACCCAGATGCCCTTAGTAGATGAATGGATCAAGAAAATGTGATATATATATATATATATATATATATATATGTATATATACACACACACATATGTGTGTGTGTCTGTGTGTATGTATGTATAATGGAATTCTATGCCTCCACCAGAAAGAATGACACTAACCCATTTGTTAGGGAATGGAAAGACTTAGAAAAAATTATATTAAGTGAAGTAAGCTAGACTCAAAGAAACATAGGTCCCATGGTTTCTTTTATTTGCAATAACTAGTATATGTCTAGGATAATCTTACCAGACAAGCAGAAAAAGTCAAAAGCTATGTACATATGACTGTATAAGATAATGCTGAGCAAAAAAAAACCCCAAGATAGGGACACAAGAGGCTTTATCTTCATTGCTGTTGTTTTTAATGTACTATGTGATTTTGTTGTTTCTTCTGTATGTTCTTCGCTAATGGGATAAACCCTGTTTTCACTGTATTTGATTCTGGTGCCCTGCATCTTATATATACATTTTTCTAATTTGGAGATGGGAGGGAAGAACAAACGCTGAAATAAGGATTCAGGTTGACCCATTAAGATGTACAAGATGTACAAGACAGTATGTTGAAAAATAACTTAAAACCTCGAGGGGGGGGAAGAGTTGTGGAGGTGGGGAGGAAAGGGAGGTAGGGGAAAATAAAGGAGGGGGTAACAATGGTCAATAGGAAATGTACTCATAACCTTACTCATGTAATTTTAACCCCACTGTACAATATCTTTACAATAAAAATCTATATTAAAAAATAAATCACTGGCTGGGGACATGTTTCTGTGCTAGAATGCTTGCCTTGAATTCCCAACATTTTTTAGTCAGCCCTAGTTTTGCATGGACAAAAAACAAACAAACAAACAATACATGTAAGAATACTTGCAGTGTTATTAGAGTTCTTGATTATAGCCATTCTAACTGGGGTGAGGTGGTATCTCAGTGTTGTTTTGATTTGCATTTCTTTTATGGCTAGAGAGGTTGAGCATTTCTTCATGTGCCTATTGGCCTTCTTTCTTTCCTCTTCAGAGAAGTTTATCTGTAAGTCCTTAGCCCACTAATTATTGGGCAATTGTTTCTTTGAGGATTTGTTGTTGGGGATTTAATTTTTTGAGTTCCAGGTATATTTTAGATACGAGACCCTTGTCCATTGTATGGCTAGTGAGATCTTCTCCCAATCTGTGGGCTTTCTATTGATCTTGCTAGCTATGTCCTTTGCCATGCAGAAGCTCTGCAATTTCATGCAATCCCATTTGTCCAACCTTTCTTTGATTTGTTGTGTTTCTGGGTCTCTATAAGGAAAATTTCAGCCTTGCCAAGGAGACCTAGGGTTTCTTCTATCCCGTCCTGTAATGTTTTCAGAGTGTCTGCTTTGACTTCGAGGTCTTTGATCCATTTGGAATTGATTCTGGTGCAGGGTGATATATAAGGATCTAGCTTTAGTTTTCTACAAGTGATTAACCAATTTTGCCAGTATCATTTACTGAAGAGGCTTTCTTCCATTCTATTTTTTCAGCTCCCTTATAGAAGACTAGATGGCTATAAGTCTGTGGGTTAATTTCTGGGTTTTCAATTCTATTCCATTGGTCCTGAGGTCTCTTCTTGTGCCAGTACCACGCTGTTTTGATTACTATGGTTATGTAGTAGAGTTTAAAATTTGGTATTGATATTCCTCCAGCACTGTTCTTTCTGTTGATGATGGTTTTTGCTATTTGGGGTCTTTTATTGTACCATATGAATTTTTGGATTGCCTCTTCTATTTCCTTGAAGAATGAGGTTGGAATGTTGATAGGTATTGCATTGAATTTGTAGATAGCCTTGGAAAGTATTGCCATTTTCAGGATCCTTCCAATCCAGGAGCATGGGAGGTTTTTGTCCACTTTCTAAGTTCTGTTTTGATTTCCTTTCTCAGGTTTTTAAGTTTTCATCATAGAGGTCCTTCACTTCTTTGGTTAAGTTAATTCCTAGATATTTTTTTGGGGGGGGGCCGGTCATTTGGCCTGAACTCTGGGCCTGGGCGCTGTCCCTCAGCTCTTCAGCTCAAGGCTAGAGCTCTACCACTTGAGCCACAGCACCACTTCCAGCATTTTCTTTTTGCTTATGTGGTGCTGAGGAATCGAACCCAGGGCCTCATGCATGCAAGGCAAGCGCGCTACCACTGAGCAACCCTCCCTGCCCGGTATTTTGTTTTTTTATGGGGCTATCATGAATGGAGTTGCTTTCCTGATTTTAGCCTTGCTCTTCTCATTGTTGGCATACAGAAAAGCCATTGATTTTTAAGGGTTAATTTTATACCCTGCCATAGTAGAGGATGTGGACAGAAGGCAACCCTACTGTATTGTTGTTGGGAGTGTAAAATTTTCAACCACTTTGGAAAGTAGTATGGAGGTTCTTCAAAAGACTTCATATAGAGCTCCCCTATGACCCAGCAATCCCACTTTTGGGCATTTACCCGAATGACCATACTAAAGTTACCAGCACCTCTATGTTTATTGCAGCATTATTTACCATAACTAAGATATGGACGCAACCCAGATGCTCCTCAGTAGATGAATGGATCAAGAAAATGTGGTATATATACACAATGGAATTCTATGCCCCCATCAGAAAGAATGACATTGCCCCATTTGTTAGGAAATGGAAAGACTTGGAAAAAATTATATTAAGTGAAGTAAGCCAGGTCCAAAGAACCATAGGTCCCATGGTTTCCCTTATTTGTAATAACTAGTATATGTCTGAGACAAGCAGAAAAGGTCAGATAAGATGATGTTCGGTGAAATGAACCCTAAGATAAGGACACAAGTGGATTTTTCTTTCTTGCTATTGTTTCTAATGTATTTATAAAGTAATTTTTGTTGTTGCTTTGTATGTCTGTCCCGTTTTCACTGTATTTGATGTTGGTATAATTTGTGGAGGGGAAGGGAAAAAGCAAATTGTTTAAATAGGGATACAGGTGGACCCATTGCAACAATGAGATATACAAGATGCTATGCCAAAAAATGAACTTTACAACTTTGGTGGGGAGGGGGAGTGTAGGCATGGAGATGGCAGGACAGGGGTGGTAGGGGAAAAACAAAGGAGGAGGCAACAATGCTTGATAAGAAATGTACTCTTTACCTTGCTCATGTAATTATAACCCCTCTGTAAGTTATTTTCATCATAAAATCTTATTAAACAAGAATGCTTTCAGGTACTTGAGTTCAGTTTTCTAGAGCATTTCTACATATGGAAAACAAAAATAATCTATATGAGAAAATTACAGAATTCACAACACAAGAAATCATCCTTCCATAGAAGCCATTCATCTCAGCTGCGATTGATGGATTCAGGCTTCCCCACTCACAAGACAGGGTCTAATTAACCTGGTTTCACAACTTTTCTTGAGCTTTGTTCTTGCAATGGAAACTTCCATTGTTTCCATTGTGTTCTAATCAACAATGTCAGAATATCACAAATGGTTCCCAATCATCACATTCACATGCTAAAGCCAAATCAGTCCTTAATTATGACAGTAAATGTTAACAGGATCTTACTCATCTCATTTAATTCTTCAGATGCCAAAAGTGCTTCCCATATCCTTTCTGTCTTATGCCTAGGAAAGTAAGACACAACTGTTGTATGACTTTATCTAATCTATACCTGATTAGTGACAGCCAGGAATCAAATACAGGATATATCATCTTCATCTACATTCTACACTGCATTGCATGTTGTTTTACTTGAATGGATAATCTTGTTGACTAGATACACAATTTCTCAAAGAGAAGAATGACCATTGGTTCATGTGTGAGTATTATACGGTTTTCTGTGGGATGTAGGCTTGGCCTCAGAACAACAAGTTGTGTTCTGAATGACTAAGTTCAACATATTGGCTATGTGGTAAAAACATTCTTTATTAATGTCAAACTTGATCTTCCAAAAAGTATAAAGAGAGCTATTTCCTGTCACGTACTTAATGGTGAACTGAGGGTGGTGCAGTTTTTAGACCACCTGCTTAGCAAGTGCAGGTCTCTGAGTTCAAATCCCATACTGACAAAAAAAGAAGGTACTCCATAGCAAACCTAATATTTTATTAAGTAGAACATAATTATATTTAATACAGACATTAATAAAATATATGCAAAACAGTTTAAATATTCATTTTACTTAAAGAACACAATATCACCAGTATATTGTCAATATAATCTTAATAAATATATTGTCAATACATAATATATAAAACTTCAAGACACAAAACAATGTTTGCAATTGATAGTCAAACAGTGAAAAGAACAGTAACAACACAAACTACTCATACCATTCCTGGGAAGTATAATTCAGAATCACTTAAGGCATAATTAGAGCCTGAATTCACTGACAAAAAATACTAAATACATATTAAACAAAATTTTTTATGAACCATAAAGAGGAAAATCTAAAACCTAAGCTCATCACATTTGTTATTTCCATCATTTTATAAACTTTTATAAACCTTCCTTAAACAAAGATTACTGTTCTTAAAGTTAGACACTACCATAATGCTACTCAGTTGTTTTTTTTTTTCCATTAAGTGCATTAAGCCAGATAACAGGGAGGCTTTGAGTGCCACAGAAAACAGGCAAGATTCAAGCCAAAAAAAATCATTTTTTTCATTCTACGATAAATTTTACGATCTTGAGTACCTAGTCTAGGCTGTTGTATTGCCTCATTCTTTACATATATCATGCTATTTATTCTTTACAAAAATCCTCTGAGGCACTTATCTTTTTATGGATAAAATAAAGAAATATTGGTAAGCTCAAGTTTACAAAGCCAGTAAGAAAACAAGAATATGAGTGTACCTTAGACTGGCCTGCTCATTTGTACATGCATGTGTATATTTTGTGAAATAAGTGAATACATGAGATCAAACACAAGACTATGTCTGGAGTTCACTGAGGGAATTATTGAAGGATCCTTTAAAATCATATGCACAAAGGAATTTTTCAACAAAAGGACAAGAAATTTTTTTACAGATTTAAAAAAAAACTCAGACATCTAAATATATAACTAAAAGTAAAGTGTGCATCATCTCCAAACAAGCTGATTACATCATTGCACAGCTCACAAAAGGGGGAGATCAGAGAGTTTCCAAATGCCTTATGCTCTGTGCTGTAGTTTTCACATATGTTAAATGAACATTAAATCGAGTGACTTCTGGCATCCTTTAAGTCTAGAACCTTTGTGATCCAAATTTCTTATTTGCATTTTCTATTTTTTTCCTTCTTAAGTGCATTTATGCCATGTTATTCCTATCAAAATACTTGAAGAAAACTTGGGTAGCTATTGTTATCTGCCTTTAGGAAATTTCAACTTGCCAAATACTGAGAATATGTAACAGACCATAGAAGGTTCTGGGGCATGAAACCATTACATACTACATTCCATCCATTTCATCCTTATGTACAAATCTAGTCCTCTACTTCAATGTCATGCACAGGTGGTTCGCTTTATAAATATCACTATGGCATGTCCCCTAATAATCACTCTGCTAGAGAACAGCGCATGGGTCTATTTGAACTGGTGAACTTCCCCAAATTAACACAAACTGAAGATTTGGATTCCACTCCTCACTGCCACGCTAGGAAAAGTATAGAGGGCATTGTCAAAAGGACTAAGTAAATTGATTCTTTTTGTTCTATACCTCTGTGCCCAGCCATCACACTAAAATAAAGAAAAGTCCTTAACTTCTTTGAATAATTATTGTTTTTATGAGTGCAGAAAAATCTAAAAATAATGTCCTTAAGCTTGGAGGAGGAGAAAATGCTAGTTCTAGAAAAAAAATCTGTAGGACCCCTCCTCCACCTAAATTTTTCCTTGCTCCAGAAATAAAGAATTTATAAAATTCTGAGATGGTAACTTCTAAAAGTAATATTGCACAGTGCTATAATAAAATGTTGCCTAATTGGATTTTTTTTACATTAAAGTTTGGCTATTTTAGGTAGCTTCAGAAGGAGAGCTGAAAAAGACTAAATGATCACTTACATAGAATCTGGTAAAGGAAACAAAGAAAATATGTTATAGGACTTGAAGTAATTAAACTCATATTTTCTACCATATTTTTCTAGATACAAATTAAATAGGTAAGGAACTATGATACATTGTAAAAAAAAATTGTCACCATTGATTCCTTCTTCCTTGTTCCCCATAGAAGTGCTATGGCTACTTCTATCAAGGAGTTGTATATTTCACACCCTTGCATCTGTCCTGATTTTGTGACTTGTATAGCAGACAGGAAGACAGCAGAAGTGATAGTGTGCCAATTCCACAGACATATTTGGCGCCTCCTTCCAGTCTCATGGAACCCCACCTCCACAGTAAGCATAGGTTAACCTGTCAGAGGATGGGGACCACAAAGACAACCCAGCTCAGGCCATCTAAGATGAATTCAGCCATCATGTGTTCATTAAGTGAACTCACCTACCTGATTACACAGGGGACAGAGGTGGGTATGCTTGAGCTAGGGGCAAGAGAGCAATGACAAATCCTTAGTGTTTGGAGGCATTCAGGCTTGAGGTAGATTCTTACATAATAATACATAATACATAATAATACATAATAATAATTGATACAGTGATTCTTTCCCCCCATTTTGCACAAAAACTGAGGTAAAGAAAAGTTAAATGCCTCCAAATTTGCACCATGAATAGGTACCAAGTTGTTATTTTATTTTCATCGGATTCAAAATGCACTTTGCTTTTGTCTGTTTGTCTTGTTTGTTGAGACAAATTCTGGCTGTGTTACTTGGGCTGGCCCCAAATTCACAATCCTCCTGCTTCTGCCTCCAGAAAACAGGGCATTATAACCATGAGCTTCCACTCCTGACTCTCAAAATAAGCAATAACTGCATTTCAAAGTCTAGCATATTCTTAGTCTCCACTAGTAAAATTATTAAATCCAATTAAAAGAAAATAATCTTATTTTCAACAACCACTTACAAAATGTTGTTATAACTAAATGAACATTTATTGCATTTGATGTTCATTATCATCATCTCAAAAGGCATTGCAATAAGTTTTGTAAAGTACATTTTTAGCCACCCACAGGTGGCTTATGCCTGTAATTCTTCTAGTTATTCAAGTGACTGAGATTTGAGGACAGTAGTTCAAAGCCAACACAGGCAAAAATAACTTGAGACTCTTATCTCCATTTAACCAGAAAAAAAAGCTGGATATAGAGGTGTGACTCAATTGTTAGAGTTTTGAGAAAAAAAGCTAAGGTATAGTTCAGCACCCAGTATGACCACACACACACACACATACACACACACGAAACAACAAAAGAAAACATTTTAAATTAAAAAATTGGACATCAAATATACTAACTAAAATATTAATATTTTAAGTATTACAAAAAATGTTTTCAAGAGGATTTATTCTTAAGTGGCATATTTCATTTTTTCACAAGTTATTTACTGTGGATTTTACAGTATAAATATACTTGCATAAATATCATTGAGGACATTTGACAGTTTATCTTTCCATTTTAAAATATATAAATTAAGTCATCAGTTCATTTTAACAAAACTCTGTAGGATTTTTTAAAACCATCTGTTATGCATATATATGTACCTTTGGGACCAAGTAGCAATCAATGATTTTCTTTAATTTGCTACAATTTACGACTCAAAAAATGCAAGTGTAATAAATAGACCCAAAACAAATGAAAGTGTGTCTGAGAGTGGCTTTCTTTTAATTAAACCATAAAGTATAGGTTCCATATAGTTAATCCCATTTGATTTAGAGCAGACTCTAGATAATTAATAAATAACTAGAAGCAGGCAAGATAATATTAATAAGAAAATCTCTATGGTGTTAGAACTTTTCAAATAAATGAATAATAGTGATTCTAGAGTACTGGAAATAAAAAAAAACAGAGGGTATTTTTGGGGCCTGTATCTTGCTACAGTTCAAGAATATTTTAAACAATATTAAATCTCTATTTCTATTACATTCATATTATTTTAATGAATATATATATATATATATACACACACACATACATATATAGCCAAACATTTTAAACATACATTTTTGCCTTTAGCTGTCTCATGTGTTTTAACTACAGTAAGCATAATGCAAATGGGCTCCCTTTGGTATACTTTCTTTTCATCAAGAGGTTCTTGATTAAATTCATGACTAGTTCAGAAATGAGAATGAAGCAGCATCTGAAGAATATAGAAGTAACCTTTAGAAAAAAATAGGCCATGTAAAAATTCAATCTTGGCTTCCTCCTTGGGATGGTATGAATTTACATTTTGAATATTGAAGTAATTGCTGAAACAAAATTAAATCAAATTCTCAATTTTAAAGGAGCTCCTAGCATGTCATAAATAAAATTTCAAATAAGAACTATTGCCTTGAAACCTTTCACTACCACACATGGAGCAAGGATTACAAACAGACAAAATAGTGATAAATTAGGATATGGAAAGACTTGGAAAAAATTATATTAAGTGAAGTAAGCCAGGCCCAAAGAAACATAGGTCCCATGGTTTCCCTTATTTGCAATAACTAGTATATGTCTGAGACAAGTAGAAAAGGTCAGATAAGATGATGTTTAGCAAAATGAACCCTAAGATAAGGACACAAGTGGTTTTTTTCTTTCTTGCTATTGCTTCTAATGTATTTATAAGGTACCACATGATTTTTTTTGTTGCTTTTTTTGTTCTCCCCCATGGTATAACCCCTGTTTTCACTGTATTTGATATTGGTATAATTTGGGAGAGAAAGGGAAAAAACAAATTGTTTAAACAGGGATACAGGTTGACCTATTGCAACAATGAGATGTACAAGTACAAGATGCTATGTTGGAAAATAAACTTTACAATTTAGGTGGGGCATGGGGCGTGGGGGGGGGAGTGTAGTTGTGGAGATGGGAAGGAAGGGATGGTAGGGGAAAACAAAGGAGGAGACAACAATGCTTGATAAGAAATGTACTCATGTAACTATAACCTCTCCTCTGTACAGCATTTTCACAATAAAAAATTATGGAGGGGGGAGGCTGGGAAGGGAGGTGAAGGGTAAACAAAGGAGGAGGCTGCAATGCTTGGTAAGAAATGTATGCATTATCCTGCCCATGTAATTGTAGCCCCTCTGTACAGTATGTTCTCAAATAAAATAAAATTAAATTAAAAAAAAAACTTAAATTCCCAACAACAAATCCTCAAAGAATATTTTATTAATAAAGATTTTAAATGATATGAAGAAAAAAGAAGAAAAAATAGTGATAAAAAGTCTCATTATATCTAATACAGGCACAGATAGAGAACACTTGGTTAGACTCTATATGTATGTGTGTGTCTGTGTATATATGTATATATATATATATATATATATATATTAGATGCTATATGTATTAGATCTTATATTACATTTTATATATGCATATTATACAGGGTCAAAAATATATATGAACCTATAAAATATATATTAGAACATATATATGTATGTGTGTGTATATATATATATATATACACACATAGATATATGTGTGTGTACACACACAAATACACGTTACACAAAGTCTCTCTATGTATCTTTAGGTAGACTCAAACTTGTGATCCTTCAACTTCCTGAGTAGCTGGCACATAACAGTGTATATGGTATTCATAAATATTTCTATTTAATAGTTTGTAGATAATAAGATACCAAGCTTCTAAGATTGTCTTATTTTCTGAAAGTCTTAAAACTTGTCCACAGGCTGATAAAGAAATTGTAGAATTAAACAATAATAATTGTATCTTATTCATGACAACGAAGTAGTAATTAGCCTTCATTCCCTTTTCCATCATTCTAGTAACAGAAATCAAACCATCCTAAATTTCATCTTTTTATTAAAAGTAATACACAATAATATCTAAACTTGAGAAAAACTATTGTAGGGTTGCTATATGTGTTTATGATGTTTAGTCTTTACTTTCTTAATGAATGCACAACTCTGACACTCAGCTACAAAAATGTTTGGTATCTCATAGGTTTCTTCTTTCCATTCCTATAGAATACAAATATTGATCCTCTGAAGAATTCATCCATAAAAAATGAACAAATGAACTATGATATATATTATACCTGAATTTTAGCTCTGTGAGAATATTTTCCTTTCTGAAGAAATCTTGGTTTTATATATATATATTTATATATTTATATATATAGTACTTCTTGTAATTCATAGATTGTTCCTGACACTTCACATACATTATTACATTTTATTCTTGTGGAAATATTATTAGTCTAATTTTACCTGTCAGATCCTGAGGCTCAAACAGGTAACTAACCCAGAGTATTATGGCTACAAGAATCAAATACATTAATGATTTAGATCAATCAAATTCTCAAGTTTGTGTCCAATGTCTTCTTTATGGCACTAAATATTCATTATCTATTTATGGAGGCCTGGCTGACCTGGAACTCACCATGTATACCACACTGATCTTGAATTACAAGTGTTCTGCACAACACCCTGCTCTGTTGTGAATTTTAATATAATAAAATATAAAACCTGAAAAGAGTAGATGCTACACATAAATATATAATCCCATGTTTGTACAATTATCATAAAATGAATTCTACAATATTTCTGGGTACTCATGGCTTCTACCTTTAATTCCAACCAGTCTGAAAGCTGAGATCTAAGAATCACAGCCCAAGCAGAAAAATTTGGGAAATGCTCATCCCCAATCAACTAGTGATAAAATAGAAGTAGAAGAATGTCTCAGTAGTAGAGTACCAGCCATGAGCAGAAAAAGCCTAATGAGAGCATGAATACTTGAGCTCAAGCCAAATGCTGGCACACACAGAAACACATACACGTGCACGCATGCACATACACATTTTTCACTAATTATATTAAAAAGGAGTTATTCAGCTGTAGAGACTGGAATACCATTTAGGTGCAGGTTTTGGTGCAATAGATTAATTTCTAAACACTATTCAATCAACAAAACAACTATCCTTTTTTTAAAAAGTTGTTTTTTGTTTTGTTTTTGCCAGTCCTGGAGCTAGAACTCAGGACTTAGCATGTCCCTAAGCATCTCTGTGCTCAAGACTAGCACTCTACTATTTTAGCCACAGTACCACTTCCAGCTTTTTCTGCTTATGTGGTGCTGAGGAATCAAACCCAGGGCTTCATGCATGCAAGGCAAGCACTTTACCACTGAGCCACCTTCTCAGCCCTAAAACAAGTTAATTATTTTTAAGTAGTTGTATGAAGAGATTCCAATTCAAATAATCCTTCTTTAAATGAGAATCCAGAAGTTGGGAGACAAGCTGACCTTTCCAGGTAGCACAGCGATTGACCCCCAAGCCTATAATACTCTCAGGATGTCCATCCCAGGACAGATATGTGCTCTTCATGTGCCCAACTTGACTAGGAGTGGCAGCACAGATGAAAAGCAAATGAATTCAAGTACATTCAGATAAACTCCTTTCACCACTTCCTTGTCTGTAAGCATTGCTTCCATAGGAATATAGCAACAAATGATGCTGTATCAATGATCCCTACATTAGGGCTGGAAAGGTGGCTCAGTGGTAGAGCGCTTGCGTTGTATGCATGAGCCCCTGGGTTCAATTCCTCAGTACCACATAAGCAGAAAAAAGCCAGAAGTGGCGCTGTGGCTCAAGTGGTAGTGCGATAGCCTTGAGCTGAAGAGCTGAGGGACAGCACCCAGGCCCAGAGTTCAGGCCCCATGACTGACAAAAATTGAAAAAATAAAAAGATTCCCTCCATCAATATCGTTTCACATAAAGGAAGATCTAAGTTAAAAATAACTTACAGGGAATGTTCTAGTAATTACATTCATAATGTAATGCTATGCTTCATTCAGCCTACAATGTTATCACTAACTGCATCAGTCATAAAATACTTTATAATGTGAATGGGCCAATATAATCAAGTATAAACCTAAGGATGCCTATCTTTCTGAAAAATGATTAAATGTAGAGACATTTACACTTTAAAAACTATAAAGAATCATATATGTTAGTGTGATTTAGAGTCAAAAAACAAATTGGCAAAATCTGAAGGGAAATAAAAACACGAGGTCCTTATGTTCAAACTGTTTCTAATTCCAAACATTTTCATAAACAATGCTGGCAGCAAAGGGAGGAGAGGCTAATGAAGCTCCACCTCAGAGAAATACCAAAGAATAACAGGAATTTTAATAGTAATTCTAATTCTTAAATCGTGCTGATCATAATGGAGCCTATGACCAACGATGAGATTTTCTTACTCCATTTTCATTCCTTTTTCCTAGTTATCATTTTTAAGAATAGTGTTAGGACCTAGGAGCTGGTGACTTGTACCTACAATCCTAGCAATTTAGGAGGCTGTAATCTGAGGACAGCAGAAAAGTCAGTAATCAGCAAAAAGCTGGAAGTTGTGGTGTGGTTCATATGGAAGAGCAACAACCTTGTTAAAGGAGAATGCCAAGCTCTGAGTTCAAGCCCCAGTACTGTCATAAGGCACAGGTACAAAGATATATACGAAAAAAATGAATGTAATGTATATTATCTGGTATCATAATATACATTTGCATATAATATATTTATATAACATGTATACTATATTTATGTGTATATATTTCTACATATGTATTTACTGTTTTGTTAGGTATTATGTTGTATAAAATAAACAAGAGTAAGAAAAACTTCCATGACTAAAAAACATAAAAAACATAAGCAGGCATTGCCACTCAAGATTCAAACCAGATTGACAGAAAAACATTCTTTCTGCAGTATTTGTTACCTTGGATTCCAGTGAAACACTTAGCTATAGGAGCCTTAGGGCTTTCATATAAGTTTCCTTCACCTCATTTGTTCTGCTATTCCTAAGGAGGACAAAGAAGGGGAAAAATAGTTACCTTAGCAACTGCAAGGCTACACTTTATCTAGAAGCTGCAGTGTTTTCATTTTTGTTTTTTTTAATAATTTTTTTAAAAAGTGTATCTGGGCTGACATTCCATCTTCATCAGTTGATGACATTAGTTAGGTCTTCCCACAGCCCCATGCTAGAAATGCTTTCCTTTTTTTGGAACCCACTCTCTTCATATTTTTTTATGGAAAATGAGAGAATTGTCCACATATGATATGAATAAAGACATTGTCAGAGAGGGGATACCGAGAGTAGAGTTCATCACAGCTGACCTTCATTATTTCTGGGAGAAGAGAAATTGGTGGACAATTGGCAATTGTTGTAACAGGAAAATAAACAACCTTGTCAAGTGTCAGTGGCTAAAAAGTCAATTTCCAGCCCTAATGAAAGAGAGCAGTAAGCCTGTCTTCATGAGAATAGATTTTTTTTTCATAAAAGACTAATTTAAAAACATATTTTAACAATTTAATTCAGAAATCCCTTTACAGCACTGCGGTGCTTGCAGCTTACACACCTGAGGGCCACACAGAAAAGTGAACTTGCTGGGTGCCAGCATATGACTTCAATACTTGGAACATGACTGACTTTTAAAGGGAATCCAAGTATAAAGGGATGGGGGGGGGGAAAGTAATTGTAAGGTCTTTTTCTACCCTTAAGAAAAAAAATAATGACTTGCCTTACGCTGGTGGCTCACACCACCAGATACGCAAGACGTGATCTATGGATTGTGGTTTCGAAACCAGCATGGGCAAGAAAGTCCACCAGACTCTTACCTCCAACTTAACCACCAGAATACCAGAAGTGGAGCTGTGGCTCAAAGTGGTTCAGCACTAACTTGGAGCAAAAAGAGGTCAAGGACAGTGCCCAGGCTCTGAGTTCAAGCCCTACCAATGATAAAAGGGCAGGGGAAAACAAACAAACAAACAAAAAACACACTGAAATCCAAATTGAGGTATCTTAACAATAAAAGAAATA
This sequence comes from Dipodomys merriami, assembly GCF_024711535.1. Lineage (NCBI taxonomy): Eukaryota > Metazoa > Chordata > Mammalia > Rodentia > Heteromyidae > Dipodomys > Dipodomys merriami. Next base: position 658,891 of record NW_027205259.1, read on the forward strand.
CATAAAATCTAATGACCTTGGCTCTTCCTAAATTTTTTTTTTTTTTTTTTTTTTAGGGGCAGGGGGTCCGGTCATGGGACCTGAACTCGGGGCCTGGGCACTGTTCCTCAGCTCTTCAGCTCAAGGCTAGTGCTCTACCACTTGAGTCACAGCGCCACTTCGGGTTTTTTCTTTTTTGCTTATGTGGTGCTGAGGAATGGAACCCAGGGCCTTAGGCATGCAAGGCAAGCACTCTACCACTGAGCCAACTTCCTAGCCCCCTAAATTTTTTTTTTACCATCTATCTCTTCAATGCCATGACATACCCTGGCTCTGCCTCAGTTTCCCATCACTGAACTAGTTTGCCTGGAAACTTCTTCCAGGAATGGGGCTGAGGCCGTTTAACCAGTCACCTCATCGGTTGTTACTTCTCAGAGATCACATCTATCTCCTGGCCTGAGGCAAATGGCCTTTAATGACTTTGCTTCTCATCCTGGGCAAAACTGGGTTTTCATGAAGAGATAGATTCAGCTCCAGTTATTTTTACTTTATCAAGTGCCCAAATCTCTCTCCCCTGTGTGGGGTCTTTCAGAGCAGCTACTGTGTCTAAATGCTGAAACAAAACAATCATCAAAAAATAGAGTCCATGGATCTTTGTGTCCTGTTACCAATTTCAAGGAGAAAAGAAAAATGTATGCCAGACCAACAGAACCAACTATTAAGAATTTGCTTCTGATATATGTGGTATCTTTAAAAACATGACTTTTTAGGGCAATGCCAGTTCTATCCCGCATATTTGGGATTCTGATGTTGTTACTGTACATATATCAGGTTGGCCTTGAACTCATTGCGTTGTTCAAGCTGGCTTTAAACTCATGGTCCTTCTGCTTCAGCCTCCTGAGGGCTGAGACTACAGACCCACACCACATTGCCCTGCTCTATTTATTATTGTATCAAGCATTTTCAGGATCCATGCTGTGAATCTCTGATGTCATGGTAACATGAGAAGACTGGCAGTGTGGCCTGTACAGTTTCCAGCCCAGCATGTACCTTGCACACTGCATGTTGGTTTCATAAAAGCATTTACCGATTATACTTATTCTTTGTCTATACGAGACTTTGACTTTGTTTAAAGACAAATGACATTTACTGTTCATAACGTGCTAGAGTCTGTAATATGCAGTTTTGTGCTCTTATCACATTCACATTTGGCTCAGATGATATATTTTGGACCCTTCTTGTAGATCTCTCAATTTAGAGATGATCAAACAAAGCAGAGGGAGAAACAAGCTACAGATCAAATAGGGAAGTGACTGTTGGTATTACTGATCATTCAGGTATAGTTAAAGTATTGAATATGCTAATATGTTCTGAACTGAGTCCTCTTATTTTCCACCATTCTCTCTACCCTACAATGTTATTCTGTTGGACATCAGGGCTGCATACTAATCCTCTCCTCTTTCCTGTTGTTCTCCATCAGAAATTATCTTATTCCCCACTAATTAAAACTCATTTGTTACTTTCTTATCTTGTGGTCTATCCCATGTAGCTATATTCTAAAGCTAAGAAACCCCATTTCTTTAGCTTGCTTTTAACACAGCTGGTGGCTCACACATGTAAGCCTAGCTCAGAATATTGGAATCTGAGGATCAAACCTGTCCAGGCATAAAAGTCCCTGAGCCTCTTAGCTCCAATTTACCATGAAAAAAGCCGAACGTGGCTCAAGTGGTAGAGTTCCAGCCTTGAGCAAAAAAGCCAAGCAAGAGCATTAGGTTCTGAGTTCAAGTCCCAGTAGCAACACCCAGAGATAAATATATAAGCATTGTCTGATATGGTGATTTGTCTGATATGGTGACACTTAATACTATTACTTCAAATATGAATTCAGGTGGGTTGTGAGGCCAGGCAGATTTTTTTGAGTAGAATGAACTCAAGACTTGCCTCTGTTCTAATGAAATTAGTTTACTAGAGGTTTCCTGCAAAGCTTTTCCTTTACCATCATGGAAGCTATGGCCAATTACTTGAGATTCATTCTTTCTTGAAAATTGGAAGTTTTACTTTACATTCTTACTTTTAAAATAGTGGACCCTGCATAAGGATCATGAATTTCTTGTCAAAGAAAAGTGCCAAAATTTAATCTGTAATTTTTATATTTTGTTTCAGACATACCTACCTGTATGTAAGGAGAGAGAAATCTACAAGAGGTAATTTGAAATCTTAACTGTTTTGAAAATAGGTTATGTTTTCATTAATTTATTTAGATCTTAGTATTATGAAAAGAAAGGGTTGCTTTTCTATCAACTAGAGATCTCACTAGAAATTCTAACTCCATCTATCTCTTTTTCCCCTGGGGTATACCTGCATATGTCATCTCAATTCAGCTCACTTTGAAAATAATTTTCTAAGGCTGGGAATGGAAAGACTAATTTCTGTTGCCATCAGCCTATTTCTGGAGCCTGGGTTGATTGATAGCTTATAAAGCCTTTTTATGCAGTACTGACATTTTAAAGACACTGGCCAGTTTGAACTTTCCATCTGGTGTGCTCGATTTCCTTTGTCCCACTTTCTGTAGTAAATTACACTGCCCCTGAGCTCCGAAACTACTCTAGTTTAATTTCAGGCTTCAAGGTATGAAAGATAGTGAGGTTTATTTAAACAGGAGATGAAGTAATGCCTTCAATGGTGCATAGGGTAGGGAGGAAATTCTTGACTCTTTGGCATTTATTTATATAATAACTCCATCACCAAGAACATCCAGAAAGATATTCTAGTACCTTCCATGAATTAAAACTTTCAAGCTCAGCTCAGGTGGCTCAGGAGGCTAAGAATAGAAGACCTAAGTTTGAAGCCAGCCCAGAAAGAAAGTTCATGAGACTTAAAAAAATATTTTTAAATATTTTATTATCTTTAGGTCATTGTACAAACCACTTTCTGAAGGTAATGAGTCTTGAGCAATGTCAACTCTTTCAACATTCTCATTTATCCTTCCTAACCTTCTTCCTTCACTTTTCTTAATGTTATAGGACATGCATTGAACTTTTGGGCTGTAGCCCCTACACACACTTATCTGCACTCATTTATCCCTCTCCTTCAAGCCCCACCTCAACTCCTCAAGTACCTGCTTCCTAGTGTTTATTTTGTTGAACCATGATTTTGTCTTTCTAAGGAATTAAAATGTTTGAGTTCTCCCCTAAATCTACTATATTCTAATATGTTTATGTACACTTACAGAACACTCAACATATTTACTTATATATTTATAAACAAATTCTAGCTACCACATAGGAGGAAAAAAACATGCTATCTCTGTCTATCTAGGTCTGACTTAATGTAATTTTTCTCCAGGTCCTTCCATTTATTTAAAATGGATGAGTAAAATACATATATATGTCGGGCACCAGTGGCTCACTCCTGTAACCCTAGCTACTCTGGAGGATGCGATCTGAGGATCATGGTTCAAAGTCAATCCAGGTAAGAAAGTCCATAAGATTCTTGTCTCAAATGAACCAATAAACTGCCATAGCTCAAATGTGGAGCACTAGCCTTGAGCTGAAGAGCTGAGGGACAGTGACGACCAGGCCCAGAGTTGAAGCCCCATGAACTATAAAAAATACATAAATATATATACGTATTTATAATATTTTCTTAATCCATTCATCCATTGGAGAGCATCTGGGCTGATTGCATGCCTTGACTATGGTGAATAGTGCTAGAATGAACACAGTTGTGCTGCTGGTAGCTTTACTATATTCATGCACCAGTGCATGGCTTATAGACTTGCTTATTTTAAATTTTATTTTATTGGCAAGATTAAATACAGAGGGGTTACAGTTAGGTAGCTGGTAGTGAGTATATTTTTTGTTGAACATTGTTACTCCTTCCCTTGTTTTTCTCCTACTTTCCCCCACTGCCACCTTTCCTTCAAGTGTAAAGTTCATTTCCAACATCTTGTCTTGCGAGTATCACCATTACATTGGTTCACTCTTTGTCCTTTGTCTCACCCAGACTTTCTTTATGCAAGAAAATTTAGTGACTTTGCCAGTTTTCCTTCCATTTGTTACCTTAAAAATAGATCAAAGCTAGTTGCCCTTGCCTCATGCCTATAATACTAGATGCTCAAGAGATTGAAATCTGAAGATTAAAGCCCAAAAACAGCCAAGGCAAATTCAAGAGACTCATTTCCAATTAACCTTCAGATAACTGGAAATAGAGGCATAGCTAAAGTGGTACAATATTGAAGTGAAGGAGTTGAGGTACTGGTACAAAAATATAGATATGACAAAACATATAAACAGACAAATTGATAATAGATAGATAGATAGATAGATAGATAGATAGATAGATGACAGATTAGGTAGGCACACAGATGGATAGACAGGTAGATAAATAGATCCAAGGTATTTTCTTTATAATACATCTAAACAAAATCCTATTTCCACTATTAATTAACTGCACCTATGTTTTCCATCTGGAGACTGACAATATTTCCTCATTTTAGATATCTCCATAGACTAGGAAGACACTAGACTGAGATAAAATTTGTTTAACATTGAGAAATATAAGTACAAATATATTTTAAGACACTTGATTTCAGACTAAATTTTACTTTTTTTCAAATTTTTTATTGTGATTAAGTGGTTACATAATTTCCCAAATTTCACAGTATTGTAGGATAGTGATGCTTAGTTAATGTCACAAACACATTCTAACTTTCATGGAGCAAATTGTCTATCATGGTCTATAACATTTATGAGTTCTATGATCTTTGCAATACAGTTATTTCTTCCACATTGGGTGATATGTACATTTCTTTTGTTTTGCATAGCATCAGCTGTTCCCTCTTTCCCTCTTGTTCCCTCCCTCCCTAAATTTTACTTTTATAACAAGTTTTTATAGTATATAGAACTATGAAAAATTTGAAAACAGTTTTGAAAATATTATTACAAATGGCTTATCTCATTTTGGAAGCAATATACAATGTTGAAGCACTGGAAATAGTTACCTCCCAATATTAACATTGATAATGAGCATCACAGATTATCTCTTGCCTATATTATATATCTTTATAATTTCATTACTAGCATAAGTAAGTATCATTGTATATCCTAATATTACAAAAACCCTTACGTTACTGTTCTCAATTTTACCATGAATATTAAGTGTTATGTCATTTCCTAGTATAGAAATATTGTACTGCTGATCAATTGTTTATTACATGTATTGAAATTATGCTTTCATTACTAGGTAAATCTCTAATTGATGGTATCAAAGGAGGATTTATTTACAATACTTTTAGTTTCTATGAAGTGATATTTCTCTAACACCTAAAGTAATTTTCTTATTTATATCATATCTCGAAGAACATTATCTATTACATTATTAAGTAATGACCCCAAATCGATTTTTTAAATATCTGAATTCCACAAGAGATTGACTACTAGACATAAAGATGCCAATCTTCATGTGATTCTTCAATCTTATATTTACTTACTAAATATAAATACTGAGGTAATGTAGGAGGTGGTTAATAGATAACCACCTGAACAGTGTGTAATTTACTGATATCTGAGATTAAATTTTCACATGACTTGCTGATACAGAAGGGCTTTACAATTTTGCTCTGGCTTTTTCTTAGATAAAATTGCACTGGTTTTAGACAACAAGGAAATATGACATTCTAATATTCATATACCTCTGCCTTTTCTCATCTTACATCTTCATTCTATCTTGTCTACATGGAATGCTGCCCTGTTTTGTCTTGAAGAATCTACCAAAATAGTTACTTTTTATCTTTCCCAAGCAAAGTATTCTTTCATATGTCCTCTTACATGCTGATATAATTTATATGTTCCTGACACTACAATTTGAATTCATCCAAGATAACATGACCACACTTACCTTGTTACCCCTCCCCCAGTCCCTACTTCCTTCCTCCCTCCTTTCCTTCCTTTTTTCCTTCCCTCCCTCCCTCCCTCCCTTCCTTTCTTCCTTCCCTCCCTCCCTCCCTTCCTCCGTCCCTCCCTCCCTCCCTCCTTCCTTCCTTCCTTCCTTCCTAGCTTCCTTCCTTTTGACCTTCCTCCCCTCCTTCTTTTCTCCCTTTCTTTTTTTCTCTCTCTCATTCTCACTCTTCTTTTGTGGTAGTCCTACGATTTGAACTCAGGTCTTGCTTAAGGCTGGTGAACTACCACTTGAGCCACAACTTCACTTTTGGCTATTTTATATTTGTAAATCAGAGTTAAATGTAGTTGTAACCCCTCTGTACGGTATTTTTACAATAAAAAATACCATTTGCACACACACATACATGTAAAAAGAATATTTATGACCTTTTTTCAGGAGCTAAGAAGTTAATAAGGTTCCTGAAACTTAAAAAAAAAAAAAGGCTCATGGACTTTCTTGCCAGGCTGGCTTTAAACTATGATCCTCACCTCTCAGCCTCCCAAGTAGGTGGGATTATAGGCATAAACCACCAGCATCTGGCTAATTCTTTAAACATAATCCAAGTTCATTAGTTCTGCTCACTCAGTGAATGAATGGTAAAAGTTTCTCTGTCCCCCTAATGTTTCTCCATAGACTACAATTTCAACTATGGAACAAAAATACTTTTCTTTGCTCAGCCACAAATTCTGTTGAGTTAGGGTACATATTACCACAGAAGGCAGCATTATTTTCATGGTGACTCTAAGAATGTTCCAAAGAGTGAGCCTACTGATCATAGCATTCAAGATCTCCCATTCACCTACAACAGAAGCCAAGACATGGGCTCATAGACAGCATGTGTTAGAGTAGCCTCTGTATTATGTAGGTCTTTTTATAAACATAAGGGGAAATTTCACACACCCACACATAAGCTTCAAGTCTCCAGGGAGATTTGCTTTTCCATTTTCTGTAAACTGAAAAGAAACTTATTTCACAGTTGCTTTAGCATTAAGAAGAATGTCTTTCTACTGTTCTGATTATCACAGGATTCTCACATAATCTCATAGAATATCACTCTTAGCTAAAGGCAGATATTAAGGTGGAAGAGAGCCTTAAAATCAGAAAACAGTTAAAAGAATTATTGCATTCTTGGGAGTCTTCTTTTCTTCTCACATGAAAATACAACATGATTCAGCCATGTTTTGTCAATTATTAATGCTGTGTTTCTTTAGTGCATGGATTAGACGATTGAATATTCTGTGGCTTCTGGATGTCAGTGTTGGATCTGATGCTACATTGGCCTTTTCATCCAGGAGAAATAAGGAGTGAGAATAAAGAATGAGAGATACAAGGGCACACAAGGAGCAGAAACTGCAGCTGGGATATAATAGCCAATGATGGGCCCGCAGGAGAGAATGCAGGGAGCTAAAGACAGGTGATAGGATCCCATGGCTAAAGAAAGTCAGGCGTGAATCTGAATCCCACATCCTTTTGTTTGGCTTTATTTACAACCCTGAAGAAGAGGAAGAAGAAAAGAGAAGGAGTTAAAAGAGATAATAAAATAGCAAGGATCATAAACAATCTTATTACCTAATCAACTGACAGAGTGTAGAGTATGATTATTGCATTACCTAATAAAAATCAAATTAAAGAAACATCAGAAGTAATCTTTTAACTTTTAAATAGAAACAGAGATTTTTTTTTCTGTAGAGGAAAGCAATGCCTTGCAATGTAATAAAAAGAATCAACTAGACCACAAGTCACTCTGAATATCAGGAGCTAGAGGATATACATAATGACAGCTCAAAAAGCTCCTCCCATACTGAAGGAAACAATTGCAAAGTTCTTGAGGTCTGAATCTGAACAAAGAGAATCAAATGGTTTTATTATCATGGAACATTTTGAAATTGACAATACTGTAATAACTTGTGGTTTGCAGTTAACCAAGCAAATAATTTGACTCAATTTATGTTTATGTTGATATAGTAAACACAATTCAAACAGCACCTTAATAATAGAGTGTTTTGAAATCTATTACCAACAAAACACACCATATAATTACATATTTATGCTACTTATTGCTAGACAATAGAACGTAGGCACAGAATACAAATGCTCAGAGAACAAGCTTGTAAAAACTGCATTAAATAAATGCCAGAAATGATGGGGTCCTTACAGGCAATGTTCCTAAGACCACATTTAAATTGGAAATATTGTTGATGTAAAAAAAATCAAAATGAAGAGCATCTCTGAAAGTAGATGAAAAGTTTTTGATCAACTTTGAGTAGGGTGAAACTCTATTATGTAGGCTGAAGTCTACTGAATTCACCAAGAACCTAGTAACAGACTAAGATTATAAGGAACATGCTCCTATTTTATCTTTAGACTCTATTCTTTCTCTTTTCATTTTTCAATTATTCCTTCAATGATTAGTTTTGTTATTATTATATAACTTACTGAATCAATCCAGGGAAATGACTTTGCAATACAGTTTCCATAAACTTAGTTATTAAAATATGACTTTAAAATACTTGAAGAATTTTTATAGTTCATGAATAGGCAAATCAACTACATAATTAGGAACACCCAGACAATAAATACAGAGTCCTGATGGCCAAAATGAACTCATTCAGTGTCATAATTTATCAGGATGCTGTAATATAAAGTACTTTCTAGCACTGGGTGACTTTTTGAAACAACTAAAGTTAAACTTCTTCCAGTCATGAAAACTGGAAAATGGACACTATGAAACCAGTATTGCTGAATTCAGGTGAAAGTCTTCCTCAGGATTATAGATGGCAAATTCCTTGTTGAGTCTTCTCATAAGAGAAAGCGTGAGAGAGCTCTCTGGGGTCTTATTATAGCCATACTATTATGAAGGGTCTTATAAAAGGTATAAGGAACCAGGTTTGCTCTTAATGCTTCTATGGCAATAGAAGAAACTTGAGCAAAAAACAAACATAATTCATGGAAGAATGGATTTAATATGAAAAACAGTAATTGAATCAAGTCAAAAAGATGACATGAATAAAGCTGAAAATGTTGCCACAATTGAATGGAAATGACACCAAGACTGTTACTTACATAAGAAATACTCAACACACAACATAACAGGTCAGCAGAGAATCAATCGAGGCAAACAATCCCTACCTCAAAACTTTCATGTGTTTTTATTGTTTGGGGGCGGTGGTTGTGATTCTGGGATTGCACTTGCTAGCATTTGCTCTACCACCTGGGCCAAACCCATACAGCTCTGTTTTGGTATAGTTCTTTTTCAGTCCTTTCCCTCCCTTTCACCCTGCAGTGTGAGACCTCAGATTGTGATCCTCCTACTTATACTTTCCAAGTATCGAGGAAGAGAGAGATGTAACTCCATGTCATTGATTAGCTGAGGTGTAATCTCTTTCACTTTAGACCTTCACTGGCCTCAAACAACAATCTTTCTGATCTCCAATTTCTGACTTTGATTACATATGTTAGTCTCTATACCAGGACCTCATTTCATTTCTTTAAATATAATTAAAAGCAAAACCATCTAAATGGTTAGTAATATCAGTAAGATAAATACATTTTACCAGAGTAAAAAAGACATAATGGAGGCTGGGAAGGTGGCTCAGTGGTAGAGCACTTGCCTTGCATGCATGAGGCCCTGGGTTCGACTCCTCAGCACCACATAAGCAGAAAAAAATAAAAAAGCTGGAAGTGGTACTATGGCTCAAGTTGTAGCATGCTAGCCTTGAGCTGAAGTGCTGAGGGACAGCCCCCAGGCCCAGAGTTCAGGCCCCACAACTGGAAACCCCCCCCCAAAAAAAGACAATGTATTTTTGGCACCATGGAGGTTTAAGGACAGTTCCCTAAAGAAAAATCCATATCTGACTTGCCTTTATAATTCACCTCTAAGGATGTAGCACATGTTAAGAATTAAATTTTTTAAAGCTATAGCAATAACTCAATTTATTATCATGTTCTTTACAAAAAATGAGTGTACTTGAAGAGACATTGAAAAATCTGGTTATGCATTTGTTGCTGTCACAATATCCCTTTAGAAATTCTATTCTGTGTTGCATTTAGGGAAAATTAGTTATGCTTATACAAAGCTTACCAAGGGTGACATGAGGGTCAAATCCTAGTGAGTACATAAATGAAAGTAACTCATCATGATTCCCAACATGTCACACTTCAAACTAGAAACATGATAACACTTGGGAAGGGGGAACTTGTTTCCTGCCATGCCCTATATGAGAACCATGCTCATCTTCACAACACATTAATCAATCAACTCATATTATAGTCTCACTTCTCAGCCTTCCTACTAACATACCAGTCAACTCAGAGTCTAATCTAAATCTCTAACAGTCTGCACAGACCATTATTACCTGAACAATGCCTGATTTTTCACTTTATTTTTCCATGTGTCTCTTTTTCTTGTGCTCTGACATTCTTTGACTTAGCCTCAAAAACTTGAAGGGTTTTTATTTTTAATAATTTCTTTTGTGTGAATATTTGCCCCATGATCTTCATATTAGACTTCTTGCCATCTCAAACATGGCCACATTTTATCTTTCATGATTATATCCATAATAATGTACCCAGTAACCCTGCTATTCACGAGGTTGCGATCTGAAACATGTATATTAAAGCCAGCCAGAGCAGACAAATCTGAGAGACTCCTATCTCGAATTAATAAACAGAAATCTTGAAGCATTCATATTTTTTTTACAAAAAAAAATCTTGAAGTAGAACTATAGTTCAAGTGGCAGAACACCATCTGTAAGTGAAAAATCCAACTGAGAGAGCATATGGACATGAGTTCAAGCCCCAGTACTGGCACAGGAACAACACACAGACACACAGACACAGACACAGACACAGACACACACACACACACACACACACACACACACACACACACACACACACACACACACACACACACACACACACACACACCAAGAACATAAAGGAATTTTGTTGTTGTTGTTGGTTGTGGGGCTTGAAATCTGGGCCTGGGCACTGTCCCTCAGCTCTTCAGTTCAAGGCTAGTGTGCTATCACTTGAGCTGCAGTGCCACATCCAGTTTTCTGAGGGGTTTATTAGAAATAAGAATCACACAGACTTTCCTGCCGGGGCTGGTTTTCAACCTTGATCCTCAGATCCCAGCCTCCTGAAAAGTTAGGATTACAGGTTTTGTGAACCACTGGCACCTGACTTGTAAAGGAATTATTGTCATTAATAAGACACATTTTGATGAATGATTTGAACACATACTAGAATTAAATGGGCTTAAGATAAAATGGGAGTGAAAGAAATAATGACAACTATTTAAAAGAGTTTTATAAAAATAATAATAAAATAAAATAAAATAAAAGAGTTATATAAAATAATATTAAGGCTATACTTGGGTAGGGAAGTAAGGATTATAAAATTATGAATAATTCATTAAATTATGATTTAAAGGTCAATTCTAAAATTCTTTTGTAGCAAGTAATTATAAAAGGCACAACATTAGATTAAAAAACGAATGCATTAAAGTAAAAAAGAGAAAAGAAAGTTATTTGTTTCTAAATTACAAATAAATTATTCAATTAAGAATGAAAACAAGACCAGAAATATTGAAAATAAAGTTTTAATTACATTATGATCCAAATCCTCTTACAAGTACTTAATGACATACATGTATATTTTAAAGACCAAGGCATTGCATGTAAGAGCTCAGTTCATTCATTTTAGACTGAAGACAGGATTTGTTTTTCAGATCTACAAGAAAGGGAATTTTAAATAAGAAATCTAGCTTTGACAACCTTATAATGAAGAAAAAATTGGGATTGATTAACTTTGTGATTAAAATTTTCTATAGTTAAGGTGTTCCTTAATAAGACATACTTATCTTACCTATTCTCTTTGTATTAAGAAAAGAATAGAGTAAATATATAAGGACATATATTTGCGTAAGGAACTTTGAAACCTCTTCATGCTCTTGAAGGTAATTTTTGTCTCTACTAAGCAAACAAAAAAGCTTTTTGGCTGTACTTGTCAGGAAAAATAAACTAGAAATTCTCATGCATAATTATATAAAATAACTTTAGATAAATTTACACTTAAAGAAATATAGCAATTCTCTCTCTCTCTCTCTCTCTCTCTCTCTCTCACACACACACACACACACACACACACACACACACACACACCACACACACACACACACACACAGAAGGCCATAAAAGGCCTTTTAGAGAGCATGGACTATGCACACTGGGTTCTCTGCTTTATACGTTGAAAGGCAAGGGAGGGAGGGCGGGAGGAAGGGAATGAGGACAGGAGGGAGGGAGGAAGGAAGGAAGGAAGGAAGGAAGGAAGGAAGGAAGGAAGGAAGGAAGGAAGGAAGGAAAGAAAGATTGGATGGAGAGAGGGAAGGAGGGAGGGGGAGAAAATTGAAAAAGTTATACAACTCTTCTTTACTATAATTGTCCATTCTTTTGCTCATACCTCTGCAGCACATCATTAAGAGACTAGGAGACACAAATATATTTTTACATCATATCTTATCAGCATAAAGAAAAAGAGGTAAGGAAAAGTCAGGGTTAACCAATCCTTGCTCCAGCGAGCAGGGACAAAATGAAAATAAAAAGCATCAAAACTGATACACTGATACTGAGATAACTGCAGAAAGGAAAGATTTCAAGTAGGCTAGAGAGCAAATCCTACGAATGGATTAAACAACAATTACAGGAACTAGGGGAAAAGGAACATGATGCCCTTAATCCCACAAAACAAAACCCTATAAATCAAAAAGCTTTCAAAAATGGATTCCAAAACAGTTAGGTTGTTGCAATGTTTTATAATTTTCATAGCAACCTGACCACTCATAAAATCTTAAGGAGTTTTATCAATGTGCCATAAAATTTCTCCAAGGAAAATAATTCAACAGGTTGTTCAATTCCCAATTATCTGAGCTGATAAAAGTAGGGAGAAAAGAAAGATTTGCTTGGAAAATTGTATCAAATAACGCATACACATATTGTAAAGTCAACAAGTCTACTCATGCTGAATGCATGGAGCTTAGCCAGAAAAATGTTTATTCCTAAACATATTTAACAATTATGTATTCTGATTTAATTACTTTAATTAAACAATAAGTACTTAAAATACACGTTTATACCTATATTGTATATAGTATTATGTAAAATATAATTTCTATATATATAAATACAAAGGTACCCATAGAGGGGCCGATTATATCACTTTGTGCTCATATATAAGCTAATGTTATAAAAAAGAATGTATTCTTGGATATTACTTATACCTTCTAGTTACTCAGGAGGCTTATACTTGGAGGATCACAGTTAAAATCCATCCATGGGCAAAGAAGTTTTTGAGATTCTATCACCAATTAGCCAGGAAAAAGTCATGCTACAGGCATGTTTCAAGTGGTTGAACTCCCGCTGAACTCTAGACTTGAGCAAACTTGATGTCTTGAGTTCAAGTCCTGGTATTAGCATAAATGAAAAAAAAAGTATTCTTGGCTTCAAAAATCCCATCAAACGCCACCATATCTAATTACAGAAGATCCTCTTTATCATCTCAAAGAGGTATTCAGATAATGCTAAATTATAATGAATTTACTATTTCAGAGAGTAAATGCCTACTGTTTTCTTATAAGAAAAAAGACAATTTAAATTATGCAAACTTTCTTCCTTAAATTTAACTAAAATCTCTTGACTTGCTGCAACCATCTGTTAGTCGTATACTTACCCCTTAAAATTTTACTTAAAAAGTCTAATCCCTACTCTATTTCATATCTTTAATCACTTTAAGTAGAGATGTCATCAGTTATGGCCTTATCCATGGAAAGAAAATGTTTTTATAATTCAGAGTAGAAATGATTGTCATATAAACTCTAAAAAATCAAATCTGTTTTGTCTTATGGGAAAACATGCTTTGAACTCTAAGTCTCATTCTTGTCTGGCCAGTACTCCAGCACGTAGTGATGCCAAAATATAATATATGTAAATTCAAAACATCACAGTAATCCCCCTGGAATAATTAATATACACCAAAATTCATGGGAAAGTATAACAGACTGTACTTAGGCCAGGATCCCTGGGAGGAGAGAAAGCTGAGCACAGAAGCTGAATGAAGGGAATGTGGTCCATAGGCATAAATCAGAGTAGAACAATAAAATCTCCTCTTAATAAGGGGACAGTAAGGATAAGGGAGAGTGATATAGGGGTGAAGTGGATGTTAGAGATGAACTGGACAACTTGAAGTGAAGGGGAGGTTGGGAGGGAAAAACCTGGGAGAAAATGAGGTAAGGGGTGATACTGTTCAAAAGAAATGCACTCATTACCTGACCTTTGTAACTGTAACCCCTCTGTACATCACCTTTACAATAAAACCCATCATACATCCGTGCATGGAAATGTTACAATGAATCCCCTTTGTACAATTAATAAATGCTAATGAAAATTTAAAAAATGAAAACACTAGTTGAGTACTCATGGCTCTTACCTGTAATCCCTCAGTTGGCTGAGATCTGAGGACTCAGGTTAAAATCCAATCTGAACAGGAATGTCCATGAGACTCATCCCCAATTATTACCACCAAAACTCTGAAAGTGGATCTGTGGCTCAAGTGATACAGCACCAGCTTTGGGTGAGATAGTTCAAATGAGGGCTAGGAAGGTGGTTCAGTGGTAGAGTGTTTGCCTTGCATGCATGAGGCCCTGGGTTCCATTCCTCAGCACCACATAAGCAGAAAAAAAAAAAAAAAGCCAGAAGTGGCGCTGTGGCTCAAGTGGTAGAGTGTTAGCCTTGAGCTGAAGAGCTGAGGGACAGCGCCCAGGCCCAGAATTCAGGCCCACAACCGGACCCCCCCACCAAAAAAAAAAAAAAAAAGAATGTGCCTTGAGTTCAAGGTTGAGTACTGGCCCACAAAAGAAAGAAAGAAAGAAAGAGAGAGAGAGAGAGAGAGAGAGAGAGAGAGAGAGAGAGAGAGAGAGAGAGAGAGAGAGAGAGAGAGAGAGAGAGAGAGAGAGAGAGAGAGAGAGGAAAGAAAGAAAGAAAGAAAGAAAGAAAGAAAGAAAGAAAGAAAGAAAGAAAGAAAGAAAGAAAGAAAGAAAGCTACTTTTAAAATATATTCCACTTTAGAGAAGTCTTTCTTTAAGTCTTTAGCCCATTTAGTAATCAGACAGTTGTTGTTGTTGGGGGATTTAATTTTTTGAGTTCTAAGTATATTTTAGATATGAGACCCTTATCAGTTGTATGGCTAGTGAAGATCTTCCTCCAATCCATGGGCTTTCTATTGATCTTGCTTGCTATGTCCTTTACCATGCAGAAGCTCTGCAGCTTCATGCAATCCCATTAGTCCAACCTTTCTTTGATTTGTTGTGTTTCTAGACTAAAGACTTAAAGAGAGACTTCTCTGAATAGAAAACAAGAATGGCCAATAGACGCAAAAAGAAATGACTCAACTTCTTTAGCCATAAAAGAAATGCAAATCAAACAACATTGAGATTCCACCTCACCCCAGCTAAAATGGCTACAATCAAGAAATCTAATAGATGGTGGAAGGGATGTGGCCAAAAGGGAACCCCACTGCATTGCTGGTGGAAATGTAAACTTGTTCAACCACTGTGGAAAGCAGTATGGGGATTCCTTAAAAGACTCCACATAGAGCTCCCCTATGACTCAGCAATCCCACTCTTAGGCATTTACCCAAACGATCACAAACAAGGCCATACTAAAGCTACCAGCACAACTATGTTTATTGCAGCATTATTTACCATAGCTAAGATATGGAACCAACCCAGATGCTCCTCAGTAGATGAATGGATCAAGAAAATGTGGTATATATACACAATGGAATTATATGCCTTCATCAGAAAGAATGACACCGTCCCACTTGTTAGGAAATGGACTTGGAGAAAAATCATATTAAGTGAAGTAAGTCACACTCAAAGAAACACAGGTCCTATGGTTTCCCTTATCTCCAATAACTAGTATATTTCTAGAACAAACAGAAGAGGTCAAAAGCTATGTACACATGACCATATAACCTGATGCTAAGCAAAATGAACCCGAAGTTAGGTACATAAGATATTTTATCTTTTTTGTTGCTCTTTTAAATGTATTTACAATGTACTATGTGAGATTTTTGTCTCTTTGTATGTTCTTCCCCCATGGTACAACCCCTGTTATCACTGTATTTGATTCCAGTGTCCTGCATCATGTATTTACATTTTTCTAATTTGGGGAGGGGAAGGGAAATAAGAAAATGCTGAAATTAGGATACAGGTTGACACATTGTTACAATGAGATGTACAGACACTATGTTGAAAATGAACTTTACAAATTTGCCGGGAGAGTAAGTTGGGGAGGTGGGGTGGAAAGGAGGGGGTAACAATGCTCTATATGAAATGTACTCATTACCTTGCTCATTTAACTGTAACCCCTCTGTACAGTATCTTTATAATAAAAATATCTATTTAAGATTTTTTAAAAATTCCAGTTCAAGGTTCAGTACTGGCACAGACACAACAAAAACACAAAGTTTCTTAAACTGTATTGAAAATGATACTTTTTGTTTTGGTTGCTGTTGGGTTTAGGGGCAACATGAGGAGTTTTCTCTGGACGTTTGATACTGGCAGAGTTGTGAATTGTATAGAGTGTATAGAATTGTATAGAGGAGCAATTTCTATCTCATATGGTAATTCATATCCAGCTGCCCCAATCATACACAACAGAGGATACAGTTTTATCAATCTCAGAAATATACTGACCAACTCCATGAATAGGTTAGCTATTGTACTAAATTATTGAGATATGAAATTTTGTGGAGAAAGGAGAAGATGTAATATCTACATCTTGGATGAAAATACAAAAATTTATTTGAAAGAGACTAAGTAGGTTCTTGAAGCCACATACTGTATGAAATGTCTGTATCCCCTCCAAACTCAGTATTTTTACAAATTTAAGCACAGTTTTTTTCCCTGGCTGGCATAAATGGTGGTGTTTGGAGGTGAGTTCTTTTGGGGGTAATTAGGTCTATGTGAGCTTATGGGCGTAGAAGCATCCCAGGAAAAGTTTAGTGGCTTTATAAGCAAAGGAAGAAAAACCTCAGTTTTCTCTTGGTCTATGTGAAGACCAAGCAAAAAGATGACTACTGTCAAGCTAGAAACAGAACTGTCACCCTGACCTAAATCTGCCAGTGCCTCCAGCTTGGATTCCCCAGACCTCAGATCCTAAGCAATAAATACCTGTTGTTTAAGCCACTCAATCTATGACATTTTGGCTATGGTACTCCAACTAAGACAACACAAGGCATTCCTGTGTCTGAGCCCCTTCTTTTCTGCTAGTTTCTCAATAGGTGGCATTAAAATGCCACTGGGAAAGGTATTAAATCATTAATAGAACCATAGAACTGGTTTAGGTGAAAAAAATCAGGCAATGAAAATGGGAAGTTGAGAAATGTGGCATGCTGGCATCTCAGTAACTTTCAAATCCAGACATACAATACAATACAACACAATACATTGTATTTATTAACAACACAAAGCAGGAAAATAAATCACACAAAATGTCACTCCCACTTGGACTAGATTCTACCATCAGAAATAGTTCAGAGCAATTTATTCCAAAGAATTTAAATGTGTCATTTTATGTGTAAGCATTATAAGATGGTTAAACTGGGGTAGGGTCCAAGAAGAAAGGAACTCAAGTCATGAAAGTCATGAAAGAAGGGAAATGTTGGAAATAAGGTGAAGAGGGAAGGAACATTAAAACTTTCACCCTTTTCACAATGTTTTAAATAGATTCATTCTCCCTCATTATTTTGCTCTAATACAGCCTTAAAGAGCTAAAAGTTTACTTGGATTCTGTCTATTATACAAAAAAACAAAAAGCTGTGACTCTTTTTTGGTGTTTATGTGCAAATTTATTATTCTGGCACCATGCCAGTGGCTCATTGTAATCCTAGCTATTAAAGTGGCAGTGATTTGAGGATCACAGTTCAAAGCCAGCCAAGGCAGGAAAGTCTGTGAGACCCTTTTTGTCAATTAACCATCCAAAAGGTCAAATTGGAGCTGTGGCTCAAGGGATAGAGTGCCAGCCTTGAGTGAAAAAGCAAAGGAAAGCACCAAGTCTCTGAGTTCAAGCCCCATTACTGGCACACATAAACAGAAAACTCAAAAATTTTTCTAGTATACAAAATTTTTTGTGTTATTTATATATGTTCATATGTGACAACTTTGTATGATATATTATATATGATAAAATAAGTATGGTTGAAATATTTTATTGGTTGTCAAAAATTTTAAAAATAATGTATGAATGAAAGCACTACAGAAATGTTTTCATGTCTTGAAACCATTTATTTCTATATTAGAAATATAGATGTTATTCTCATATTTAATTTCTATGGTCTTTGTAAATGAAAAATGGGCATGGAACAATTTGCTTTAGTGCTTAGTGGCAATACATTTAATTTTATATTACTTTAATTTTAAATTGCTTTTAAGCAAAGAGTGTTGAAAATTCATCATGATGTCTATACTGAAAATTATAGCTCTGTTAGTCATAAATTAAGGAACAACATTTTTTTAGAAAATAAAAGGCATATTTCTGTTTCTCTGGAATACAATAAATATATATTTACAGGAGTATGTGTGTGGCATCTGAATTATACAATTTTTGGCTGAGTTTATGTTCACAATCTAGCAAAATTTATTTAAAAATGTACATGAGATGCAGAAATTCTTAATCTGAGTCTGTTAATTAGTGGCCTTTGAAAGTGATCTGGAAGTCCCCATCATTCCTAATTTCTATTAAAATACTTGTGGGCATTGCAAAAATTATATTATCAATCATCTAAATTGTTTTTGATTATTAGTGAGCAATGAATCGACACTCACATTTCATTAATTTTTTTAGGGTAAATCAGACATCCTACAAATATAAGATTGATAACAAGGGTTAAATGTGTTCTTACAATGAATTGGACTATATTTGATTACATTTTTTTTCTCCAACATGAATTTTAACAAACCCGTTCTTACTGTCTTCATGGCAACTGAATAAGATATTCAGCAGTCAAGAAAAAAATCTCATGGAGACATACTTACTCATCTACTCCTATAAATTAGGACATTTGAAAAATATCAGAGTAGTAAAATATTTAACTTGTGTTCCAACATCCTTCGTTTATGTGCAGCTTCTCAGTAAAGGTTCTTATTCCTTGAGGATTCACCTCCTCAATGATGGTTTTTATATAAAAATAGATTGCCCCTCACACCCAAGGCCCAACTATAATCTCCTGGGACCACTGACAGCAATATCAGCCATTGAGAAGTCATCCTACAATGCCTGTCATCATATTGCACGTGTTTTGTCAAGGTATATATTCTTAAACGCCTGGTTGTGCACTTTCTGCAGTGCCACCTGTCAGTTAGGCAGGAAGAGCCAGCAACCCCGCCACTGCTTTCTCCTCTTTTATGGAAGTGTTTCAGCTTGGCATGTGAAGTACTCACACAGATAATTAGTCCTCCCCTTGGAGCAAATTCATGAAGAGAATCTGATATTTTCCACAATCTCTCTTGACTACATTTTTTGAATGGATGTTACGACTGTCCCTCCAAAGGTTCATGTGTAAATATTCTGAGTTCTGCTGGGTGCTTTTGCGGGTGGTTGGAAACCTAAGAAATAAGGTCTAGTTGGAGATATTGTGAGAATTGTGAAGCATTGTTCTCTCTTTTGTGTTTTTCCTGTGTGCGAAGGTAGGCAACTTCCTCTAACCTCCACCCCCTCTATAGTGAACTCCCTTGACTTCTCTCCTTATCAGATGATTATCTCAAGTATTTCCTTAGTAATGGAAACCTGACTAATAAAACAGGCAAATGAACAAATGAAGAATACTAAAAATGGTACATTTAAATTTCAGTATAAATCTCAGTTAAATGCTCTCAATTTTAGTTTTCAGTTTGTTGAAGGGATAACTGAAGAAGCTTATAGTTATTTAAGGACGGCATGATTATGTGAGCCAGACAGACTTGGGTTTGAATCCTGATTCTACCACTTTGTTCCTACAAAATTCTGAGCAAGTCACTTAACTGCAGCAGTAAAGGACCATTCTCCTGTAATGGATGTGAATCTTACATGTGGCTGAACTGGTTCTAGGAACACCCATCACCTCCTTAATAAAAGTGAAGCAAATAATATCTATTCTTATGAACATTGTTATTAATATTTTTATTCACATCACAGTCTTTTATCATGGCTATCATACACTGGCTTAATCAAAAACAAAAAATGTGAAATTTTGAATTTATTACCATAATCTTCACTGCACTGGGTAAGTTTTCAAGAACCTTAAAGCACAATGTGGGCATGGTGGCACACGCCTACTCTCTGGTCAACAGGCAGGCTGAGGGGATTGAGCCTGAGGCCAGCTTTTCCTTCTCAAAAGGAAAAGGAACAAGGTTGGGTGGGAGGAGGAGCAAGCAGGTGACAAAAAGTGGAGAGGTGAAGAAGTAGGAGGAGAAAGAAAAAGAGGAGGAGGAAGATCAGGATAAAGAAGTAACTTAGAAGAAGGGGAAGGGGAGGAGAAGGAGAAGGAGGAGGAGAAAAAGAAGAAGGAAAGTTTAAATTATATAACTGTAAAAAGAGTTCCTTCTTAGGTCTTATCCTTTTATCCTCAAAAGTATCATCAGAAAATATCATTTATTTAGAACAAGTCTCTAATTTCTTACCTCAAATGAGAGCTTCCAGATTGCTGAAGAATCATTGTGTCCTAACATTTAAATTATTCACATACAACAACAAAATATTGCTTGTTTTATATATCCAATCTTTGGTTTCTCTGGAACTCTTTATGGCAAAATTTGTCTGGCTGCAGAACAAGAAGGAAACAACATTCTGATGCCAGATACTGAAGATCAATAGCTATTTCCCTAAGTTTATAACACAATTAAAATGTGTAACAGGAATAAATTTCCCTTCAAACCCTAAAGCTAGCCCAGAATTATTGACAAAGTCAAAGTTACGTGGTGTAACATTTTTATTATGTTTATGGATAATATGAAGGTGTTTATGGCTCATACATATAATTTGTTAAGAACACTGAAGAGGAAGTATCTTTTGCCTTAGGAAGACATCAATTGTTTCAAAAGTTCTTTAAGGTTTCAAAATTTCTAAAGAGGTAAATCTGTGCTTCATAGCACCAGTTTGTATTATGTATATTACCAGTCTGTGTTTGTATTTTACCTAAAGCTTCAAACTGAAGGCTAATGGTTAAAAACATTCTTGAATTTAGTAGAACCCATTGAACTACTCCACAAATTTGTCCCTGTCAACAATAATTCTATGAATGTATGTATAATGGGCATGTCATAAGTTTATGAGGGAGCTAGGACAAGACAAATTATGATGCATTCAAAGAGAAAAATAGTGTTTCTAGTATGTGAAAATCAAAGAAATTTTATAAAATTCATTATTCACAGAAAAATAGATACTGAGTGATGGAATGGACTGCTGAGAAAATTATTCTTTTCTGTAATAAAATCAGATAATCAGAAATCTTCACAAATGGATGTAAAAGGCAAATGTTTGAAAGACTCTAATTGGTTATAACAGTTTTCTAATAATAACTTTTAAACATTGTACACTTGGAAACTATAGTGGTAAATGGAGTCAAATGTATCTTGGTTTTTTATTCTAATTCCTCCCCTTATTGGCATTTAGTTTTAATTACATTGCTTGCTTCTTTCATTATCATTAACCATGACACTGGTATAAACCTTGTCATTAATCGCTAATTATCATGGGTTTGAAAGCCTTTTATTGGCCATGAGCTGGTGGTTCAAGCTAATCCTAGCTACTCAGGAGGCTGAGATATGAGGACTGTGGCTTAAAGGTATTCTAGACAAAAAAGTCCATGAGACTCTTTTCTCCAGTTAACCAGCAAAAGACAAGTACAGCTGCGGCTCACATAGTAGAGCATCAGCATGAGTAAAAGACTTAAGGAACAGTGCCCAGGCCAAGTTCAAGCCACAGTTACCATCTCAAAAATAAACATTTGAGTGCATAAACACTGATTCCAAACTTATTTCCCTTTCTTTACATAGTCATTAGTTATGGATCCCATAGGTCTGCCACATTCATGGTGTTTGGATAGTATACACATGACATTTTTTTTATGTTAAAGAAATGGGAAGGTACTGTATAAAAAAGTTACATACTATGAAACCCAGTGTTGCATTGTTGTCCAAGAAGTTAGGTGTACTCATGGCATGTACTGTTCTGGATAAAATTCAGGATATCTCTAGCTAAATATGCAGAAGAACCATTAATACACAAGCACACAAGCACATGAGTAGGCATGTGTGTGTGTGTGTGCACACGTGCACACACACACACACACACACACTTCTACAGAGAGTATCTGTGTAAAATAGATCAATCATCTACAATTTTTTCCACTTTCCCTCATTCCCTGACAGAGTCTCTTGGCTAACTTCATTACAATTGCTACTGCTGGCCAATTCTTTCATTTAGTTTTTATGGAATCAATACCCTACAATGAACTTCCTATGTGGCTATGAATAAATTCATCATTATTTCAATGACACAGGCTACTTGACAGGAACTCCATCATCTATTTTTTTTCTAACTCCACAGATTTGCATTGTACTCACTCTTCCTCCCTTTAGAAAAAGAAAGCTGCTCTTCCTATTTTTTTTAAAGTTAAGTTTGTACCGAGTATATAGCTCAGTCACATAGTGATTTATCTAGTATGCATAAGACACTGAGTTTGATTCCCAGCACTAAAAGATGGAATCAAATTAAGTCAAATCAAATAATATGAAGTAAAGTGAAGTTGCTTCATTCACTCCTTGATTTCAAGGGAATTTTCTTGTTTGTGAAAAGAACAACTTAAGTTTATTTCAAAGAACTTTTATAGATATTAACTTACATGTTCAGCCAACCATCAAAACCTAGTGTTTTAGCATCATGTTTGAATCCCTGCCAATAATTAGCTTCTGCTGGTCTTCCATTGAATTGTCTTTATAAACCTAGCAGCCCTTGTGCTTTATTTTCCCCTTGTTTTTTCATATTTAAGAGTCTCTGAGAACTCATCTTAGGAACTCCAGCCTGAATCCCTGCACCAGACAGCTGAAGTAAATAAGAAACAAATTCTCTAATATTGAATTACAAAGCACTAATTGCAATCTCCAGTCTCTTAGAATAAAAAGACTCTATCACCTATGACTATTGTAGGAAAAGGCCTTTCAGTTTTAAAACAGTGTTTATTTGCCAATGTTTTTTTGTTTAGTTAAGACTCACATGCTATTTGTTTTTGTACTAATCATGTTAAGTACCGCTACTTTATGCTCAACTAATTTTCATGTTTGAATAAATGAAAATTGCATACACACATAGGAATAATAATATGCATTTTATGTTTGCTCTTTCTAAGCATATTAAATTCATACTTGTTGAAAACATAGCTAAATGCTTTAGTCCTTGGCAAAATGAATAAAATAATCAGCATGCTAGTGATGGTCCTTCATCACAGAAGGAGAACATATTAACGCAGAGAAATCTGCAATGACAAAATGGGCAAAAAGAAGGAAAATGTCCCAGGATGAGACAAAGAATGACAATCACTTAAGATAGAGAGTCACTGCTTTAGCTTTGGAAGTTAGAGCATTTATCATTGAGATATTTCTTCTGATAATTCAATGACAGAAACAAACGAAAGGACACAACCAATACACTGAAGGGATTCACAAGTTATGTTTATTGGAAGAAGAGAGAATACTTGTTTTTGTGAGACTCAATTTATAGTGCAATTCTGTCTTAAATTACTACTCAGTTTTCTGGTTCTTTCCACAGTCTATATAACTAGCAACTTAGATAAATGCAAAATTTATATGGACATTATTGAACATTCTACTATCCATATTATTGCAGAATGTGTTACTAAATCATATAACACTATTTTATACATTTATACATAACATTAGTAATTACTAGTTCCTAGAAATATAAGCAATAGCATATGTTTTCTAATGTAGGAAAAAATGCTGCCCCAAAGAAACCCATATGGGTGAAATGATAAACTGGAAAAGACATAAATGTAATCCTTAAAATATATAAAATAAATTAATGAACAACATATTATTTTTTAGTTAAATTTCTTCTTTTCATTCCCCAAATTCTTTTTTTCTTTTTTCTTTTTTTATTGTGAAAATACCATATAGAGGGGTTACAATTAAATGAAAAGGTAATGAGTACATTTCTTATCAAGCATTGTTGCCTCCTCCTGTTTCCCCTTCCCATCCCTTTTCCCCCTGGCCCACCATGTACCAAAGCTGTAAAGTTCCTTTTTCGACATAACGTCTTGTACATCTCATTGTTGCAATAGGTCCACCTGTATCCCTATTTAAATAATTTGTGTTTTTCCTTCCCCTCTCCAAATTATACCAGCATCAAATACAGTGAAAACAGGGTTATACTGTGGGTAATTACCTATATGGAAAATACAAAGTTTGAAGCGATAGCATTAGCTCTTTGTGTTTGAATGTCATAAATTACATATATGAATGGCTTCATCATCAGTATCAGTTTGCTCATCTTTATATCTTATTCTCTCTTCAACCATATCCCAAATATCAGAGATAGAGAATGTATGAAGGTTTTCATTGGCCAAAATTAATGAGCACCAGCTACAAAATATAGAATGTACAACAAAGACTCTGGGACAAAGACTTCAGTAATATATTACAATATTTTAAATAATATATCTTTGTTATAAAATTTCAATAGTATGAATATTTAAATAATTAAAATACATAGGTCTTAAAAATGTTTCAAAAATTATTATTTTTTTCTTTCAGTTAGAAGATTCTGAGGATCAAACACTGCTTTCTGGCTAGGTAAATGTCTACCACAGAACAACATAGCCAGCCAAAGTCTCCTTCCTTCCTTCCTTCCTCCCTTCATCCTTTTTCCCTTTCCATTTTTTGGGGGTACAAGTAGTACTGTGGTACGAACTCAGGGTCTTTGCTTACTCATTTGTTTGCCCAATGGTCACTATACCACATGATTCATGCTTCCAACCCTGCTTTTTCTGGTTATTTTGGTGACTGAATCTTACAGACTTCTCTGCCTAGACTAACTTTAGATTATAACTCTAGATCTCAGCCACCTGGTTTGTCTGTAATATTTACTTATTTTTATCTTCTCTTCTTACTCCCACTTTTATTTTATGCTTTATTATTTTTCTACATATGTGTTATAGAAAATTCTTGTTGGATAGTGCACAACAGAAAATCATCCAGTTAAAGATTTTGAGGTTAATTAAATAATATTATTTCCCTTTTTCCTATTACTCTCTGAACTTCACTTCTCAGTGTTGTTTAACCAACTTTTCTAATAAGAACTGTGTCATGTATGCATATAATTCTAATTTTTATCACCATATCCAATCAATAAATATAAGCATCTCTCTAATAACTTGTATATTTTTAACCTGTTTGAACACTTGTTAATCTTGACTGCTAGGGACTTTAAAAATAGACTTGTGACCAGTAGAGGTGACTCAGGATATTTTGGCACTCCTTTTTTTAATGTCAATTTTTACTGTCATTATAACGTTAGCCATATTTTCTACTAAGTTTTCTTATTTGTAGTCTATTGCAATGTAAAATTGCTTTGCAAAATCCTCTGTTTTCAATGACAGAAGAAAATGCAACATGAAATATATAGGTATATATTTTTGTAGACTTTCCATCTGAAGTGCTTTTGGTAAAGAAAAACTTCTTCCTTTTGGCTACTTACTTGAATTCACAATGTTGTCAAAATCTATTGAAATCATCCTTCTTCTTTGAAAAGATTGTTAGATGAATCTGTAATTTCTTAGCAACCTATATGTAGTTATAAAAGTACCAAAAATAAGCAGGAAAGGAAGTAATCCCACTTTTTGTGGAAGATTGGATTTCTGCATGTGAGATACTGAGCAATGTGATGTGAGGAAAAATTGTTCAAGACTTACCAGTAACTTAATGGAACATGATACCTGTTTCTGATTTCATTAGAAGTACATGAAGAAAGCGGGTCCTTGCTGCTTTTTTCTGTTCTGTTTTCAAAGGAAGTCATGTTAGAGAAAACAAGGGCATTACAGAGCTTCAGTAGACCTCGAGATGAAATCATTTTTTAGTCAACCATTCAACTGGGTCCCAAGTCACCAGCAAAGCCCAAGGTCTTGTTTTAACAGGTCCACAAGCACAACTTTTGCCTTCTGTGATGCCGTACATTAAATTGGGTAGTTGATTTTTTTTCAAGGCATTTCCTTTTTGGATTTTTCAGTAGAAAGGATTTTATATCTGTCAAAGTCACACTCTTTTTGGGGAACATAGTATCCAACCTGCATTCCACTGATCACAGATTTAAAGAGGAGAAGTAGATTGCTTTTCAGTATAAATTACTGAAAGCATTTATGAAAAGCACCTTCTGAAGTGTTCAGTTGTAGAGAGTTTAGACACATCTATCAGCAGGGCAACAAAACAGCCCTGTCAAATCCAGCTGTGTGCAAGCACTTTCCTGAGGAGAGATTAGAAACTCAAGGGATCAAGTGAAGCTTAATGTCCTTTATGTATTTTTATCCTAATGACATTTTCTTTGCAAACTTGTCAGCTGCCTATTTTTCTTTTACTTATGTATCAAGTGTGATGCTTTCTAATAATAAGTACATGCTTGGTTAATAATCCTCTCCCAAATAACCGGCGATTAAAGAAAAAAAAACATTGGCTTACTGATGTACTCAATTATTTAAATCTATATAACCTCTCTCCTCAAATCCACAGAATAGCTTACAATGTAATAATTATATGGTGTTTTTACCCATATAATCATCAGATGATTACTGAAGCCTTTGTTCATTCCTATAAGGAAAGGGAATAAGATCCAAAGACAGATCCAATCTTTTAAATACATAGAAATATTTTAATTGCATTATTAATAACAATGTTTAAGTGATCACAGCATTTTTTAGGTGTGCTTCATCTTTTCATAATTTTATAGTGATTTTAAGTGAAACAATACTCCCCTTTGAAACACTTTCAGTGCAATAAACCAGTATTTAAATCAAAGGGGATTAAAGCATGCCTTTCAGAATATGTGAAAGTCCAAGAACAAACTGTATATTTCAAAGTGATTGAGTATTGGCTTTTCCCCAGCAGCAAGTTTTAACTAAGTACCATGCAAGTACAGCTTTATCTCATATTCTGTTTAATACACTGCTTGTCATTCTGTTTCTAATAAGGCAGAGGACCTATTTCCATTGAAAAGGAAAAGGAACACAAAAAGCACTTCTTAGCTCAGTTTTGTTGAGCTCATTAGCTATTTCTCACCTTTCACTTCAAATTTCATCTCCTAATCTGTTTTCCCTGCACCTGAGAAAAGCCAAGATCTCCTGCATCTTTGTGTAACTCAGATTCACCTGAGATTTCATGCCTTGGTATTCGTAGCAATCCTAATCACACCAAAAACACTGGATTTTGTTCATAGGTTATAAGACCTCTATTTACCTCTCCAGCAAAGCTTCTGGAAATTTCTCTGAAAAGTGCCTCAGGTCTCCAGTGCTCAAAATCTAATACTAAGGAGCAGTAGAAGACAGAGACGTTATTCCAGAGCGGTTTACACTTGTGTTAATTCAAAAACTGCTGCTAAAGTTCTATAAGTTGCAAAGGCAGAGAAACTAGTAAGTCCTCTTTGAAAGATTTCAGGGCACTCACAAGTATGGTTTACAATGATGAATGCAGAGGTATTTTTCCCACCACAGAAGGTAAACATGCACCTCAAACCAGTATAACAGGTTAGAGTCTTTCTCCAGTACTGCTCCCCTCAGGCTGTAACTTAGAAGCACAGACACTAAGGCACCTTCCTGCCTAGATTATTTTTATTTCTACGAGCAAAAAACCAAAAATTCATATTCCCTTAAAAAATTATCAAGGGAGTTCCTCCACAGACTTTCAACTGATGTCTGTCTTCTGGTTATAATTAAAGGTAAGTAAATGTTTTATAAAACTAATGCAATTTTTAATGCAGTCAAGAGAAGAACTGGGGCCTGGATAGACCTACAACAGCCTCACTGAAAATTAGCCAATACTTTCAAGGTTACAAAGGCAGAAACTAAACAGTGTCAGGAGAGAAGGCATGTGTTACACTGGTTTTTCCCTTATGAAAACAGAAAGCAAATGCCTCTTAAAAAATAGTATGCCAAATTCACCCATGAAATTACCTAACTGGCTCTGGCCAGGTAGGGTGGAGACCTGGATTCTGGCAACTGCTTCTGTGAAACTAAGGGAGATATTCTTAACTTTGTACAATGTGTTTGCTGCTCAGCAAAGCCAAACATGGACTCTAGACTCCTTAGGCTTTTCTAGCTAGAGTGTGTTAATATTCTACTATACTTTTTCCTTCTTGTGACACCCCATTCAGGGAAGAAGTCTGGGAAAGTAGCTTAGTGGTAAGCGTTTGCAATGCATCCATGAGGCCTTGGATTCAATTCCTCAGCACCGCATAAGCAGAAAACCCGGAAGTGGCACTGTGGCTCAAGTGGTAGAGTGCTAGCCTTAAGCTGAAGAGCTGAGGGACAGCACCCTGGCCGAATTCAGTCCCATGACCAACAAATAAAAATTTAAAAAAAAGAAAAGGGAAGAAATAAGGTATAAAAAAGAGAAAATCTGTAATGGACAGTGGTAAAAGCACCAACACAACTGCTATCAGCCTATGGAACTAGTCAATGTAGATGATGAATAGCACAAAGAAGACAACCTCACCCTGATTCAAGAAAATCTTCCCTTACAAGGTTGCTCCAGCTTGTAAATATTTAGAAATACCTGTTGTTCTATAAACATCAAATAAAATTACTATATACTCTTATTTACCAAGAAATGAATAGCCTTGAACATGTTAGATCAAGGATGAAAGGGAGAAAGAAAACCACAAAGTTCATAGAAACTGTGTTTCTGAGGAATGAGTTTCTGAGGTAGGACTCAGTTGCTGGCTAGTCATAAATTATTTTCCTCTTTCACAATTCTAAGAACATTCCTCTCTGTTACAAAGATACCAGGAAGAATCGAAAATGCTTATCATCCTGGCAGAAAAGAGATAAAAATCCTTTATGTGCCCAACTGTGGCCTAAGAAAAGCATGTTCTAGTAAGTTTGTTGTCTGCAAAGGAAGAAATGGTCACCCTTTCATCAGTCAAGCCATGGCCTTCTCTACTGTAACCAAATGGTAGGGCACCAAGAGTTTGCATGTTATACAAAGAGATAATTCTTCCTCTTCTCAGCAAATAATGCAGAGATGGTACTTATCCCTATTCCCTATGTCATATTATTCATCTTGGATTCATAGTTTCAAAGACTAGGAAAAGTTATTTGCATTCTATCCTATGCTCCAGAATTTATTTTATAATGGTGAGATTTTTATAAGCTTAAAGAGAAACTTCTCTGAAGAAGAAAGAAGGATGGCCAATAGACACATGAAGAAATGTTCAACATCCCTAGCCATAAAAGAAAGGCAAATCAAAACAACATTGAGATATCACCTCACTCCAGTTAGAACGGCAAAAATCAAGAACTCTAACAACAACAGATGCTGGAGGGGATGTGGACAGAAAGGAACCTTACTTCATTGTTGGTGGGAATGTAAACTTGTTCAACCACTTTGGAAAGCAGTATGGAGGTTCCTCAAAAGACTTCACATAGAACTCCCCTATGACCCAGCAATCCCACTTTTGGGCATTTACCCAAATGTTTACAAACAAGACCACACTAAAGCTACCAGTACAACTATGTTTATTGCAGCATTATTTACCATAGCTAAGATATGGAACCAACCCAGATGCCCCTCAGTAGATGAATGGATCAAGAAAATGTGGTATATATACACAATGGAATTCTATGCCTCCATCAGAAAGAATGACATTGCCCCATTTGTTAGGAAATGGAAAAACTTGGAAAAAATTATATTAAGTGAAGTAAGCCAGGCCCAAAGAAACATAGGTCCCATGGTTTCCCTTATTTGTAATATCTAGTAGATGTATGAGTCAAGTGGAAAAGGTCAGATAATGTGATGTCAGGAAAATGAACCCTTAGATATGTATTTTAATGTTTTTTTCTTTTATGCATGTGTTTCTAACGCATTTATAAGATTATCTCTTTGTTGCTTTGTATGTCCCTCCCCCACAGTATAACCCCTGCTTTCACTATATTTGATGTCAGTATAACTTGTGGAGGAGATGGGGAAAAACCAGTTGTTTAAGGATACAGGTGGACCTGTTGCAACAATGAGAAGTACAAGTTGTCATGTCCAAAACAAGCTTTACAAAGTCGGTGGGGGAGGGGGAATGGGGGGGAAGGAGAAGGATTGGGATTGGGATTGGGGGGGAGGCTGGGAAGTGATGTGAAGGGTAAACAAAGGAGGAGGCTGCAATGCTTGGTAAGAAATGTACGCATTATCCTGCCCATGTAATTGTAACTTCTCTGTACAGTATGTTCACAAATAAAATAAAATTAAATTAAAAAAAAAGAGTCTCATAGACTTTTCTGCCCAAGCTGGCTTTGAACCAAGATCCTCAGATCTCAACCTCTTGGAGTAGCTAAGATTCTAAGAGTGGGCTACCATCACCCAGTAAGAGCTTGCTTTCGACATTTGAAAAGATAATTGAGATCTGTTCACATCAAGTTGAAGATAACCTTAGTTCAACTTCACTTTCACTGGGGGAAAAAAAAAGTAGATCTCAAAGGCAGCTGTGTCTTCACATGGCACAAAGCAGATGGGCAAGAGAGAGCAACCCAACTCCCAATAGCCCTTTTTATGAGTCCACTTAAAGCTCAGGAGCTAAATATGTCTCTAGAAGCTCCACCTTCCAGGCCCACTGAAGTGTTTTCAACAAATAAATTTGGGAGCCACACATTCAACACCCTCTAAATGCCAACCAGAATGAAATTAAATAGCATCTATGCGTAGCATTAGAAAATCAGTATTCAAAGCACACAATGGAATTCCTGTGATAATCTTGATGATATTCAAACAAAAATACAATATTCTCATTGCCAAATCACTCAACAGTCAACCATATATTTAACATATAAAACAGAACATGTGTCTTACTGTAATTTTGACCAAAGGATATTCATTTGAACAGTCTTAATGAGCAGTCTTCAGATAATTTCCTTTTCTTTCCTTTTTTTTTTTTAACAAAAAATAGTTACATCACTTGTGAAACTAAAGATTTCAAGACCTTTTAATTGATTTTGATCATTTTGAAACTCAGGCTCAGATACAGGACAGAATATTCTGCAGACAGCCCAGTTTTGTTTGGGTACTCTCAAAAGGAAAAGTCCAGGATATTTGATTAGTTTTATAATTTAGTAACAAGAAATATCAAAATACCTTACATTCACACATACAAATAAAGCTGCAAATGATCCCATTATATTTAATTCCATTATGATTTAAAGAAATATTAAACAAAATTTAAAATCAACAATTGAAGTGCCTTCACCTTCATTTGATTCACAGGTTCTCTTAAGAATCTTAATGCAAATTCATCTGGAATGGAGGTACAGCTCTGAACTATTTGTGGATCTACCAAGGATGTATCTCTCTTTTTTTTTTTTGGTCCGGTTGTGGGGCTTGAACTCTGGGCCTGGGCGCTGTCCCTCAGCTCTTCAGCTCAAGGCTAGCGCTCTACCACTTGAGCCACAGTGCCACTTCCGGCTTTTTTCTTTTTGCTTATGTGGTGCTGAAGAATCGAACCCAGGGCCTCAGGCATGCAAGGCAAGCACTCTACCTCTGAGCCACCTTCCCAGCCCCGCAAGGATGTATCTCAACTCAGAAAAGATCAGGAAAGAAAATGAACTCCTTATTGAAAAATGTTTTCAGATTATTGGGCAATTCAGCTCAGAATGAACATTAAGAAGATACTACAACTAAATGAAAGATACACATTTCTTAATATTTGAATTATATATTTTGGAGGAATAATACTCAATATATCTATCAGAAGCTATTATTTTAAATCCACAACAAGCTGTAGACTGGTGGCTCACGCTTATAATCCTAGCTACTCAGGAGGCTGAGATCTGAGGATCATGGCTCAAAGCCAGCCCAGGCAGGAAAGTCCATGAGACTTTTATCTCCAATAAACCAGAAAACAGGAAGTGGCGCTGTGGCTCAAGTGGTAGAGTGTTAGCCTTGAGCTGAAGAGCTAAGGGATAGCCCAGAATTCAAGCCCTATGACCGACCAAAAAAATTGTTTTAAGTTAAATCTGTACATGCCTTTCTGATATATGCTAATAATTCTGGATATAACTGTTTTTTTCTACATAGGTATATGTAGGAGATCGAGCTGTCTTTACCCAGTATAGCATATTACCAGAAGTGTAACATGCATAAAATTGCCCAGAAAAATGAGAAAACAAATTAGAAAATATGAATGGCAAGAGGAAATATATCTATGTAATACTTTGCTTTATTTCAGTCCATAAACACAGATGTGTAACGGGACATGTTAGTCACAATATTAGCAAACAATCACATATCTTTCATACAAATCTATCATCACGTATGCAATTCTGACAACCTACATATTTCTCACATGCTTTGCCCAGGAAAAAATACTAGAGATAATTAAGATATATTGCAATTGAGCATGCTATCATTTGGTTCATAACACACAAATTATTCTCAGAATTATGATGAGTAAGTCTTTTATTTTCTGGTTTTAATTTTTTCTTTCCTTTTTTACATGGATGAACTTTAAATATATGTACACATGTGTGTATATTGTACTCAAATGTATACATATTTATATGTATACATATATGTATATATATAGACACAGCCATATAACTGAACAGTTTATGAACGCAATGCATCTCGATCAGTGTCACCTCTTTTAGGGTTTTTCTTTTGTAAAAATTATTAAATGAATTTTAAAAATATTTTATAACATATTTTAAAAAGATTTAAGGAACATACGGGAATAAAAATAAGATTTTTAAAACAGTGCTGTGAAGATTAAGGAAAGAAATAGAAATATCAAGAGGATGAAATAACTTTAGAGACCATGATATATGTCTGTAGATGGCTACTCACATGTGTCAGGTTTTTAAAGTGTGATTGTATTTTTAACTACTTGAATTGAATGGGATACTGGGCCATTTCTTTGTGGTACACTATATTTCATGAGAACACAATGTCGTAATTATCAGGTATATATCTTCCTCATTACCAAGTACATTTAAAAATGGCCTTGATCCCAATTTTTATTTATAAAGGAAATAAATAGTTCATAAGAGTTCTGACTTCTGGAAATTATGGCCATAGCTAAGCACTGCCCCATTTTCTATTTTTCTTTCTTTAAGAAAGAAATGTTGTCACTCATAAACAGGGAACTTTGTATTTTTTTTCCAAACAACAAGCTGAAATGTGGGTGCCTAGGGAGGCCAGTGTCAACAAACTAGTCCCTTCAAAGGACAAAGGTACCTGGTGAAGTGGGTTCTGTAAAAGAAACCACACCACCTCAACTAAGAACTTCCCCAGCCTGTGCTCTCTCTACCCTTCAATGTGTAGTGATATTAATCAAAGGCATAATTAGCTTGTAAAGCTCAGAGATAGCAACACTTTCTTACAAATATAAATTTCACAGCTAGAGCCCCCCAAAAAGTCAATATTAAAGCAACAATGGAAAACGTCCAACATAGGAAATCCACTGACAGCTGACTGCACCATCTTCCCAGCATTACTTTGGAGGGCAAAAGGTTTAATTCTACTTTCTGCCACATTTGTGATTCTGTTGGTTGGGTTATTTTTTTTAAGACAAGCTGTTTTTTCTAGATCAACAATTCCAACCTCTTTGCCACTCCTCAGAGAACACCTAAAAATAGTGGCAGGGCACATGCATGTGAATGTATGTACCCACACAGAAACGCAGATGTGTTCTCTCTCTCTCTCTCTCTGTCTCTCTCTCTCTCTCTCTCTGTCTCTCTCTCTCTCTCTCTCTCTCTCTCTCACACACACACACACATACACACACACACACAGAATTAACAACAGTGCTTTAATTTCTGATTGTGAACATTTCAGAGACTGTTGGTGCTTACCTTGTAAAGATGTGTTAGGTGAACTGGCTTCATTCTCTCCCATCTTATTATTTCTTTGTAAACGAAGCCCAGCAGTGTCGGGTTGTGTCATTTACCCTGCAAGCTTTGTGACCTTCTGACTTTCTACTGTAGTACTGAAACAGTACACTGCCTGCTCTCTTCTGTGAATAATTACCATTCTGCTTCCTGAGTTACCTGGGCTGCAGGACCTGTTTTACTATGAAGTGAGATCACATCCTTGGATCCAGTGTCCTGCTCTTAATGTGAGCCTCCACAATATGGCTTTGTTTCAGTTTTGATATTAACTTTTAACTCTGTACTTTTTCACTTCGGTCCAGAAACACTATTTGCATGTTTCCATGAAACAAATTCTGTGTTAACAATGTGCCATGGTTCAGAGCCAGGGTTCTTTTTACTATTTTTATTTCAATTTTTTGTTCTCAATCTACTTTTCTTAAAGAAATAAATTAAATTTGAATAAATTATGCAGGATCCATGATTGTTTTTTTAATATAGGAAAGGAGGAACAGCCAGAGAGTCTGCTGTGTGTGGTGGTTTAAAGACAGACATTGGAGTGTCTATTTATTTCTCTGTGACTATAAAAGATGCATTGTATTCATAAACTGACATGTTAAATTGGAACTTCTTTGTACAAACTACTGAAAGATTATAAGAGAATAAACTCTAAAGAAGGAATAGAACATTCTTGAGATTCCAATTTTAAGCTAAAAGGTAGAAGATTAACATGGAAAACAAAACCAATAATGTATAACTGTGCTAAATATTGTGAATAATAGATAGTAAACATAAAATTGAGATGTTTGTGCTTCCTCCTCTTCCTCTTCCTTTTCCTCTTTCTCTTCCTCTTCCTTTTCTTTTTCTAGTAAGTAAAGGGACTGGAGCACTGATGTGGCTGAAAAATTTCTGATATCCGTCATACTACCTATTTTTTTGGGGGAGGTCTGGTTGTGGGGCCTGAACTCTGGGCCTGGGCGCTATCCCTCAGCTCTTCAGCTCAAGGCTAGCACTCTACCACTTGAGCCACAGCACCACTACTGGCTTTTTTCTTTTTGCTTATGTGGTGCTGAGGAATCAAACCCAGGGCCTCGAGCATGCAAGGCAAGTTCTCTACCACTGAACCACCTTCCCAGCCCCCGTCACACTGCCTATTAACTAAAAGATCCTCTCCTCTCCTTTCTTTCCTTTCCCCTCCCCTACTTTCCCTGTTCTTCCACTCCCCTCCTGCCCTCCTCATATGAAGCTCATGGTCTTCCTGCCTCTGTCTGCAAGTATTTGAAATACCAGCAGGTAACTACTTCCTCTGTAACTGGAAGATGTCAAAAGAATTACTCAGTCCAATCTTGAAGGCCATAAATATTTTATTTGTAGACTAGAATACTGATATTTCATTGTTTTTTGACAATAGGAAACTGATAAATGTTTGCTTAGATTAACTTGTTTCTGAAACAAAATATTCTCTAGCAAGATGAACTGTGAGTTAAAGATATGTAAGTAAGAGCTCACAAAACGATAGTGATTGATGTGTTTTGTGACCCATTAGATACCTGTAATTAAAGAGAATCTCCACTTTCTTCCTCTAGAATTCCTTACCTTTTGGCTTTGGTTGTGCAAATGGAAAAGAAAACAAAAGCACACACAGATATACACACCTATGTGCACATGTGCCACATGCACATGTGCTTATATATGGAATGAATATGCACATTTATACACACAAATATTCTTAGAACCATATGCACATTTATGCATACAGACATCTATACATATCCCCACAAAATATTATGTATCTATATATCTCAATTCAAAATTTTTCCTTTTTCTTTTTTCGTTTTTAGTTTTTAAATAATCTGTACACCAAATATGCTAGTTAATGGGAAACATTGATAACATTAATTATGTAGGCAACAGAATTGCTAAGTGGGTAGAACGACTATTATCCAAAGTGCCTAAAATTAGAACAAATGCAAAATTATCCAATATTTAGTATGTACCCGCTCATGCTTACAATACTAGTGCTTGGAGACTGAAGCAAGAATATTGCCTATTTCAGACCAGCATGGCACTACAAATCAACACAAAGCCAGCCTGAGTTACAAAGGGAGACTCTGTCCCACAAAAGAAAAAGAAATTTACAATTTAGAATTTTTTCTTTCATTTACTGACTCTATAATTTTCAGTTTTCTCATGGGTAATATGGAAACTGGAGCCCATATTACCAAGAATCACTTCATATTACATCCACAGGAACTTCTGAATTATAATCCAGCTTGACATCCTTTCTAGATTAGAACACTGCTTTGCTTAGTACAATGCCATATGTGAACATCTATACCATGCAACATACTTTACCAAAAGTACCTGAAACAGAATGTTTGCCAGTAAAACATTACAATATCATTTTGATATTGCTCCTCTAAAAGAGGAGCATTTGAATTGTCAATTCTCATTATGTCAGACTTGGAAATGTATTTACATACTTTCAGCAGGCACCTAAAATTAGTCACTAACTATAACAAAATACCCATTATCTACTGGCAGAACTGTGAATTATGGCGTGTTGAAAGTTCTAATGGCAATAGAGTACGGAAGTTGTATTCTTGAGCCAAGGGAAAAAAAGCATAAAACATAAACACCAGAAACCAGAAGAGGTTCTCTAGATGCCCAGAAAAGAACATAAATATACACTCAGTTATACTAAAACCACTTGCAATGTTCATAAACTACCAGGCACATGTGCTTTTCCATTCTGTCTTCCATTTATACATGCTTCATTTGTGTATGCTTAAAAAGTTTCTTCCAGAAAAGAAATTTGAACCATACCCAGATAGAATTTATACATGCCTTGATAATTTATTCACCTCCCTTTTGCTTAACTTTTATACAATATTTTTTCTGGAGCTGTCTGGATTAAGGCCCATATCACTGCTTTTAGATATCCTTAATAATGTTAAGCCTTAGCCAGGCACCAGTGGCTCATGCCTGTAATCCTACTTACTCAGAAGGCTGAGATCTGAGGATTGTGTTTTGAAGCCAGCCCCTGGCAGAAAAGTCAATGAGACTCTTATTTCCAATTAATCACAGAAAAAGCAGGAAGTGGTGCTGTGGCTCAAGTAGTATAGTGGTTCCCTAGAGCAAAAGGAACTCAGGAATAGTGTTGAGGCCGAGTTCAAGCCCAAGACTGGCAAAAAAATGTAATTATAAAATAATAATAATAGTAGTAGTAGTAATTCTAAGCCTTTCTTCATATCATATTCTCATCATGTTTTATTTTAAGTATTTCCTAATTACTTTTGTCCCTATCACCAGCATCCTGCAGTGCCTAGTACATATTATGCCTTCACTACATATTGTAAAAATGAATATAAAGAAGGGAACAAAGGGATTTAAAAGAAGGAAAGATTGAAGCTATTCCAAAAGAAAAAAATAATAAAATTTGAAAGTGAAAAGGTAAAAGTTTCTAGATTTAGTCATCTGAGAAAGACCTAAGAACAAGAATATAAGAATGAGAATAATTACAATAATTCTAAAGTGTTAAAACAAAATAAGTGAAAGAGAAAAAAGTTATATTTTATGTGCACACATACACATACAACAAAAAGAAAAAACATGAGCCAGAATAGCTTCACTAGATGGTGAAAAGGAGAATGATATAATTTTAAAGTTATCAAGAAAAAAATCTGAATCTTAAAAGGGCCAGAGAGAATCTATGTGGCTTAGTTTGGTTCTTGAATGATTTACATAAAAATTACTGAAGGTGTTTTTAAACAACACAAATAGCATCATGGAAAACAATACATATGGTCACCATCTAATCCTAAAGAGCCCACAAAGAAAGTATAATAAATACTATCATTTATCTTCCAAGTTGAAGGTTCTGCCTAGAAACTATCCAAGAAGAAAACAATTATTGTAGGTTAAGCTGGAGTGAAGGCTGTTATTGAAGTGATCATTCTTATTCAGTTCTGATTTTCAAGAAGGTAAGTAGGAACATTTGAGAAGCACTGTAAAACAGGTCATCATGGATCTGAACATGGAATCTCATGTTAATGGAACATGGGAATCTATGTATAAAATGTCAAATATGTCTAATAATACACATCTGCAACTTGTATTCTCAGTAAAAGCCTAAAACATGGGAAGAAGGACTTGAATAAAACCATAGCTTTAAACCATGAATGTCATGTAAAGAAAAGATGGGAAAGCATTGTGGGAAGGAAAGAATAGAGCTCTAACAGTAAACTTCTCTACTTCCTTACAGTGGAAGTCAAATCTGTACAGATTTCTGCCAAACTCCAATGAGCTGGAGGGCAAATTCATGCTCAGCTACCTAGCAGATTGAGAGATTACAGTGCCAAGATTAGAGAGAGGGCCAGGCTTTCCTTTGCAGTAAGTGCTCTCCTGGTACTTCCTGCATTTTAGAGTAAGACAGACAGCTCGGGCAATTTTAGTCATTCCAACAATCACAGTGTTCTCCCCATTTCCAAAGCAGTTAAACAAATGTTTGGAAAATAATTAGATTGAGTTAATATTTAAATGTTCAACATGATTTCAACAGTTTCTCAACATTTCCTTCACTTAAATCCCTAATCTCCTTGGTTCACCAAAAATGGGAAAAGCTTTCCCTTTTACTTTTATTTTTGCTTTTGAAGTAGCATACATTAATAATATGAGAGGGTTTTGCTGGGACAGTTCCATAGATGCACTCATACAGTACATTTTTGATAAAGGTAACTTGTTGCAATGTAGTTCCATGCTCTTTTCTCTCCTCAATACTTTGTCTGAGTCTGACAAGTTGCATTATGATGTCTTATATATGTACGTCCAATATCCTTCATTCCCCTGCCTTCTCCACTGACATCCCCAGGCTACCTTCTTAGGGACTTAGGTCCCATTATTATTTTATCATCATCATCATCATCATCATCATCATCACCACCACCACCACCACCACCACCACTACCACTTCAGGCCTACATTCTACAGACACCTGAAAAGCTATGGTACTTGGCTGTTTGAACTTGACCTATCTCACTCACCACATTCATTTCCAATTGCTATCCAGGAACATATTTTCAAATGTTGAGAATCAGTATCAAACAATATTTTCTAAATGAAGCCTGCTTGAAAAATTTCCCTTTCTTGGTTTAACTAGATTCTCAAAACTATAACAAGGACAAAGCTAACAACCTGATATCATGAACCATATGGTATTGTAGCTGGATATTTCATCAAGTGTTCTAGAATAAAATGTATTTGAAGTTGGAACTTTTGTTGGTTATTTGTAGCTGAGAATTCCTAGGTTGAGGCTGTGTGTTCTCATAGACACTAAGTTCTTTGTGAGTCCTATCATAATTGAGATGTCTGTGTGTGCAGGATGTAGGAAGAGCAGTGACAAGCTAGCTGCATACTATGACAGAATGGGTAGAAATAAAAGAATATTCCCTGATGTTTAAGAAAACGGTCCCCAATGTGTTCTACCTCATCTCTTCTGGATCTGAGTATTACCATTCACCCAGCTGTTTGAAACTTAAATCTGTGATTTATCCTTGGGTCTTTCCTCACATCCCCAGTAGCCTGAAGGTTAGAGATATTTAGAACTGTGTTGGTAGTAGTACAGGAAGAGACAGGGATCTGGGGTAGAAGACATGCCCTCCTTTTCCTAGGGACTCTGAGGAAAGTAAATATTAATAAATAAATAAATGAATAAACAAATGAATGATAAAATAAATAAATAATGAATAAATGAACAACAAATAACATGAATAAAACAATTAATTAACTAATTAATTAATGAGGAAAGTAAAGACAACTCAGAATCTGCACTCTGCTGCTTCCATAAGTCCTTTGGAGCCTCTACCTATTTTCTGGGAGAGGGGACAAAAAGTACAGAATCTGAGGACTCTGGAGCAGATCTATTCAGGGGACAGGTACTCTTTCCTTCTGGAGCAGATCTACTCCAGACAGATACCCCCTCCTTTGGGTGAAGCAGTAAGCAACCTGTCAATAGCTGGCAGCCTTTCTTCCATTTCCCCTGGCATCTTATTTTTCAAATCAACTCTGCCTCTCTTCCCACATTTTCTGCTTCATAGTTCCCTATCCAGACAACTCCATTTTGGAGGAGGCTGTTACTTTTGTTTTCAACTAGTTTGGCTCCTATGATAAAGCTTTCAACTTCTTGCATTATCTTCCTGTTTCTTTTCCTTTAATTCTTTGTTAGATTGAGACAACAAATCTGAATTTTAAATGGAAACAGCTCTTATGGTTCCTCTGGTTTGGGATCTTATACCAGACCCCTCATATCTAAGAGGCTTTTTCCTTTGTTTCTCCTTTCAAGTAAACTTTGCCTATACTCTCATTTTCCTGCCCCCCCCACACACACACAAACACACACACACACATTAATATAAATATATTGATTTGGTTGAGAAAAGAAAAAGACCCACAAACCTAGGCAATATGTACTAAATTTCATTGGGATACATTCTCTTGACTTTACATTTTTAAGAGGTGAAGGCTAAACCTATCTCCTCAAATAAAACACATCCCCCTCTCACTCCCTCTGTCTACCTACATGATCTTCTTAAAAAATAGCAATCACATCATATCTATGGATGAAATGGATGTCATGGTCATCCTTCCAATTGAATCTTAATCCTCAGTAACATCTCAGTTTTGTCAGGGCTTCTGTAATACCTGCAACCATAGTTGGCATTAATTCTAAGTAGCCAATTATATATATAGACATCATCATATTTACCTTACTGTAAATATAAATATATAAAAATTTACCAGTGTCTCCTGCCTATAACCCTAGCTACTAAAGTATCTGAGACCTGAAGAATTAATGTTCAAAGTCAGCCAGAATAGAAAAGTCTATGAGACTCCACCTGCAATTAATTAGTAAAAAATGTCAGGTTGGAAAGGTTTGAAATTGGCTGAAGTGGCAAAGCACTGGGTTTGAGAAAAAAAGCCAACAAGTTGAGGCCCTGCATTCAAGCTCAGATACTATCCCAACACATATACACAAAAGACCTACTCAATGAGTCTTAATTAGGATTGACTGGG
Organism: Dipodomys merriami; assembly: GCF_024711535.1. Classification (NCBI taxonomy): domain Eukaryota; kingdom Metazoa; phylum Chordata; class Mammalia; order Rodentia; family Heteromyidae; genus Dipodomys; species Dipodomys merriami. Next base: position 700,045 of record NW_027205259.1, read on the forward strand.
GGGGGGGGAGTAAAACCAATCCTTTGGAAACAATGAAACTCTTGAGTATCTACCACTTTCTTCCCCCATCAAATAGCATAAAAAAATTAAAATAATTTAAAGAAGGTAACCCTTTCTATACTCAGGAGTACCCAATGAAAAAGAAAACACGGTTAAGTTGGAATTAATGGCAAGGGGAATATTGTCATTTTGATTATCTTTGCACTGCAGTATTTTATTAAATAAGGAAGTCAAACCGCTATACAAATTATATTCTAACAAATACACCCACAGACACCAAGAGTTGTTTAACAATTGCTGATGGTTTGCAGGCAAGTTCACATGATTAAGAAATAAAGTGACTCATCTACTAATCTACTAACCACAGACACACGTTGGTGCCAGGTTAGAATACAAAGCATGGTGATTTGCTTCTGAGAACAGAAGATTCTGGAAGAACTATGTAACAAGACATTAAACACACACTTGTCATCACAATATACATTGGTAGATGATTATTTTTGGTGTGTGTCGATATTAGAATTTAAACTCAAAGCTTCACAACTCCACTTGGATTTTTATTTCAGGACTGCTGCTCTAGCACTTGAGTCACATTTCCACTTGTAGGTTTTTGTTATTAATTGGAGATAAAGTCTCATGGACTTTTCTATCCATGCTGGCTTCAAACCGGGATCTTCACATCTCAACCTTCTGAATAGCTAGGAGTAAAGGAATGAGCCACAAACCCCCAGGGATAGATGCCCATTTGATGATTCCATGGAACAACTGCTTCAGTGCTAAAACATTCTTGATGAATATTCACTTATTAACTATCTCAGCTTTATCAGTGTAAATTTATTGATGGTGTCAAGATTAAACATGTACTAGTAGTACCAAAGTATTCGACATGTGAGAAAAATAATTCCTTAATGCATCTTTTATTCCCAATAAAAGAATGAACTGTGATGATCACTCAAGTATTACCAGAAAGAAGAAAACGACTAAGTAAAATTTAAAAGTCTACTTAACATTATAATTATGAGAAAAAGTGTAACTCCAGGAGGCGTATGCACACGTGCATGCACACACATACACATACACATGGCTAGTTATATATAATGATTAATTATTCAAACAGAATTTTTAAAAATTCCCTTAAATCACAAAGAAAAAAATGTTAATTGTCTGATGCAAGCATAAAAGGGTAAAATAGTCAATTTGAAAAATTTAGGACACATTTTAAAATTTAGAGACTTCTAAAACATCAAGATGAGAGGATGATTTTATTTGGTCATTTAAAAAATATAATCGGGGCTGGGAAGTTGGCTCAGTGGTAGAGCGCTTGCCTTGCATGCATGAGGCCCTGGGTTCAATTCCTCAGCACCACATAAGCAAAAAGAAAAAAGCCAGAAGTGGCACTGTGGCTAAAGTGGTAGAGTGCTAGCCTTGAGCTGAAGAGCTGAGGGACAGCGCCCAGGCCCAGAGTTCAGGCCCCATGACCGGACCAAAAAAATAATAAAAAATAAAATAAAAAATAAAAAATATAATCAAATGCTTGAATCTGTTATTAGCATAAACTTATTTTCACAAACATCCTGAAATAAGATTACTGATCATAAATCAGAAGTTTCAACTTCATGATACAGAATGATCTAATACAGATTTATCATGCCTTTCAATTAGATACATTCCTACCAAAAAGTGAAATATTTTCTGGCTTCCACTGGGTAGCCTCAGAAAACAACAATGACAGGAGGAAAAACAATTACTGTCAACTGTGACATGAAAATTTGGCAAATAGTAACTAAAGATAAACCACATGTTCCAGGACAGACAATTCTCTAACTACCATTGTCTCCTTTAACATCTTCAGATATTACTAATAGGAGAACATGTCCAAAATAAACACACTAAGATTCTAACAGTGACTTGCTTAATAAACACTAAATGCTTTTCTTTCAATTCATGAAGTATGAACAAAAGTGAATGCCAAGAGTTATAAATTAATTACAAGAAATTAAAGAAAAGGGAATATTTCATTTTGCCTGATTTGTTTTCCCTTAGTTTTAAAATTACTTTTTCTTTCTCCCCCACCCATGCTCTGAACTTCTTTCTTCATCCTTTATAACAAAGTTAAAGTGATATAACATGCTTTCCTAGAAAGTGATCCAGGACAATTACTTTTCTTCAACATCATAATGGACCACTACTTTCCACTGAGAATATTTTCTTTCTGCAAGTGCCACTTTGACTTTTCCTGCTGACTACCAGCCAGCCGGCATTGTTAAAGCATAGGAGATGGAGGATTAAAATCCTCAACCTTCCTCCAAGTAGCTAGTACTTAAAATATAGACTTTCCTCTAAACTCAAATGGTGATCAGATTTACCAGATGGCGAGAGAGAGGGAGAGAGAGAGAAAGATAGACAGACAGACAAATAGATAGACAGATGTAGCTTTCCTAGATAAATATTTCAAGATAATAGGAAAAATTGATGATATCTAAAAAAAACAAAAGAATCCCTGAATGCTGATGGAAAATATTGTGTCTGCCCTCACCTCCATACAATGAAGCTGTCACAGTGTGACAGGGCTTAAAAGTGAATAAATATAAAAACAGAGACAAATGCCAGTAGTGTAGTAGCTTTAAATGCATGTGTTTTTTTTTTGTTTTTGTTTTTTAAATATCCCTTACATCTCTTCTTACTAGGGCTTGAACACAGGGATTCCTACTTTTGTTTGGATTTCTTGTTCAATTGCTTTGCACTCTATCACTTAAATCATGCATCCAGTTAGGCATTTTGCTGGTTAATTAGAGAAGAGAGTCTCAAAAAACTTCCCTGTCTTGGCTATTTTCAGACCAGTATCCTCCAGGCCTCAGCCTCCTAAGTAGCTAGGATTACAGATGTGAACTATCTTCACCCAGCTCACACATCTCTTGCAAAACCTTTAGTCTTTCTATAGCTTAATGCTTCAGTTAATTTCTATTTTTTATTTTATTAATATCTCAGAAATTATGCAAAGCTAACCTGGGCTCAAAGCATACCTTCATAGGTTTAGATATGCCAGATTCATAACCACTTAATGATGCTTCATGATGAATTAATGAAAAGCAAGGTAATTTCCTTTCCTTCAAATGCTTCATAATGAAATTAAGTCATAAAATTATTCCTGCTCCTCTCATCCTTAACATCTCTTCTATATTACTAGTTTGCAAGTTTGAGAGAACTGCTAATTTCTAAGAAATTAGAAATATTGTTTTCTTCACTATTGATCACCAATCTGAAATTAAGTGATTTAAAAAATGTTCAGTAGTGTGAACAAATTAACTGAGGTAGGATTACTCCTATTAGCCTTTAATGAAATGGAAAAAAAAATCCTTAAGTTTCACCAAAGATAAAAGTGTAAAATACTAGAATACATAAAAAAAAAACCTTGAAAGGAAATTTAATCATTGAAGTTACATTTAAAAAGAATTTTCCACTTTATAACTTAAGGGTAATTTTATGACATCATCAATTCTGGACTTCATGATTTCAGACATTGACAGATTCGCTGGGAGCCAATTTTTTTTAAAATATAGAATCTGAAAGATTTCAGATGAGTTATGAACTTTCTAATAATCCTTGTAATACTAGAGTCCTAGGACAGAGACCCAAATCAGGCCCAGTTAAAACAAGCAAAAGGAATAGAAGAAAAAGGCAGGGAAGATTTCATCCAAAGGGGAATTTTATGAAGATGGAATATAAGCATTTCAGCCAATCTTCAATGAAGTGACATGACATGTAGGTTTTGTTTTGCTATATTTAATAGTGCTCAGTAGTCCAGACCTTAGGTATGTGAGGCTTTATATTATTTGAGCCAGTCTCCCAGTCCTTGTTCATTACCTTAGTTATGTAATTGTAACTTCACTGCCCTCTGAATGTCACCTTTACAATAAAATTTAAAGAAAGTATCTATATCCAGATCTTCTCTATAATTATATCTTTGTCTATATCTAGCTCTACCTAGCTAGCTAGATACATAGATGTAAAAATATACTCATAGATAGATACAGAGACACATAGGCAGAATATATAATTTTTGTTTTGAGGTAGACTATTACTACTTTTGCCCTCAGGGCTTGCCTAAACCCATGATTCTTCTGCCTCTTCTTCTCAAGTAGTGGAGATTACAGGCATGAACCAGCATGCTTGGCTTACCATTACATTCAACTTGAAGAACTGGGGCAAGAAGAAAGAGATATGGCTAATTAAGCAAGATGTGGTCTTGCTGATCATGATCTCCATTCTGATTCTGCAAGGAAGAGTGAAGAAGTCTTTGTCATGAGAGAAGACAAGGCAGCTTCCCGGCAGCCTCCTCAAGGGAGGTCTTCCATGTGTCTTCAGGGCTCTGCTGTTTCTAGAATCCTAAGTGACTCAATTGAGGACAATAATCAGAGATTCTCAGGGACCTTTTGGGGTGCAGGCAGTGGGGCTTGGGAATAGACTCACACACCTCAGTTACTTTCTTATCTTCTGCCTAAAGGAGAACGAGATGGGTTCTTTAGACACTGTGAAGGATTAACTGGCTCTCTTCCCTTAGTCAGATGTCAGCTGCAGTAAAGGAGAAAGATGCAACCAAAGGCAGAGATGGGTGGCAGGCTTTGACATGATTTCGGAACCCTGTGGGTCCAAATAACAAGTCAGTATCTTTCAAAAAATGTTTCTAGGTAACTGTTGTCCACACAATAGGGCTTCCTTTGTTTTCCTCCTATCTTGTGAATCATCTAAATAGATGACCATGAAACCCCTTAGTGCTGGGGATCAAATCCAGGGTCATGTGCATGCTAGAGTAGTGCTCTATCCCTGAACCGCATCCTTGGTGCATGCATGCGCGCGCATGCGTGCGTGTGTGTGTGTGTGTGTGTGTGTGTGTGTGTGTCTGTGTGTCTGTGTGTCTGTGTGTCTGTGTGTACTGTTACTGGGGCTTGAAGTCAGACTGAAGATTAACACCTTTAGTTAAACCACAGTTCCTCTCCCAGCTTTTTGCAAGTGAATTGGAGATTAGAATGTCAGGGACTTTCCTGCTCTGTCTGGCTTTCAATCTCAATCCTCAAATCTCAGCCTCCTGAGTAGCTAGGATTACAATCATGAGCCATCAGCACCCAGCACAGCCCAGTTTTGTTTTGTTTTGTTTTTGTTGTTTTTGTAAATAACAGAGTAAGTAGAGCTTTTCTCCCACTTTCTTTATTCAAATTTCACAATATAAAGGTAGAAAGATATCGATATAATACAAATGTTTACTACTATTTGAACATACTCAAACTGTTCTGTTTGGTCGTTCCCAATGCTTAAATTCAGCAATCACTTGATCCAAGAAAAACTTAGTTATACGAATGTAAAGCTGGTTATTATCCTACGTTTCACCATTTCTCTAGTACCTATTAATGAGGAGCATTTATACAAATGCCTATTAGCTATTCACATGATGTCTTTACTGGATTGTTTTTCTTTTAATGTCCAAATATGAGTTCTTTATGTACTAAGTATAAATCCTTTGTGTCATAAAAGCATTGTATATATACTCTCCAAGGGTATAGGTCTGAGTAAATGCTAAGAGTCATGATTATGTCTGTTGGAGGAAGTTTATAATTTAATTAAGTACAATTTACCTAGTGTTTTATTTATGTTCTGTCCGATCTGATAAAAATATTATTAACCCCAAATGAAAACATTCACCTATGTTTTCTTCTAGAAGTTTTATATTTTAAACTTCTACCCAATTAAATTTTGGAAAGAAATAAGACTGAATTATTTTAAAAAAAATATTATTTTGCCATAGTTAAAAAAAGGAGGGGTAACAATGCCTGACAAGAAATGTATTCATTACCTTACTGAAGTAACTGTAACCTCCCTGTACAGTATCTTTACAAGAAAATAAAATTAAAAGAAAAAAATACAAAAAAGAAACAATTTTTTTTCTTTTTCCAGTCCTGGGGCTTGAACTATGGGCTTGTGTGCTATCCCTGGGTCCCTTTTGCTCAAGTTTAGCACTTTGCCACTAGTCACAGCCCCAATTCCAGCTTTTTGTTTTTGAAATCAAATGAGTCTCATGGACTTTCCAGATGAGACTGGCTTTGAATCACAATCCTCAGTCCTCAGCCTCCTGAGTAGCAAGGTTTATAGGTGTGAGCCACCATCTCCTGGCCTCACTAGAATATTTTTATCTTGCAAAATTATTCTAAACCTTAAATATTCTAAAAAATATTCTAAACCTTAAAAAAACAACAATTAACAGATTTCTCTTTCCTGAGTCCATAAAAATTGACCTTCTGCTCTCTGGCTCTATAAATGTGAATATATACAGATCTCAATACATTGCTTTCCAGTTCTTTTAAGTTCATTCTCATCAGTCAGAATTCCTCATTCTGTTGTGTGTTTGTAGGATAAATTCCTATTAAATTTTGTCAAATGTATGTTCATTGTTCTAAAGATGATTACATGATACAATCATTTCCTTTATAGTAAATGGCCATTTGTTCTCTATTATAGTAAATTGTATGTATTGATTTTCAAATATTAAATAAAGCTGCTATTGTTAGGATATATGTGCTTTTATATAATTCTATATTCAATTTAATAATATCTTGTTAGTAACACTTATGTCTGAGTTATTGAGAATGCTAGGCTATTGCTTTTAGTAAACTTTCACTTTTCTACTTTGGGCATTGGGCAGTATTGGTTTTATAATATTAATATGTAAGATATTCCTCTTCATTTATTTTCTGAGATTTCTGTAGAACTGGTATTGTTTCCTTTAATGTTTGATAAAATTTGTCAGGGAAGCTATTTGTATCTGGAATTTTGTTTGTGGGATGTTTTTTAAATTGAAATTCACTTTTCCTGTCAAACAGTCAATAATGTTTCTCTTTCCTTCTTTTGACAATATATATCCTTAAAATATTTTTCCAACATCATCTGACTGAACTGATAATAAAGTAGTTCCTAATACTTGAATATATTTTGAATGTCTACCAATTCTAAGATGATATCCCTCAATTCATAGCTAATGGTAGAAATCTGTATCTTTTTTGAATGTGTGTTGATTAGAATAGGTAGATACTTATCAGGTTTTGAAAATTATAATCATCAGCTATTATTTACATGGTAGCATTATAGGATTATGCTCATGGTCACATTATTTCTTTATGTTTAAAATGTCCATCCATTTCACAGACTACACTAACACATATTTTTTTTGAGTTTTGTTTAAATAATAGCTAGCACTCTTTCCTACTACCTGTGGAATATAAACTTTGTGTCATTGTCAACCTGACAAGACTTAATTATACCATTTTACTACTTATTTTCTGTACATTTGTCTTTTTATCTTCCTTTTTTCCTTTTGTGGAGTAATACTAATGTTCAGATTTGCCTGCACTCTTCTTTTTTCTTGTTGTGAGGCTTTGTAATATTTCAAAAATTATCATAACGTACCTTGAAATAACACATAATTTCACACATAAGTAACTTTACAGTAGTATTCTGCCATTTTCCTCTCCTCTCCTCTGCAGCCCTGATATAAAACATTTACTGACAACTATGCTGTAATGTATCATAATATATGGCTCTTAGTTTTGCTTGAAACAGTGAATAATATATATATATATATATATATATTTAAGAGGTAAAGATTTATTGCAAAACAACATGTTCATGGGGACACAGGGTGAAATGAGGTATTATTTTTCATTTCTTATTTTTTATTGTAAAGATACTGTATAGAGGGGTTACAGTTATATGAGTAAGATAATGAGTACATTTCCTATTGAACAATGTAAGGTAAATTATATTTTAACTACTTAAAAACCAGGAAAACATTTTACTTTATTTGCCTGAATGTTTATCATTTTCATCCTTTTTGTCCTTTTGTGTAGTTTCCAAGTTTCATTTTCCTTTTGCCTGAAATGCGCCCTGGAGTAGTTCATGTTGTTCTTGTCTGCTAATAAAGAATTCTCTCAGCTTTTGTCTGTAAAAATCTTTTGGTTTTCATTATTGAAAGCTAATTTCAATGCCCATAGAATTTCTAAGCTGCCATGAATTTTTTTCAGTATTTTATATATGGTTCCCCTGTGATCTGGCTTAGTTTCTTAGAAGAAATAATGATAATTCTCATTTTTAATCTTCTAGATATCATGTATCTTTTGTCTTCTCTTTTTGAGTCAATTTGATAATATTTCTGATGTGGCTTGGCACAGTTTTGCTTAGGTAGTTTCCTGATCTGTCAGTTGACAGAGCTTACCAAAATCTGAGAAATTATGCCATATAATTCTATGTTTAAATATTTAGTTTTAGCTGGGTGCCAGTGGCTCATGCCTGTAATCCTAACAACTCAAGAGACTGAGATCTGAAGATCACAGTTCAAAGCAAGCTCAAATAGGAAATTATTAAAAAGTTAAAAGGACTGCTGCAGCTGTGGTGGTAGAATGCTAGTCCTGAGCAAAATGAAGCTCAGGGACAAGCACCCAGGACCTGAGTTTAAACCTCAGGACCAGCACACACACACACACACACACACACACACACACACACACACACACACGCACACGCGCACACACACACACACATACATACACACACACACACAATATTTTGTCTTTCCTCTGTCAGTCTTTTTTTAATCACAGATATTCTTACTATACATGTTTTAGGTAGATAAACAGATAAATGATAGATGGCACAGATAAACAGATGATTGATAGACAGGAAGGTAGAAAGATATCTACTAGATCAGTATAACCATGAATTGTTTTCATTTTGTTTCTTTCCACATTGAAGCTTGCTGTTTCTCTTGTTTGACTTTCAGTTGACTGCTGGTTTCTGACAGTATTTATTTTACTCTGGATGTCATGGATTGAATCTTTAACTTAAGATCTTTTAATTTTCATTTCTACAAGATCCATTGATTCTACAAGATCATTGTACTATATTGTATTGTATTGTATTGTAGTTATTGTATTGTGTTGTGTTGTACTGTACTGTATTTTGTCAGTTGTGGGGCTTAAATTCTGGGCCTGGGAGCTGTCCCTGAGCTCTATGGCTCAAGGCAAGAGCTCTACCACTTTGAGCCACCATGCCACTTCCAGTTTCCTGGTGGTTAATTGGAGATAAGAGTCTCATGGACTTTCCTGCCTTAGGCTGGCTTTGAACCTCACTCCTCAGTTCTCAGCCTCCTGAGTAGCTAGGATTACAGGCATGAGCCTCTGGCGCCCAGCTTCTTCATGTTTTCATCATTTTAGATATCATTTTTTATAATTTATTACTTCTGAAAATGAAAAAAATGAGACCTAGAGAACTGAAATGACTTACTTAAAAATTAGAGAGGGAAAAAAACAAGCATAGAGGTTGCAAGTGAGAGAATAAGTCCTGCAAACCATCTCCCCTTTCTGTGGCAAACCCTGGAAACAGTGCTCTCTCCTATTCTCCCCTGTGGTCTATCCTTTCTCTTCTGTGAATATATATATATATATATATTTATATATGTATATATAAATATATATGTATATACACACACATATATATAATATATAGAGACAGACAATTGGTATATCTTTTTATTATAAAGGTGTTATACAGATATACAGAGGGGTTACAGTTACATGGGTTAGATTTTTAACATTGTCAACTCTTCCTTCCCACTCTCTCAGTTTTCTTGATCTCCCTCTCAAGTTGTATAGTTGTATAGTTCATTTTCAATGTAGTGTCTAGTAAGTATCACTGCTGTAATTGTTCACCCTTTGTTCCACCATTTCCCTGTGCCCACCCCATTTTACTCTTCCAAAGACTGATAAACTATCAAACAAGACAAATGTTTAAAGAAAAGAAAACAAAGAAAAACCACTTCTTTCCATTTCTTGTAGTTCATTTGGATAAATATTATTTTACATGATCATATGCACATAGCTATTGGGCCTTAGTGATCTCTCCTAAAAATAACCTCCTTTGGTCTCTCTGTGTGAATGTCTAGAGACCTGTATCATTTATTATGTCCAAGGGTATTTTTTTTTGTCTTTTACCATCCAGTGTGTTTGCTTGTAGTTTTATAGGCACATTCTAGTTACCACAAATGAGGGAAGCTGAGCAATCTATGTTTCTTTGTGTCTAGCTTTACTTTGCTTAATATAATGTCATCCAAGTCTTATAATTTCCTTATCAATGGTACAATATTAATCTTTCTGGTGGAGAAGAATTCCATTGTGTATATATACCACATTTTCTTGATCTATTCGTTCATTGAGGGGCATCTAGGTTGATGGTGTCATCATTTTTTGGGGGGTGCCATCATTTTTATATTCCATTATCTTCTCATTAGTTTTGCATTTGCCTTTATATCATTGAGAGTATTCATACAAGTTTGCTTAAAACCTTTATCAGTAAATTCTATGTTGACTTTATTCATCTATTTTTCTCATATTAATATTGTCTTTAAGTGGCTGCACAAAGAGCTGCCATTGAACAAAGCAGTTTATGAATAAGTAATATCATTATCTAATAATATCAGATGATAAGAAAAGCTTTATAAACTTTAAGATGAATTAAGTAAAAAGAGAACTCGGAGGAAAAAAACTGCTGCTATTTTAAAAGGTATAAACTTCGTTGTCCTATTTATGAGGGAAGTGTAAGATAACTGTCACTCAGAGGCTATTTCCCAGCTTGAAGTTTATAACCCATATGTCTACAGAGAATAATAGAAGTGTCTTGGTTTCCATGTTGATTTGGTAGGTTTTAGTTACAAAAAGAGAACAGTGGGAAAAATATGCTTAAGCTGTGGAAGAATGCAGACTAGAAGCCACCTAAGGAAAAAAAGTCTTTGTCCAAAGAGCTAGCAAAATACAAATAAAACTTGACCTTCATCTTTCTTTATAAAACTGGGAAACAAATGTTTTCATCCTATGATAGAGATAAGATACAAGAGTTTAAAAATATGAACGGAGAAAATGTAAACATTGTACAAAAAATATTCTAGAAGTTGCCACTATCAAATTTTAACCAAAATATCCTGAAAGCTTACTCCATCACTTATAATGGGAGGACAGTGATAGAAATGACACAGATGTACAGATATACGGATGGAACTATCAACATAGTAGGAGTAGAAATGAATCAGAATATAGATGCTAATAATGTACAAAACATTTTGACTATATTTTCTATTATAATTACAAAAAAGTATCATTCTGTTGATATACTTTTAAATGGACTTCAAGATTGCAGAAATGTGTATTTAGGTATAGCCATTGATTTTTCCCCTATCTCTGAGTAAAATAGATTTTCTCTCTGGATGATTCTTCTTTAACACAAGGATGACACTTATATTATAATGCAGGTTCTGATCATAGTGGGTTTTCAACAAATATTATTGTAATGATTACTAGCCTTGTCTTATTGCTATTTCAAAATTTACAAATTTTAATGACACATAGTTTTGGATCATTTTCCTAAATCACAATGTTTGTCTCTTATCTATAAATACAAAACAGTAGAGCACTGCATCCTATGTAACAGAGGTTATTCTACAGATATGATTGATAGTAGGTATGTATGTGTAACTTCAGCTTTTATATGAGACTAGAAGAAAATTAAGGAGGATTTTAACGTGTCAGATTAGAAGATATGTGTATTATCATATTTATCTAGGACAAGAGCTTAGAGAACAACTGTTCTCTAGAATAAAGAATAGAGAATACAGAAGAGAATAATGAAGCTGATTTGCAAGAGTGAACTGAAACTGGAAGTAATCAGTCACTTCTGAGAATTTAGTCTTTGTCTTTAACTGACCCTTTTGTATCAAGATACAGATACTTCCTGCTTAAATTAAACACATGGTTCTTAGAAGAAACACAAGGGTAAATAAATACATAAAGAAAATCTTTAACATCTTTTTCCATAAAGGAAATAAAAACCAAAATGAAATTGTGATATTAACTCACATAAGACAGAATGGTTTGTTTCACTCAGAAAACAAAACAAACGATGAGGAGGAACATGGAGGGGAAAGGAACAGTTAGATATTTTTGTTGGGAATGCATATTAATGACAATCTGCACTTAAAGTTAGTACAGAGGTCTGTAAAGACCTAGTGATCCCGTGATAATATCCTGTGATAATATATCCAGAGGTTGTCAGTCAACATACAATAGACAGACCTCTACACCTATATTTATAGAAGCACTGTTCACAGCAGCCAAGCTCTCAAATCAGCCTATGTGACCATTGGCCAATGAATCAAAACAAGTGAAATTATGTTGTGTACAGGTAAATAGATGGAACGAGACCATCAGGTTAAGTGAAAGAAGCCAGATTGAGAAAAGCAAATGTCACATTTTCCCTTATGTTTTCTTAGCTAGACATAAGAAAAAGACATGAATGTAAAAAAGGGATTGTGGGAGAGAATCTGCAGTAGGAAGAAGATGAAAAATGAGGGTGAATGGGGGAGGACAAACCATGGTGAAGAAACTTAATATGCATGTGTGTAAATAGAGTAATAAAAGCCATTAAAATAGAGAAGTGTAAAGGAATAAGAGAGTAATTCAGGGTGAGAATTTGGTCAAATAACATTGCATGTATATATGGATACATCACTTTTTCATTTTCAGTGTTTGTTATATAAACCATTTTGATGCATTGTAAGTATCTACAAGCAGATGCTTATAATTCAAAAAATATCATTAACCAGGAAACCAGTTATAGTCTTCTGAACATTTAGAATGTAATATTTACTTAGTGCATATTTTAACAGTTTGCTTAACTTGATGTTGTACAGTATTTTGACAATATACTTCAGAAATATTTTGGCAGAGAAAATGATCAGTTCCATGCTATTGGTAACATGGACAACCTCATACATGCTTACATTAGAATGTCTTTGTTCTAGAATTTATTAAATACAACATAAAATAACAATCCCTTATATCTACTGGTATTTCAGTTGAAATATTAAATGTGATATACACATCTATTACTATAGTATTTTCCCACTATAGTAATTTTAAGGTAACAGATATCATAATGTAATGGCATTTTCAGGTGATGGATAGTATAAGTGCAAACTAATGACACATAACTAAAATAATTATATGCAATTATAACTACAATAATGTGTAATCAATAAACTACTTTATAAAACTAAATTTGACCCATTCAAGAGTACAATCGTTATCCCAATGTAAACTAGATTCTCAAGAATAAAAATACACTTTTTTTTTTTTTGCTGGTCATGGGGCCTGAACTCAGGGCCTGGGTGCTTTCCCTCAGCTCTTCAGCTCAAGGCCAGAACTCTACCACTTGAGCCACAGCGCCAAGTGGGTTTTTTCTGCTTTTTCTGCTTATGTGGTGCTGAAGAATTGAACCCATGGCCTCATGCATGCAAAGCAAGCACTCAATCACTGAGCCACCTTCCCAGCCCCAAAATACACTTTTTAAATGGGAAGAATTAATCCATTTGGCTTATAGATGAGGTTAAGAATAGATTTGTAACTATATTTTATAGATATTTTTCAAATTTATGCATGCTTACTATGAGAACAAAAAAACAAAAGGACAGATTCTGAGATGTACAGAAATAAAAACTTGTGTTACAGAGACATTGCTTTTTCTTTCTATATGATAAATAGGAACAGTGCATATGAGAAGAAATTGCTCTTCTATATCAACTATATAACTTTTTCTACTATAAAACCATGATCTTGGTTAAAGATGTTAAAAACACTAGTTCATTTTTTAAATGATAAGAATAAAATCTATTGACAAATGCATCCCTTTGTATTTAATATTCCTGGAACAATCTATCGTTGACAGTATTAAAATGATATATGTGACTAATCATGTATGTGACTATATATTCGGGTTCAGTGGTCTTTTGCAAATTTCTCCTTGAGGAATATCGTAGCCTTATGTTCCCACAAAGAATATATAAAGTATTTGCTTAACAAGAATTCTAGTTGACAAAAATCCTTCAAATGGAACATTTTAATTGGGAGCTCACAATGAGATAAAAGACCATACCTTTTTCTTTCTTTCTTTTTTGTCTTTTCTTTTTCCAAGAAAAAGTTCATTTCCCCCAGTTTTGCAAACCCTAAAACAAAACTTGGAATATCCAGAGATTTGGGAACAAAAACAAACTGGTATTAAGTTATATCCATGTTGATAACATAAAATTGGTACATATTAAATATTTGATTTAAATATTAAGTATTTTAAATTTAGATATTATATATTTTAATTTTTAAATACACTAAACATCTTTAGCACAACTGACTTTTTATATACCTAAAATCATAATCAAGGGGAAATTAGAAGAATACAGAGGTATTCTGTGTGTGATTTTTTTTAATCTTTTTTTCTTTTTTTTTGCCTTCTATTTATTTGTGGGAAAAAAATGCATTCCACTGTGAAGAAAAACTATTAACTACATTTTAAGGGAAAACACAATTCAAATGCCAGAAGAAAACAAAACACAATAAGGGATTCCACATTTTCTCCAACAATTTTAACCATCATTCTCTCCCTAGAACACCAGTATTTCTCCAATGGGTGTCCAGGTTGAACATCTGCCCTAGAACAAGTCATCTTCTCTAGACCTGTGCATAGGTATTTTCCTGTAGCAAAGATGCACCTACACATACCACAGCAAAGTATATCCAACTGTACAAAGTACCATATGCTTATGATATTCATATATCATTCAGGACCTAGCTCAGCTGAGTCACTCACGTCTCTGAGTGACCTATAAGATCTTCCAGGCCCCTAATAGGGATGCAGATCATTTGCGGACAGGAGTTTTAAATGTCTAAACATATGTCGTGTGAACACTGGCAAACTGTTTATCTGGCCCAGAAGTTGGTGTTGACTTTTTCAGCTAGTTGGATATTTGAATATTAGGTGATTTCCATATAGTTCAAGATCTCTAGTTTTGTCAGGAAAAAGAAAATGAGCTAGTATTTCCACAAGGCAAAAATTACCCAGTAGAGAACAGCATTTCAGTTAGGGATAGCCACTTAATAGTCACTCACTGATGAGTTCACCATACTTTTTCTTGTCTCCCCATTCTGTCTCTTTCTGCTCTTATGTACTGTTATATTTGCATTCTGCAAGTATGTTTGTGTCTGTAATTTCTCTGTATCTAGTCCACCACTCGCCTTACTTTTCTCATTTTACTTGTATAATATTTGGCTTTGATATCTATGGGTTATGAAAACATGAACATCTAAGGTAGTAATTTAGGTATGCATATTATTAAGTATTAGTATTATTTTTATTATTCTAGCTGACCTTAACCATGAGTGGCTCATTTCTAACTCATTTCAGTGCTTCTCAAAGTATCTATTAACTCTTACCAATTGCCTCTGTGGCTGTTCTTTCACTATTAAGGTGTTAGAAAGGTAATGACCCTTAGTGACCCTGTCAGAAATAAGTCAGAAATAACGCTGTTGATAATTATCCATCTGAACAATTAACCCATAAGCAAATAAATTATTCCAAACCATGTCTCCTATGTTTCTTCGGATAATTGGCTCCCTGATCAGGATGGAACACAGAAGGCCCAGAGAAGCACCAGAAGTTCTGTCATTAGTTTCTAGAGTCAGTAGATGACTATTAGGCCCTCTGGGAACTTTCAGAATGCTGTGTAATTGCTGAAACCCCTTCAGGCCTAGCTTAGCCTGACTTGAGTGGTTACTGTTTCATTTGATCAATCTGTTTGCTAAACTCACCAGGGGAAAACAAACCTTTCATCATTTGCAAAACCAGTTCACATTTAAATACTATAATCAAATCCTTCTCCAGTATTTCTGAAAGCTACAGAACAGAGTACGCATTCCTGTTCAGATAAAGATAAAAGGAAGAGCAAACATTACCAAATTAATCATAACATACCAAGTACCGTGTTAGGTGTCTGTATTTGTTATGTCCCTAAACTTGTGTGAAATATTATCATATACACATTTATAGATGAAGGAATGGAATCTTAAATCAAAGGTAAAATATATAGCCTAATCGCATGAACAGCTGAAAATATCTGATGCAAACCAATGGAAGTCTGATACCAAATAGATACTGATTTTACTCAGTGAAAGTGTACTTTCATTTACAGCACATATCCTCAAGACTACACATTTATAATTTGTGAAAGAGCTAATGAACTAAAGAACCATGAGCCAGTGATTGTCCATAAACAATCTGGAAATCACAATCATATTGGAAAACACCTGAGTATTTCTACCTAGGGAAAAAACAAAACAGACCAAAGGCCTAACTGCTGTTAGAGAATTTGAAAGTAGGTATAGGCAGAAATCCAGCTACTTGAGGGAACTAAAATTCATATAATTTGTGAGAGAAGATTTTCTAAAAATAGCCCCAAATTATAAATTTGTAATGAAAGTGAATATGCAAAGAAGACAAGTTTAAAAAAATATTCTACATTTAAATACATACATATATAATATAGGAAATACTTTAAACCCTTTTAAATAAATCAACTGTCTAACACATTTTTTGTGTTTGTGTGCCAATATTGGGGCTTGACTCAGGGCATGGGCACTGTCCCTTAGCTTTTTCACTCAAGGCTAGCACTCTACCACTGGAGCCACACCAAGCCTTATGCCTTTTCGGTGGCTAGATGAAAATAAGACACACTTTTCTGCCTGGACTGGCTTTGAACCAGAATCCTCATATATCAGCCTTCTGAATAGCTAGGATTACAGATGTGAACCACACTAGTGCCCAGCTCTGGTAAACTTTCATAGAGTATCTACAGTTTTGGCTTCAAATTTTTTCATTGCTTATTTAGTAATTGCCCATTGTCTAATGATAATGCCAATGAGTCTACATAAAATTTTCACTGGAAACTCCTTTATGAGGAATAAAATAATTCATGAGGGCATATTAGTTCACTGGTCCATATATAAAACTGTTAACCCATACATATACATAACCTATATGGCATTGGCTATTATTATTATAATTAGCTAAAATATAGGCAAACCCTTAAAATTTTTATGTTGATGAACTTTTCTCCATCGTGTCAATTGTGCATTCTCTATTTTTTTTTTTTTTTGATCAGTCATGGGACTTGAACTCTAGGCTTGGGTGCTGTCCCTCAGCTCTTCAGCTCAAGGCAGGTGCTCTACCACTTGAGGTACAGCACCACTTCTGGTTTTTTTTAGTGGTTTATTGGAGATAAGAGTCTCATGGACTTTCCTGCCTGGGCTGGCTTTGAACTGTGATCATCAGATCTCAGCCTCCTGAGTAGCTAGGATTACAGGCGTGAGCCACTGGTGCCTGGCACAAATGTGCATTATTGAGTTAGTTTTTGTTCCTCACAATTAAGCAATTGGCTCTTTATAATCTTAATTACACAGCAATTAATCAATTAAAGTATACACATTTCTAATATCTAGCTTAATAGTGTGGCTATCTCTACATTTGTTACTTTGAAGACTAAAAGACATGTTGAGATAATTTCTGCACACTCAAAGGATTGCTGCAGGTGTAATGTGATATATTAAGCATTTAAAAGTACTGACTTTGACACATAGAACATAAACAGCAAATGTAATATAACATAGATATCATTGTATTGTTAATGGAAGTTTTCATAAAGATCTTTTTTTAAAAAGAAAATCTGTAGGGTGAAGTGAGGAGTGCAATAACTTAAGTATCAGTACCACTTATATAATGTGTAATATTAATATATTTTGAGAAATGCATAAGGTTTTATTTAGTTTCTTAACATATTGTAAGTACTATAAACTAGCAAAAAATTGTGAACTCTCATTATTGAAGCAGTTAAGCTGGTCAGAAAAAAGATTGTCTCTGAGAAGTCCTATGTCTAGAGCAACAGGTCATAGTAATTTTCAGTTTTTATACATTAGTTTTCCTTTTCTGTAATTTAATAAAAATTTAGCCTATAAAATAAATATTAAAAATGTCTAGTAAAAACAAAAATGGAAAAAAAAACAAGCCTTTAAAAGCTGTAATGTTAAAAGAAAAGATGTGGATGGAGCTGCGCAGTTTGATGCAGGAAACCAGGATTTGCCTCTAATTCCTATATTCCTGTCTGCCCTTCAGCAACCCTCACAGACATCAATAGGAAGTTCAGATCTTCAGAACTCAAGTCCATAGATCCAGAGCTTCTTTGTGAGTTTGTGTAAACATGTATATTTCTTTCTATAATCTTTATACGGACAACCACAAAGAAACTTTTGGGAAGAATCTCTAAGGGGTTCCTGAAATGCAGCACACAAGTTGCAGGCCATAGACAATGAACATGTGGGAGACATGAAGTGGATAATAGAAGAGTCAAGGAAAAGGTGGCTAGATGTACAGATATATGTATATGTATATGTACATACACATGTATATGTACATACATACATATAAATGAACATATAAATATGATTTCAAAGACAAGTCTAGCTAGCATAAGAAAGTTTGTGTTAGTGGCCAGGCCCTCTCACATAGATCAATATCATATTAATCTCTACAGTGACAGAGAAAACCCTACATTAGGTTCATAGGCTCTGCATCAGACTTGGAAGCTCCAGATATGGTCCCTAATCTCCCCTCAAAAAAATGTTTGACCATCCTAAAGTCAGAGAAAAATTCACCTGTCTTCCCTATTGGTTGCAAAGATGAAAATCAATCCAAGTGATTCTTATTAAACAGCCTCAGAGATCTTGGCATTTCAGAGGACACAATGTTGTAAAGACATATAACACAGCATACAGTCTGTGTCTTTCAAGAGCCTGCAACCTAGCACTGACAACAGAGGCAAATCGATGACTAATCTGGAATGGCTATCAGATGAAAGAGGCCCAGGGTTTACATTTTGAACTGCAAAATGCAATCGTGAGTGTTCTGTGGCATAAAGTGAGTATATAGAAGTATATGAAGCCATTTTCAATAATCTGAAAACAAATGTGTGTTTTAGGATAATTTTACTTTTAAACAACAATGATGTTTGAAAATTAGAAAATAATTCTGAAATGCTGATTGGCAATGGAAGCAAATTAAGGGTTTAAAATGAGCTAACATCCACTCTTATAAAAAATCAAAGGCTTAAATGAATGATTTGAAGACTGGAATACAATATGTTTAATCTTCTTTTGGAAAATATTTTCTTTAATTTTATTACAATATACTTCTCTCAATTTTTACTTTAAAGAGCTCTGACAAAGATCATTTTATAATTTCATGTAAAGTATTTTTGGAGTAATTCTGACAGGTTCCCTATAACAAAATAAATAATGCAGTAAATTTAAGACATTATTGAGAATTGTGGATGATTTTGTCATTTTATTTGATTTCTTTGGATAATCTAATATATATGATATATAATTTAATGTACTCATGAATCTGCAAAATGGAATCATTATATGTAAATCAATTATATTTTAGAAAGCATTAATTACCATGTACTGGTGGCTTACATCTGATCTGTAATCCCAACTACTCAGGAGGCTGAGATCTAGGCATAGTGGTTCAAAGCTAGCCTGGGAAAGAAAGTCTATGAGGCTCTTATGTCAAATTAACCACCAATAGCTGGAAGCGGATCTGTGACTCAAATAGTAGAAAGCTAGTCTTGATTGAAAAATTTGAGAGAGAGGCTCTGGATATATTAAAACCATCAGCACAACCATGTCTATTGTAGCACCACTCACCATAGTCAAGATATCAAATCATCACAGAGACTCCTGAATAGACAAATACATGAAGAAAATGTGGCATGGAATTTTACTCTATTGGAGTCCAATAGAATGTGTATATATGTGACAATATTATTGTTTCACTTGTAAAGAAATGGAAAGACTAAAAAATAATTATATTAAGTGAAGTAAGTCAGGCCCAGAGAGACAACAAATGCATGCATTCCCTTTAATGTGGAGTTAGCTTTAGCTTATAAACTTATAAGTAGATATGTTGGGTAGTGTGCTAGGACATAAATATATTTTAATTGGAAATGAATAACTGGTAGATTCAGAGGAGAACTCAAATAGTGGAGTTCCTTATAAAAACAATGTAAAAGTTTAACAAAATAAACAGCAGGAAGCAGGTAATTGAAAGAGATGGGATGGGGTCAAGTGGAAAGGGGAGATGAATGAAGAGGAGGAGAACTCAGTCAAGAATTTAATGTATGTTCTATAAAATTAAGAAGAGTAAGGGAAAGAAGGTATGGGTGAGAATGTTGAAAGGGGTGACATTGATCAAGATATATTACTACTTGGCAACTCCTTTGTACACCTGTTTAAATGTAATAAAATGTAAAAATGATAAAAAATAAAATTAAATTATTAAAAGTAATAACTTTTATTGTTGTGGATTTTATTTTATTTATTTATTTATTTATTTTTGTTGGTCTCGGGGCTTGAACTCTGGGCCTGGGCACTGTCCCTCAGCTCTTCAGCTCAAGGCTAGCACTCTACCACTTGAACCACAGAACCACTTCTGGTTTTCTGGTGTTTATTGGAGATAAAGAGTCTCAGGGACTTTCCTGTCCTGGCTGGCTTTAAACCACAATCTTCAGATCTCAGCCTCCTGAGTAGCTAGGATTACAGGCATGAGCCACCGGCCTACAGCTTGTTATGGATTTTAAATAATAGCTTCTAATAGATATAATGATTATTATTCCTCCAAAGTATATTATTCAAATATTAAGAAATATGTATCTTTCATTTAGCTGTAGTATCTTCCTAATGTTCATTCTGAACTGAATTGCCCAATAATCTAAACCAAGACATTGGAAAGAAAAAGGGAAACAGAGGACTCATATATCAACCAAGCATTGGAAATTCCTGCTTATTGAATTTCATGTGGAATTCTGTTGTCTTAAAGCTCTGGCTTCAATAAAAGCCACAAATCCTTTTCTTTCATTTTATGAAATTGCTAATAGGATAACCCCAAATATGTAAAATTATATAAAAATCACACACCATACATATATATACTGATTTTTCTTTTTCCTCAAAATTTCACCGAAACAGATAATTGTCAGCTTTCTTCTTTGGCCAGAAAATGCTCATTTTCACTAAACTTTCTAAGAAATACCTCTGATTGTAATGCATACAAAATGGATGAGATGCATGTATGTATAAGGATAGGGGCATTTGTAACAACTGAATGGCCATAAACACCTGTGTAGTTTTTAACCTCATAAACACTCATACTATTTATCACTTTCAAAAAGTTTGAGAATTCAAATATCTTACAATAGGCTTATTTTTATTAGACAGGTAAAGACTTATTCAGTTAGAATTTTCAAAAATGTAAGAGATAGGGCTGGGAAGGTGGCTCAGTGGTAGAGTGCTTGCCTTGCATACATAAGGCCCTGGGTTCAATTCCTCAGCACCACATTAGCAGAAAAACCTTGAAGTGGTGCTGTGGCTCAAGTGGTAGAGTGCTAACCTTGAGCTGAAGAGCTGAGGGACAGCACCCAGGCTCAGAGTTCAGGCCCCATGACTGACCAAAAAAAAAAAAAAAAAGTAAAAGATTGGAACTAGATATGATTATACAAATAGACTCAAGAAAAATGTTTTAGGAAAGTAAGGTGTCATAAATTTAGTTGACAAAGTCAAAAATGTCAATTAGGTTAAATTCTACTTAAGTAATATCCAGGTGCAACCAAGTCAATTTATAGATAATAAAAATTTCCATTTAAAGCCTGGCAACCAGTGGCTCTCACCTGTACTCCATGCTACTCAAGAGGCTGAGACCTGAATAGCATGACTTGGAGCCAACCTGAGTAGGAATGTCCATGAAACTCTTATTTCCATTTAACTGCCCCAGAGCAGAAAGGGAGCTGTGGCCCAAGTGGAAGAACACTAAAGCAACAAAAGGATAGCACCCATGCCCTGAGATTTTGCCCCAGGACCAACCTCTCCTTATCTATTTCCCAGTGCTTTTTGAGGCTCCTCTTCAAATATGATGCTGCAAATACCCTTTGTGTGGGACAAGTCATTACCAAAGCTTGTCTGCACCTTTTCATCAGTTTTATATAAGCATTTGGAAATTACACTATAGAAGGCTCATGGTTTGTAAAGCTTTATACTGTGCTATTGAAAAACACTACTCCTCTTTAATGTCAGCATATAGGTGCCTCCAGGAAGACAGAAACTCAGAAACTTGCCATGCTGTATAGGATAGCAAGGTACAGATATTTCCTTGTCTCTATCTTTCTGTTATACTGCCATAAAGTAAAATGGTTCTTTCTAAAATATAAAATCTTACTTCTATATTTTCACTACTAAAACGAAAAAGATACAGTTCAGTATGCTCCTGATGCAAATAGGTCACTCTTTCATACCTGACTGAATACTATGCTGCCTATTTTGTTTTGCTACCTGCTTCAGGTTTATGATGAACATTTCCTAAACCCTTGAGCAATTTGTTTCTACAAAATACTTATTCAATACGCTGCCCAAAATTATAGTGGCTCTATTAGGTAAGTGTACAGCTTAGAGAAAAGAAGATAAAATTGCATAATTACATAATATCTGTAAGAAAAGGCATAAAGAAAGTTGTACCTTTGTTAATTGTAGTAAAAATATGACTTACAAAACTATTTCGTATGACTCAAAGATGATGAATTCAATCTTAGGATTGCATTACATAAATCTAGAGGTATATAGGTACATATAAATTTTTAATAAAACTTTTTTTTATGGGGAGGTGGTAGTAGGATTTCAACTGATGATGCTTGCCCCTAGAATGTACACTTTTTTTTCAAAGAATAAATACAATGGCCTGAAAGTTGGTTGTAAAAGTCTTCTTTAAAATAAATGCTACTTCTAAAAATCTTTCATTAAACAGTCAGAGATATTGCCTCTCTACAGAAAATAATCCACTAGGGAAAAAATGTGGATAATATAGGTATTTAAAAAATAGGTAGATTGCTGGGTGGACAGAAATTTAGCATATTCCGTTTACTATGTTAAATAAAAGTAGATGCTTTACTGAGTTACTTTTAGTACCATTTTATCATTTCTTTGATGCAATATATATTAAGTGCAATGTCTAGCTCATAGATTTTCATATGTCTACTCTAGGCATCTCCAGGCCATACTTTAACTCCTGCTGAAATGCACATTCATAGAAGGCTTCCTTTCTTTATTCTTTGCTCATTTTACCACTTGTATCTAATATAACCAAAGAGCCATCTAACACAGTGTAAGGAAGTGGTATACTATAGAGAAGATTTTAATGGTATAATAAATGTCAATGTTTACATTGTGGAGAAGCAATATATCCTGTTTTGTTCTTTCATAATTGACACTTCTTCATAGTGAATATACTCATAGCTAATGGTACCTCTTATTAATATTTAATAGATCAAAATACAAAATTATTAATTTATCATTGATAGGTTTCCACAATTATAACACCTCATAAATTTGGGGTAAATCCTATATTTTTAAGGTTAATATGACAATATGAAAGTCAAATTCCAAGTATTTTTAATAGAAAAAAATTAACATTCTATTTTTTATAAGAAACCATGCAGTAACTTAAATTAAGCTTTATAGTATGCATGAATTTTGCAACTACTATATATTTCACTCATATATATGTGTTTGTGAGTGTGTGTGTGTGTGTGTGTGTGTGTGTGTGTGTGTGTGTGTGTGTGACAGTGGAAATAAAAGTCAAATAATTCTTTTCACCTTTAAGGGAACAGAAAAATGTAATTCTCTTTCTTTTAAAAAAAAATTTTTACTAGGATGTATCTGAATGTGAAAGTTTCAAATCTTAGTAGCTACCTATATTCCCATTAAAATAAAACTACAAACAAAGTAACTACCACACAAACTAAGTTATACACATGATGGAAAATAGTTATATTTATTATCCAAGTGTCCTGTTCCATTAATTTCTACTTGTAGTATTTGAAAAATTCCCATAAACTTTCAAACTACACAATCATAGAAGAAAGCCCTCCTGAAATCATCTGCATGGCAACATGTCAACAAGCAAATTACAAAAGAAAAATACATATAAGGAAACAGCAAAACAGAAAAAAAAGACTATTTTAGCACAAATTAAATTTTGCACTCAGTGGAGGCTGTATCTGATGAAGTGCTGTGGCTATTATCCTTTTGCTCAACTCGACACAGTTGAGTGCATTCTATGAGCAAGAACCAGAACCTATTACTAGCAAAGGCAAGTCCCAGGCAACAGAGTATCAATGGCTTTTTCACTTCATTGTGCAAGTTCTATATGCATTCTGTGAAGTAAAAGAAGTTGCATATATCAAAGGCTGACTGTGATGGTATTCATGAAGAAAGAGTAGGGTAGCAAAAGTGCTGATGTAAGGAGATACATTCCTATTCAATTAAAGTAGCACTTCATAAAATACTGAGTATGAACTAATAAAATTTCAACTCTTCTAAAAGGCTGAAGCACTAAATTACATAATGACATACCTTTTCATTTCTTTTCTGTGTGTGTTTGGAGGGGGGTGTGGGGGGGTGAGGCAAGAGAGGGGTGTTGGTTGCTGGTCCTGGCACTTGAATTAACTCTCTTTTCATCATTTTGCTTATGACTAGTGCTCTTCCACTTGCATCACAACTCTACTTTTGGGGTTTTGTTTGTTAATTGGAGATAAGAGTTTCAAGAGATAAGACTTTTGGCCCTTGGTGGCTTTGAACCATGATCATCAGATCTTGTTTTCCTGAGTAGTTAGAATCAACAGGCTCAATCACATTCTTAATAAATGATGGCATCCAAACTCCAGATCATCTTGTGACTGTGTCATTATCTAGTCATTGTAGTGACTGTTCACTAATCAATCATGAAAACAATGTTCTTTCTCCTACCTCATCTACCAGATGATTACAAAAATTCACTTATCTTCACTGATCAGAATATATTTGACAAATACACCATAAACCGTAATACCAAACAAAGGACTAAGTAAATTACTAACAGTAAAATAAGTGTAGAGATATTTGGATATAAAAGCTTGAAGGAAACTAGTGTCTTTCTGAAAAGGACTCCAAAGTACTATGGCAAATACAAGGCTCTAAAACCAGTGAATCACAGCTTCAAGTCCTTTATCAAGCCATTCCTCTTGTGCAACGGGACAACTTTTACTTTTGCTCCTTGTAAAATGAATATAAAGATTGTTTTCCACACAGAATTAACACAATTATTAAATTGGTGTCATACTTCCCAGATCCTTCTTCAAGATTTATTGTCCTATTGTCTGAGCCTGAGGGCACCCGGCAGTCTTCAACTGCTATCTTTGAGCAATTAGATTTAGGTGCAAAGCCCATGGAGTACAAGTGATGCCCTTGGGTGTTTCACACCTTCAAAAACTGCCCTTCAGAGAACTGAGCAGGCTGCAGGAGCCACTGCAGCTCTGCATCTGTCTATGATCTTGGCTGAGGCAATTACCAAAATGGAGAAGTGTTTGACTTCTCTCAGTGCTGGATCCTCCTTCTTTCCCTCCTTTCTATAGATATTGAAGCTAAGCATACTGCTACGCAAATGTCCTATATGCTAAACACCACATTAGGACCAACTTTGGGAAGAGGTTAGTGCTATCAAACAGAAAGGGTACTAGTACCGCCTCATCATCCCATAAGAAAGTAACACTGTGGTTATTCTCAAACAACTATTTCAAACTAGAAATTTTTACAACAATGAATTGCTGCTACTACAGAGTCAGAGAAAATACTTGCAAATAGTTACAAACAGTTTACTTATCAAACCCAATATAGGTTAGTCAGAACCTAGCTCCCCTAGCTTGTTTTAAGGCGAATATTAGTCCTCTAGGCAATTGCTTATCTAATATTCAATATTCAGACTAATGTAGGCTAAGATGCACTATCACTTAAATCATTACCTAATTGAAATCAAATTTTTTCTTCCATAGCGTTGTATCATATTCACATTTATTTCTAATTTGGAATGTAATCAATGATGAAATATTTTGATGAAATGGAACAATTTAGTCATTTAGTCATCTGTAGGCAGTGGTCTCTATCTAATTAATGTTTTTTAAATTATATTTTATTCTTTATGGTACTGGGGCTTGTGCACAGCGCCTCATGCTTACTAGGCTGGCATTCTACCCTTTAGAGCCATCCCTCTAGCCTTATTCTGCTTTTGCTATTTTCAAGATATAGTCTCATGAATTTTTCTTCCAGGCTTAGCTTCACAAGTAACTGGGATTGCAGGTATGTGCCACCAGCACTAAACTTTCAGGACAAAACACCTAAGGAAAATTAGTGAGTACAGTATTTTTTAATATATTTTATATCTAGCACCTTGGAGACTTCACAAAATAGACTCAAGCTAATACATATTAATTCCTGAAATGTTAACATGACATCTTACTACTGAAACAAGAGAAGCCGTGATATGTATCAGAAGTTAATAAGATAACATAAATAGTGCCAAAGGTTTCTGTTTGTATGCCTAGATGATCCAGGTAATTTTGAGCATCAAGGAAGATGTCAGATGCAAAGGTGCTGCACTAAACCAAGCTAACAAACAAGAAAGAGCTAATCTCCATAATTTAGAGGAACTAAGGAACCTTCTGGGATAGAGCTTCTTTCCTACCAGTATCTAAGAGAATAGAGGGAAAAGAGGAAGGATGATATTCTATAAAATACAGAATTTAGAGCCTGTCAAAGTAAATGAGCAGCATATCTTGCTTAATTTTCACACTATCAGAATCTAGTAAATATTTTTGTATACTCTTATTATATGTAAGTAGTTGTACAAAGGAGTTGCAATTCCCCAAAGCAACTTATGAATATAGTTCATCTTGATCAGTGTCACTCCTTTCAACGTTCTCATTCACCCTTCCCAACGTACCCTTTCCCTTTCTTATCCTAATTTGAGTTTATTTACTGAATATTTTGCCATGTGGCAAAGCAATTTATGTGTACCATGCAGCATCTGTGTCATCATCTCAATATCCTCCTCGCCCTTCAGCCCACCGTTTCCCTTATATTTCTCAATCATGTAGTGGATACAATGAATTCGTGTCTGCATTCTCCCAACTTTCCCCTCCTCATTCTTCTGTCTTTTTTCCTTCTGATCCCACCCTCCTCTCCTGCAAGCACCCATTTTCTGGTACTTGTTTGGTTGGGCTTTGACTTATTCCTTTTAAAGAATTATAGTATTTGCATTCTCCACAGAATCTCCTATACTTTAGTCCATGAATATGTTACGCCTTGTTACCACCCAGTGTGTTTGCTGATAGATTTATAGGTGCATTCTAGCTACCACAAAGGAGGAAAACCATGCAGCCTATGTTTTTCTGGGGCTGGCTTATTTTGTTTAATCTTTTTTCCAAGTCTTTCATTTCCTTTCCAATGAAACAATTTCTCTCTTTGTGGTGAATGAGTAGAATTCCATTGTGTACATATATCACATATGAATTATTTTTAAGATTATTTTTTGTACAAGTACTAGGGCTTGAACTCAAGATTTTGCACTAAATTCTATTAATTGAGACATATGTCCACTTTCACCATTTTGCTGGTTAATTGGAGCTAAGAGTTTCATTGAATTTTCTGTGTTGGCTTTGAACCATGATCCTCAGATCTCAGCCTCCTATTTAGCTAGGATTGCAGGTATGAGCCACCAGAAACTGTTCAGATTAAATTTTGATAATAAGCAAATTTTTCAAGGAAACAGCAGTATTTTAGGATTTTCCATTTGTTCTATTTTACTTTGTAAATGTTAGCATTATTTTTTAAATGAAAGTGATGACTTTTACCTATAATTTTCCATCTTAATTTTTTCTTTTTTCTAATTCAATGTAAGTCAAAGGCCTTCTAGAGAGCACTGCACAGCAGTCACACATATATACATAGGTATGTATGTAAAATACAGGTCACATACCATATATCATATGATGTGTCCTATGTCATGTATCATATTGTGTATTTATATATAAATGGTATATTTACATATATATACTACATATATATTTTTAATAATTTAAGGGCAACAATAGGGAAATTCTGGATGATAAGCAATTTTTACCACATCTCTTGTATTCATTCAGATTTAATTCATTTCAATGGCTGCTATCCTAGGCATTATTTACAGTAGTTACCATGAATAGTAGGTATATATTTATTTATGTACCATTTGTTCAGTGCTTGGTTCCACACTGTACTGCAAACTCATGAAATGAAGGACCCTGATGCTATTGTTTTCCTGTGTTCTCAGCAATGAGATAGACTTGTACCAAGGAGAGGAATGATAATTAAGTGCTGAAACGAAGAGACAACATCAGAAAGGAACTGTTCACATCCTAAATTTCATTGAAAATGGCTCACGAACAATTGCAAATTTACTTTGAAGATAATAAACATCAATATCTTGATGTATTTTCAAATGATAAATATAATAGGGGTGTACAGACACTTTGAAACAAAACCTTATCAAGAAAATTTCTAGCAAAGTGTAATCTCATCTTTGAAAATGTGATAGGAAATATTTTACATGAATAAGAATATTTTTATGGAAAAGATGAAGTACAGAGGGGTTACAGTTAATATGTACATATGTCAGTTAATGAGTACATTTTTAAAGTGTCACTCCCCTCCCTCATTTTCTCCCAGATTTTCCCCTTCTGACCTTCCTTCCCTCAAGTTGTATAGTTCATTTCCAACACAGTGTCTAGGGAGTATTGCTGCTAAATTGGTTCACCCTTAAATATTTACAAGTGAAAGTATTCATTGGAGGCAATGATGTGATTTTACATGCTTATATTAGCATTAATCATTCAAACACCAATTCATGAACCAAATTAGAGATAGGTAACATTTTTCTTGGCCTTGTATACCATCTTGGGAATGTACTAATTGTATAACACAAAAATTAATATAGCACATAAAAATGTAAAATACACCATTATAAAAAACCTATTTTGTGGTCTGAGAGAATGCAAGGTATAACTTCAATGTTTCTGAATTTGGACATTTTTGCTTTGTGACTTAAAATGTGGTCTATGCAAGTTCATTGCTTAAGTTTTTCTTGACCCAAATTTTCACACAAGAAATGTGGCCTTCTAGACACTATTATATTCATTTCCCAGTAAGTAATAATTCACTAGATGGAGGGAGACATAAATAATAAATATTAATAATATATTATATCAATACTAAAATTCTAAGAGCCACAATACTTCTCAACAACCAAGACTAGCAATAATTTTGTAATAACTAATATAAAAATAATTTTAATATAAAGTTTTATGTAGTATGCTATGTAATGCATGTGAAGAAATATGGTCTCTACCATTTGATAATATGTATGTAGAACACGATAATGCTAAAATTTTGACATCTATAACTAAACAATATTCCTGAAAAGGAACTGTTATCAGTTTCTGACAGCTAATTATCAATGAATATGGAATATTCACATTTCTCTCTTCTTTTATCACTAAAATCTGTGTACTTTATTTATAAGGGCAAAATGTAAGTGATAAATATATGACTAATCATATGTTGGCTTGGATTCACAAAGCCAATAATTCTTTTTTATATTTATTTATTTTTTCAGAGCCAATAATCATATTTTGTAAACCTAACTTTATACTTCTAAAACTAAGGAAAGAATAAAGTGAAATTACTATTTAACATTATTCACTGAGTAAATACTAAAACAGACAGAAGACCTGTTTTTCATCAAGTATTAAACATATATACAAGTCTCATGAAAGCAAGCTTTTCTACATATTCCTTCTGAAGAGAAGATAAATCCACAACTATGAAAACATGAGCTTCTTCCTGCTCTGTGGCTTGGACTTCTCACAATTCTCCAGTTGCTCAGCAACTATGATTGCATTAGGATAAATGCTATGAGACATTAGACATTTTCCAGCGCTATTCTTCTTTCTTACAAAAGGAAAGCAATTGTTAAACCAAATAATTTCTCAGAATAGTGTTCTGAATCTGAATAGGCTCAAGTGTATCTCCCATACTAGCCAATTCAAATCAATTCTTTATTGATATAAAAGTAGCCAGTTAGATTGTGTAATCTTGTGTTTCATGTGACAATATCTGAAAAAAAACTCAGGACTATTATAAGCTTTTCTTCAAAACATATAGGCATTTCTAAGTTGGCATATATACTTAAATATTGCTCTCTTTATGAGAAAGCTAACAATACTGATAATTTGTCTTAATGATAGTTTCAATAACACTTAGACTTTGATTCCGCTATGTTTCATAATTATATTGAAGAACTATCTATATTTATATGTAGCATATTTTATAAAGTAGCCAAAGGGTTTAGAAGGATTAATTCAGGATTATCACACAACTTACTGCACATAAAAAGAACCAATGCACAGGCATCTAACTACAGTACTGATGATAATTTGCATCTTATTACCACTAAGCAGCTGCAGTGATGCCCAATACACAATATCTCTTACGAAATTACTGTTCACTTATTCCAAACAAATGCCCAATAGGACTTATGTAAATGAAATTCTTTTTTAATTTTTATTTATTTATTTATTTATTTTTGTTGTCAAGGCGCTGTAGAGAGAGGTTACAGTTACATAAATAAGGTGATAAGTACATTTCTTGTTGAACTTGCTATCCCTCCCTCCCTCTTCTGCTCTCTGCCAACCTCCATGTCCCTGTATGTATAGACCATTTCCAGCATAGTCTTGCGAATATCGCCGTTGCATTGGTTCTCCCTTATCCTTTGTCTCACCATTCTGTTGTTCCCCTTCCTTTCCCTAAAGTATCAATTTGTGTCTAGGTCACATAGTTTCTAATTAACTTGTACACTAAAAGATATTTGAACATAAAGCTCAGTGTATATGTATTTGTGTATAATGACTATAAATATATCTATCAATAGATATCTAGCAATATTATAGATATACACTATATTATAGAAATATGTCTATAACTATGTAGATTAGTTCTCAATATATATATAAGTATCAATACATATATACACACATACACATGATATATATGTATAAATACATATATCATGTGCATATGTACTATATATAAAATGTGTCTGGTTCTCTATATGTATATATAGAGACAGATACACACACTATATATATTTGTTTGCAACATATGTACATTTTTATATAATAAGCTCAATAACTAATTTAAAAGTATAATATATAGTTTCTATGGTAACTCATATTACTCCCAAATAAATAATTCTATTTCATTAATGATCATAGAAAGATAATTCAATTGAGATATTATTTACTCCTCTAAAGTCATCACAATGCATCAAGTTTGTATGTAGTTAATATATTTTGTGAATACCTTATAAATGAGGAGATACCACTAATTTAAAATAAACCTTTATTAATTCAATGACATATTTTTTTTTTTTTTTTTTTTTTTTTTTTTTTTTGTCGGCCGTGGGGCTTGAACTCTGGGCCTGGGCGCTGTCCCTCAGCTCTTCAGCTCAAGGCGAGCGCTCTACCACTTGAGCTACAGCGCCACTTCCGGTTTTCTGGTGGTTTATTGGAGATAGGAGTCTCACGGTCTCTCCTGCCCGGGCTGGCTTTGAACCGCGATCCTCAGATCTCAGCCTCCTGAGTAGCTAGGATTACAGGCGTGAGCCACCAGCGCCCGGCTTCAATGACATATTTAATAAAAAGTTAAAGATTATTTTTTCTTATTTGAATGTAGTGAATATTATGAATATTGACACAGTGTGTTATTGAATACTGACATAGCATGTACTGACATATTGTGTTATTGAATACTGACAGTGAGAGCATTATTAAATATTGACATAATATTGAATATTGAACTATTAAATAAAAATATGTTAAATATATGTGTTCTGTGAAATAATATGAAACGTTAAGATGTAAAATGAGGAGTTTTGAGTTAGAAGTTAGAACTAAGGAATGGGTAGATAAGAATACACCCAGAAAGCCTTCAGAGCCACCACCAATGCAACCAACCCTCATCCATAACCAGAGCTGACCAGAAGCTAAGCTGTCACCAAGACAGTCCTGGTAATCAGACATGGCCAGAAAGGAAGGGCCAGCCTAAAGCATATAAAAACCCAGGGCAGCAGAGACACAGCAAGACGGCCTCCCCAGGAGGTGACCACGTGGGACCGACCCTCCTCTGGATCCGCCCTGGGAAGGGCCATATCTCCCTGCAGCAACTCAGAACAGCCCGGAGGACACCTGGGACGACTCCCCACGACCTCCACATGAGCTTCCCTGGGTGTGGGGCAGGCTTAGTAGGAGGCTAGGCCTAGGAGTCCGTTATTGGTATTGATGGTATTTGAAGTGCTTAAAAAAACTGAGTGAAACTATTATGTCTAAGCATGTTGCTATTGATATGCAAACTCATCACAATGAATTGAAACTACTGAGTAGAGAAAGAAAGATAGAAAGAAAGAGAGAAAGAAAGAGAGAAAGAAAGAAAGAAAGAAAGAAAGAAAGAAAGAAAGAAAGAAAGAAAGAAAGAAAGAAAGAAAGAAAGGGAGGGAGGGAGGGCAGGCAAGGAAGGAAAGAAAGGAAGGAAAGAAAGGAAGGGAAGAGTATGTTGCCAAACTCTACAATACGCTGTTAACCTGGCACTGGTGGCTCATGCCTGGAATTCTAGCTACTCAGGAAATTGAGAGCTGAGGATCGCAGTTCAAAGCCAGTCCAGGCAGAAAGGTCCCCATGAGACTCTTATTTCTGGTTAACTACTCCAAACCAGGAAGTGGTTCTGTGGCTCAAGTGGTACAATGTAGCCTTTAGCACAGGGAGGCTCTGGGACATGCGCAAGCCCTGACTTCAAGCCCCACAATCAGCAACAAAAAACGGACAATAAAACATATTTAAAATCTCTACGGAGAAGACATTTTGCTTATAACGATAGCTGACAGGAAATTGAAAGAAACAAAGCCATAGCATAATCCAATACTAGCACCATTAATGTTTCTAAATGATTGACACATAATTGTACAAGAGATAGAGCCTGTTTTCTTTTAAAAAATATAAGAAAAGGCCAAACCAAAGCAGGTTATGAAAGAGTGAAAAATGTTGAATCAGCTATAGGCCATTCTGTATGTTGGTATTTGCTTTGTTGCTGCATGGTAAGGAGCTTTCCAAAGGAGGCCCGAGGACAATGGAGGCAATTCTGTCTCCACCACACCACCCTGGAAATAAAGGGAATGAACGAATGGAAGACATCTTTCCATCTATGTAAGCATCACAGACTGGATGGGATGACTCAGAAGTGCAGGACACAAAGTAAACATGGGTGGAGTGTTCCTTCATTTTTACTTAGTGTTGAAATTACACAGTGACAAACGATCATGACCTTATGGTAAGGCCTTATCTAGTTTCAAGGTAGTCCCTGAATTGAAAACAATATAAAATTAGTCTGGCCTATAACAAAAACAGACAGCATCATAGTCACCACATGTATTTCATTCAACAAATATTTATGGGCCAAATGCAAAGTGCACAATATTCCTATAAACCGAACAAAGACTTTTGTCTTCTATAGAGCTTGGATAAGTGAATCTTACTGTTCAATATTTTTCAAAAATCCTGAAGCACATATTTACACATATAATAAGAAGATATCAAATATTCATAATATCTTCAAAAATCTAGGGTTCATTAAAATTTGGTGAAGAGACATACTTTTTAATCCTATGCTCTGATGAAGTATTTGCTCTATTCACACAACAGAATGCTAGGGAATTCTCTATATATGTTATTGTCTTAGTCATTTGGGGGACCACCACAAAATAGGTGGCTTAGGAAGAGTAGACCTTTATTCCTCATGATTCTAGAAGTGTGAAATCTAAGCTTGAGACAAGTGCAGAGTCTAGGTCTAGAAAAGGTCAATTTCCTTCATAGATGGCTTTTCAATGTGTTAAAGATGGAGAGTCTTTCTGTGAACAATTTTGTAATGATGCTCAGCTCATTCATTAGAACTTCTCTACTCCCCAAAGCCACATATCACCATACTAGTCTTGGGGGGTAGGATTGTGATGTATGCATGTTAGGGAAATCCAAATATTCAAACACACCAGTTAGAAAGGTAGAGGCCCAGCTGAATATCTGGAAAATGTGGCCAACCACACAGTTCTGCCTGCTCAGCACTTCAATGGATGCTGAATGTAGTTCATGAGAACTTTTCCTAGAAAGGTTTCAAGACACCAGATGTTAGGTAACAGTAATATTTCCATGAAAAGAAACAGTAATATTTCCATGCAAAGAAGTTGCATGGTGCAGTGATACAATACTTTGTGGTTAAACACAATTTTCTTAAAGAAATATCTTTCTTAGAAAGAACTCTCAAGTTCATAAACCCTAAACAATAACCTGTGAAACTTAAGTCGTAGATGAAAGTACATTTCACCTCTTCTTTTGTTTCACTATTTCTCTATAAACTTATTGCAGCAACTTTAATACCAATGTCAATATGTAAATAAGTATAAAGAAAACTGCAGTAAATAGATATAAAGTTGAGGATATAACTTTATTCTTAAAATTTTCCAACATGCTTTGGAGTTTCCATTTGCTATACATTATTATATTGGGTAATCAAAGACTTAATCTTTTTTTTTTTTAAGTCAGTCACGGGGCTTGAACTCTGGGCCTGAGCACTGTCTCTCAGCTTTTCAGCTCAAGGTGACAGCTCTATAAGTTGGGCTACAGCACCACTTCTGGTTTTCTGGCGGTTTATCACAGATAATAATTTCACAGACTTTCCTGTCCAGGTTGGCTTGGAAAGATGATCCTGATCCTCAGATCTCAGCCTCCTGTGTAACTAGGATTACAGGTGTGATCCACTGGCACCTGGTCAAGGACTTAAATTTATAAATCAGTAATATACTTGATTAGAATTTTTAAGTCATTAATTCTATTAGGTATAATGTGTTTCTTATGCACATTTCAATTTATTTTTCTGTTTTGCTTTTACCAAAGCATATTTTGGATAGAAGGGAAAGGAATTATTTCAGATGAAGCAAGTCCCATAGGCCAATCCCCTAAGTATGTCATTGAAATTATGCTTCCTCCAAATTGTGAGGTTTCTGTCCATGGAGTATTGATTATAGATACAATAAATGAGACGTACAGATAATGAAAACTCTTTTTTATTATAATATTTTTCAGCAGCAGAAGATAAAATGTGTCAAATTGATTCCAGCAATGTATTGAAGACTTGTTTGTCATTTGATGACCTTTTCTGTTTTCTGAGACACAAACTTCTGCCTACCATCGGCCTACTGTTTGACTATCAAGAACACGGTTACTTGTTTGGGCTCCCTGTCTCTCTGATTCTCTGTCTCTGTGTCTGTCTGAAACCAAATGAAAAAAAGCACAGACAAAAACCTCTGAAACCATGAGCCAAAGTAAATATATCCTCTCTAAGTTGCTACACTTTTCAAGTTTTTTTTTCTCACAATTACATAGTTTCTAATTCAGGCAACAAGGTGTGATGCCTAAGCAGGTGGATCACAGTTAGCTCCATGTTTCATTGCACCTCAGTTTTATGGTCTTCACAACATAAACAATCTAGAGCCTCAGTTTCCTTGTTCGAATCCCCTTTCAATGTGAATGTTATCTCCCCCATATTCATGTTGAATTCCTAACCCCTGTATTTCAGAAGGTAACTGGAGAATGGAAGTTCAAAGTGATTCAAGTAAAGTGCGGCAGATAGACTGGGCATGGACTTACAAGAGAAGGTGAAGAAATGCAGTCAGAGGAAGGCCTGTGTCAGGACACAGCAAGGTCACCTCTAGCATTGGGTCTGGGTGCAGATTATCACTGATCACAGTGATGAGGGAGGTAGAGACAGGGGGATCACAATTAAGCCAAGTCTGTGTACATTTAGTGAGACTCTCTCTCAAAATCAAAATCAAAACCAAAAAGCTGAGGTGTGGCTCAAGTCATAGGCACTTGATGCATTTGTGAGACCCTGGATTCAGTCAGTGGCTTATGCCTATAAGCCTAGCCACTTACAAGGCTGTTATCTGAAGATCTCAGTTCAAACCCAGCCCAAGTAGACAAGGATCTGCCAGATAGGATTATTAACCAACCAAAGCCAGCAGCACATGTATGTCTCAAGTGTTAGAGTGCAATCTTTGTGCAAAAAATGCCAAACAAGACCACAAGGCCCTGAGTTCATGCCCCAGTAGAAGTATGTGCATGCACATGGATGTGCATGTGGAGGGGGACATACACACAAACACACACACACACATACACACACACACATACATACAAAGATAGAAAATGAAGATGATGTCCCTCAGAAGGAGAAAGGCCTCAGGAAAAAGCAAAAAAACAAACAATAAGACCTCATGCTAGCTCATGGACTTCCAGCTTCCACGACTATAAGAAAGCCAATTTCTGTTGTTTGAATCTGCCGATTTGTGGCAGCCCAAGAAAACTAACATGTATCCCTTCCTGTGTCTTTCCACTAATAAAATAGATTTATTTTATCATTAGTACTATCTAATAATGTCATTTCTCATGATGTCCAATTGCTGTATTGCTGAGTAATAGCAAGTTCTCTTGAGCATCCTTTGACTCACAAGTTCTCACACTGTCCAGTTGATCCACTTAGGAAGTTAAAGGAGAAATCCCCAATTCTGAAAACTTAACAAAAACCTTAATCCTTTTTTGGTTAGTGTCTTTGAGAAACAAAGCTATCATATGTATCTATTAACCATTCATCCATGCATCTACCTTCAAGTAACAAATACCCTAAAGTTGATTCTGAAATACTGAATTATTTTTAATTATCTTTTTTTTTTTTGGTCCGTCGTGGGGCTTGAACTCTGGGCTTGGGCGCTGTCCCTCAGCTCTTCAGCTCAAGGTGAGCGCTCTACCACTTGAGCTACAGCGCCCCTTCCTGAAATACTGAATTATTAACCAACCAAACCTACATATTTTTCTATTCTGATGGAGACAATTACTTAGGTAAAATGTATAAAAGCTACTGAAAACACATGAATTTTCACCATATATACAACATTTTGACACTGAGCTTGATCACTGTGAAAACTGACCAAGATTTATTCCCCATTTGTCATTAATGTCCCTCTTTCCTTTATTTCAAACAAAGCACAGCTTCAAAAATATAGTTGAGCATATTTCAAAAATAGAGATGCAAACTACAGTTGCCCAATAATTCTTAGTCTGAAATTTTGTTTAGGGAGCTCTGTCTGAATTGCTTGAGCTGAGAAAGCACAAACTTATTTCAAATTAGTATTTGCTGATTTCCCAATGTAATTTATGTAATCATTTATAATGATCGCCTTTTTATCCACATTTCTAGTTTGACTCTAATGTCAGATTCATATTGTTTTACCAATCCTTCTTTACTATTATCTCCATTTACATCTTTTCTGTCTCAACAACATACTTTTGCTCATGAAAATATGTAATAAGTCAACTTATTACCTTAGTGAGTATTCAAATACAATGTCTCTACTGGGCTATTATTTTACATATTCTTCACTTACCTGTAGAAATAATATACATTTCTCCAGATCAGTTTAGAAGTTGAAAGAATTAGATTCATCACAGATAACACAAGTTGGGAAGAGTTTCTTTGTGTAGTGATAAAAAGTTCTAAGGCCTCAAAAGCTTCAGAATATAATATTCTATAATAGGGTGCCCAAAATGACTGAGCTAGTTTCAAAGCAATGGAACCAGCGTATATACCTTAAGGCTATAACCATATATTTTAGTCATCAAAAATCTGGATAGTGAGTTGGATTTGATATTGGATGCTTCTCCCAAATAATTTTTACAAGTCCATAGGTTTTCTTTTTCAATTCTTTTTGTTTTGTTTGTCTCTTATCTGCTATAAACTTTCTCATAATTACACAATTATCTTTTGTGCATATGATAGAGCCCTATAGCATTTCATAGTACTAAGATACCCAGAATTTCTCAAATGCCATAAAATTTGCTATATTTAAATGTTGTATTGAGTTAAGTGCCCACTATTACAGATACATACATAAAACATACATAAACATATAAAAAATAAAATTATATTCAATGCATAATATATACATACATATGTACATATAGCTAGAGACATATATGGATGTTTTATTCTATACCACAACCATTTTCTTATGATATTCTCCACATGGAACTAGAGACAAGAGAGGAGTTAAATAATTACACAGGCAGCACATAAAGAAACATGAAATGTAGTGTATGATTAATTGCTAGAACAGGGTTACTGACAACAAGATTCATGCCACACAGACGCCTCATTTAGAAATTCAGAGTTAAAGGGTTCTTCTCTAAGTTGAATATAGAAATCTGTACTTAAGCATAAAGAATTTACCACTTTTGGTCTGACTGATAGGAAGTGGTCAGGGAAACTGTCATCCTCTACCCTGAGACCTTCTACATGTGTTGAGCCTGCGATGTGCTCAAATTGCTTACTAACTAGTTTTGATGCTTTCTGTTCATTATTATCAATTTCCAATATGACTGCTAAATTTGTTTGCACATCTTCAATACGTTTAGTGCACACTTTTCTATCACTTTCCTAAATGTAATATAGTAATTAGATCAACAGTAACTCCATGTAAATATGGGTTATGGCCCATGAAACAAAAATAAATAAATAAATACATAAATAAATAAGAGATCTTAGTTACTCAAGCAAATGGTGAGCTGCTCTGCATATTTGTCTTCACATGATATAATTGGACTTTTAAGACAAGTACACCTGAATTACACCAGCAAAATCACATGCATGTATGTAATCTTATTTCTTTCCTAAGGTTAAAAAAAAGGAAAAATCAGACAGGCATCAGTGGCTCACTCCTGTAACACTAGCTACTCGGGAGGCTGAGATCTAAGGATCACAGTTTGAAGCCAGCCATGCAAGAAAGACTATGAGAGTCTTATCTCTAACTAAGCATTAAAAATTCCAAAAGTGGAGCTGTGGCCTACTTGGTAAAGTACTAGCCTTCACTTAAAAAGCTTAAGGCCCTGAGGTCAAACCTAGGACCAGCCAACACACACATACACAAACACACACACACACACACACATACACACACACACACATTTACACACAAAGTATCTGAATGGAAAATGGAGAACTTTAAAGTATTATGTGATTATTTTAAATATTTTCAAATAAAATCATAATAGTAAAACAAAAAATTATGTGCGCTATTACATGACAGTGGATGCAGAGTGCTTTTATGTTTATAAATATGTATCTCTCAACATGTATGTGATAATGTTTACTTCTGTTGAATAACATAAAACTTAAATATAACTAATAAAATAACAATCTTCAGCATGAGAGCAAAGTGAATTCCTGGCAAAACCGTGTGTTAATTAAGACTTATTTCACATCTTCTAGTCTTTCTACGTCTAGCTCTGTTTCTCAACACCATCACAGAAGTATTAGGATACTTTGTAGCCTGGCTCTGTCAAAACAATAAAGAAATCCAATAATTTAGCTTTGCAGCATCTAGGAATATAAACAAAACAGTTGAATTTATGCATTCTTGGCTATCATGTTTTCATTACACTTTCAATAATTCCTTTACTTGTGAAATATTTTGTCAGTTTGGAAGGAGAAACTAAAAATGTTCAACCTAGCTAAAGAACTAAATCAGGATCTCACTCCTACAGATGTTATTTCATCGCTACACAATATGTAACTATCACAAAGACATGTATGTCCAACCTTCTAACCTCATCAGGATACCTATTTTATCTTATAAGATATTAGAAAAATGAATAGTTTCACCATAGGGGATGGATGAGGAGGAAAGCTGAGTGATCTCTTGGTTTTAACTTATATAGCTGAATATAACCCTTCATCTAACCTTCAAACAAATCTCCTGTCTCCTCTTCAAAACCCAGAAGGCGTGTGACATTAACATAACATTATAGTTTTCCTGAACTTTCCTTGTCCATATGCCTTATCTTTCCCTAAATTTTTCATCCATCCCCAGCACAAACGTTTTCTAGACAAAAAGAGCAGACCAGGACTATCTCAGGGCTGCTTGTCATTGAGAGAAACACGAAAGGCCGAAGAAGGGAATACTCCACTTCACGCAAGAATAACCAGCATACTTGCATTTTTTCCCATAAAGATTTTTGCTAAGCAAGGGATCACACAAAAATCATCCAAGTCAACCTGATTAGCATCAGGTTATTTCAATAATATTCTTGGTTGTGTAAAGGCCTTTTCCAGTTGTTCTTGTTAGGGATCTTGAAAGATGAATCTTTCAGTCTCTGAGTATGTCTTAATTTATACTCAGAGAATTTAATGAAAGTCCTTAGCCTTCTTTCTAATTTCTGAGTCCTTAAGGCTAAGGACTTTTTAATTTCTGAGTCTCCAAAAAAAAAACCACCAAGGCTATATGGTCATATAGCTTTATCCATTTATCCATCCATCCATCCGTCAAATCCATCTATCCACGCATCCAACCGCCCATCCAGCTTCAAGTAACAAATATTGCAGAGTTCATTTTGAACTCCTGAGTGATTGTTTTGATGCAGATGATTACTTAGATAAAAAAAACCAAAAGTTAACTAACTAGCTAATTAATTAGTTAATGGTTACTAATAACAACAACAATAATATGCTAATTGGTATAAGCTAGCTAGTCAGTATAGTGACAAACTAGCAATTGCTATAAAGACAATACAAGTAATCTACCTTTTAAAATGTTAATTCCTGGGCCTTCAGTCCTTAGCTGTGAAATGTACTGCATTAAATAAGACAAAAGGAGTGTCTACTGACAAACCAACCTGGTAAACATGTAACATACAGGGGAAAAACAAGTCAAGATTTACATTTGGTTTGTGATCTATTGGATAAATGGTGAGAAGCAGAATTGCTAGGCCATAGAGGAGTTCTATGTTTAGTGCTGTGTGCCCTCCATATTGCTTTCCAGAGTGGTTGAACAAGTTTGCATTCCCACTAAAGCCATCACCACAACCATGTTTATTGTATATACATATATATGTATGTGTGTATATATATATATATGTATATATATATATATATATATATATATATATATATATATATATATATGGAATTCTACTCATCCATTCATAAGGAAATGGAAAGACTTGGAGAAGATTTTGTCCAGTGAAGTAAGCCAGCTCCAAAGAAGCACAGGTGGCATAGTTTCCCTAATTAGTGGGAACTAGAATGCGCCTATAAATTTAGATGTGAGCACACTGGATGGCACCCAAGTGGGTATGAATGAATTAATATAAGTATAATTGAACCTATCGAGAATGTAAATAGTATAATTGTTTAGAAAGTTGAAGTCAAAGCCCAACAAAATGAGTACTAGGAAATGGATACCTGTGAGGAAGGGGTAAAGAGGAGAGAGGTAGAACAATGAATGGGGGAGATTAATATAATTCGGGCAAAAATGCATTGTAAGTGCCAAAGAACAGAGAAAAATAAGGGAAGAGGTGGGTGGAAGAGAGTGAAGATATTGAGGGAGGACACAGCTCAAGATGCATTGTATGCATAAATTGTTTTGTTAAGTGGCAAAACCACTCAATACATAACCTAAAATTAAGAAAAGTGAGGGAAGAGTTGATTTTGGGTGGGTGGACTAGAACGTTAAAAGGGATGGCATTGATCAAGAGGCACTCAGTTCATACGTTGTTCTTTTGAATGGCTATTCCTTTGAACAACTACCTAAAAGAAAACAAAACTATATTAAAACGTATATTTGGATCTCGTAGGGAAATCATAAACAGTTGTTCAAAAGATTTTGAATAACATAAGACAAAACAAATGTGTCAAGAAATCAGAATAGTTTACTCTGTGTGCCACTCTCAGACTTACATAATAATCTTCTCTCAATTAAAATGTAACACTAGGAAATCAAGTTCAAGAGGCACAGGCTAAAGGACCAAAACTGTGTCTTCCAATTCTTTCCTTTCTGAATAGAAAATATCAAGTTCAGTGACTTTGGATAAAATCGTACTTAAAAGATAAGACACAGTCTGTCAATTTTGAGAAAGGAATAGTAATTGTTATTATAAAAGAATTAAGATGACCTATATATTTATCATGAGGGACTGTGTTTGGAAAGAGTATAAAACATATGATGTACTAACCACTCATGTAAATTTTTCAGTTACATTGTGCAATGGGTTGTTACAATTGTTCGTCTGCAGAAGTAAAAGGCTGGAATTGAATTTAAGAGAATAATGGCAAAAATAGTCATTTATTTGACCCTTTAAGATAAATAAGTAAATAAATACAAATAGTCAACACACCTTGCTTTCCACCTTTGAAATGCACTTTAACTCTATTTTTTTTGTTTTTGTTTTTTGTTTTTTCTTTTTTGGTACTGGGAATCGAACCCAGGACGTTGCACTTGCTAGGCAAGTGCTTTGCCACTGAGCTATACATCCCAGCCCTGAAATGCACTTTAAATAGCAACAGAAACATCCTCATTTGGACTGTTTTGTGAACATTCATTCTTTAGGCCCAGTGAATGTGAATGAGTATTTTCTCTCTGTGTTTTACAAAGGAAAAGGCTATAGTTCTAATTGTGTCCATCACAGAACTTTTTTCCATTGGGGATTTAGGATATTCTTCTCTTCTGAAATTAATAAACAGATAGTAATCATTTTAATTCCTTTGTTAAGAATATAAAATATAAACCTACCAATCTAAGACTGACATTTAAAAATACAGTGTTTTTCCTCATGAATTTTTTTTTTTTTGGGTCCGGTTGTGAGGCCTGAACTCTGGGCCTGGGCGCTGCCCCTCAGCTCTTCAGCTCAAGGCTAGCGCTCCACCACTTGAGCCACAGCGCCACTTCCGGCTTTTTTCTTTTTGCTTATGTGGTGCTGAGGAATTGAACCCAGGGCCTCAGTCATGCAAGGCAAGTACTCTACCACTGAGCCACTTTCCCAGCCCATGATTTTTTTTCTTTAAATCGTGCTTATATACATACATCATTCAGACTGGATTATAATAACTACAGTAATTTTGAGTATTTTTTTTTCTATTTAGGAGCTAAAAATTTGACTTCAAATTAATTTCCTTTTAAAAATCCAAGAGAAAAAGAAGTAGGAGGTAGGCAGTTAAAAATCTATGATAAGGGCTGGGAAGGTGGCTCGGCGGTAGAGTGCTTGCCTCCCATGCATGAGGCCCTGGGTTCGATTCCTCAGTACCACATAAGCAGAAAAAGCCGGAAGTGGCATTGTCGCTCCAGTGGTAGAGCGCTCACCTTGAGCTGAAGAGCTGAGGGACAGTGCCCAGTCTCAGAGTTCAGGCCCCATGACCAGAAAAAAAAAAATGCCCCACACTATAACACAAAATTGATTCAGAAATAAAGGGAAGTCAAAAAAAAATCTATGATAAGAATAAACAAGTAGACATTCCTGTATTAATTCATTCAACCAATACTAATTGAATCTTGATTATGGTACTCTCACTACTCTTGGCCCCAAGGACCTCAAATGGGCAAAAGAAGGGATGACTTTCATGTGGATGACAGTACAGGGGAGGAAAAAGGAGGAAAAATGATTATGATTGAAACATAACACTTTTTCCTCCTCTTTGTTTTGTTCTTCTTATTTACTGAGACAGAATCTCTCCCTAAATCATTCCTGCTGACCTCAAACTCCTGATTCTCCTGCCTCAGTCCCTCCAGTGCTGGGCTAACTAACAGGTGTGTGCCATCACACCCCATTAGGGTTTTTTTGATGAACATCACATTTCAATGATTTCATTATAATGAGAAAGACATTATTTTAAAACTATTGATGAAACACAAAATATGGACTCCATTTGACAGCATGACAAAAGTTTATGATCAACTGCATGTACGTTTAGTTCATTTATTCATAAAAGAATGCTATACATGTAAACTAAGGAAATAAAAGAAAATCAGTCAAGAGAAGCTAAGTATCTTTATCTTATATCTGATAATCATATGTCCCTCTCGAGCCACATGATTATCTAACATGGTAGTACTTCACAAAAGCTATCATATATGCATTTAATTAAATAGAATTTTTATATATATATTTAATATAGTCAGAGATTTTTTTAAAAAACATTTTGTCTGGTATCAATGCAAATATGAAAATTAATTTTAACACTAGAGAGGTATTTAAAAGTGCA
This sequence comes from Dipodomys merriami, assembly GCF_024711535.1. Classification (NCBI taxonomy): domain Eukaryota; kingdom Metazoa; phylum Chordata; class Mammalia; order Rodentia; family Heteromyidae; genus Dipodomys; species Dipodomys merriami. Next base: position 744,153 of record NW_027205259.1, read on the forward strand.
ACTAAAATCAACAGAACTCATCTATCTAGATATATAGCAATAGTTCTTTTTCTATCTCTCCTTTGAGCTGTGTTTCACTCAGAGAACATTCTCCATTGAAATATAACCTTGTACTTGGTGAGGAGTAGTGTTATTCTTCTGCATCGCATATTTGCTGCTTAAACCCTCTTTTTTGATCTAGTACCTTAACAGCTTGAATAAAAGTAAACTGCTCACAGCAGTGAACCCAACACAGCAGCTGACAGTTGAAAAACAATGGATAACTATTTCCACACTGTCAGACAAGTTGGCTCAACTGCATCTAACATCTTAAAAGAATAGAAAGGAAATAGTGAACTTGATCTATCTTCTATGTCATAAAATTTTGTATTAATCATTTAAATAGGGATACAGGTGGACCCATTGCAACAATGAGATGTACAAGTCGTATGTCGAAAATGAACTTTACAACTTTGGTGCTGGGGGGGAGGAGGGTTTGGTGAAGGGGGAGGTGAGGGGATGGGAAGGGGAAACAAAGGAGGAGGCTACAATGCTTGATAAGAAATGTACTCATTACCTTGCCCATGTAATTATAACCCCTCTGGACAGTATTTTCACAATAAAAAATTTAAATAATAAAAAATTTGTATTAACACATGATATTCCTTTAGACTCCCATCAATAGGAGAGGGAAGTATTCCTTTCCTACTTCTTGAAAAACCTGCAAATTGTCTGCTTGCTCCAGCCTGATTTGCACACCCACCATCTGTACATCCCACATTTCTCTTGCTGAAGATTCCATCATTGCACCATCAAAATAATAATAAGAAGATGACAGCCTTTTGTACTCTGTTTGACTTTGAATGGTGAGCCTCAGATCTCAGCCTCCTCAATAGTATTACAGTCATGAAACATCAGCATCTGACTTTTATCTTCATTTATATAATACAGGCCACGTGCCTCAAGCCAGATTCCATGATGAGGAATTTTAACTCAAATATAGGTGTATATATCTCATTGATAAAACAAGATAATTCTCAAGCAGTGCATTCTAAGGCCTTCCTCTAAACTCATGGAGATTGCATTGTCTCTTTAGTTGCCATACAACCTAATATCCAGCACTGTACTACTATGCACATAGAATACATTCACAAAGCAGTGTGTCTGTCACACCATGGTAATGTCAGTATCATTCCATTTTTAAAAGACACATTTCCCCATTTTTAATACTACTGTAGTCCACGAGCATTTTTCCCTGACTAGTTTGATTTTTGCTACAGACTTCTGTCAAGTTAGACAAGACAACTGTTGTGTCATAGAAATAAAACATTGTATGTATATACAGGTATGTGTGAGAAAGGAGGGGTTCAAATTGCAGAAAGGAAAATGAACTGTACATCTTGTGAGTGGGGAACAAAAGGGAAAAATCAGGGATGATGAGGGAAGGGAGACATGGTGCAAACAGAAGTCTATTCATTTCTCATTACCTGATTCATGCAACTGTAACCCCTCTGTCTAACAACTCTACAAAATAACAAGAAATGGATTTTTTTAAAGTTGTAGAAAGAATGGATGCACAAATTTTCTTGTTGAGCAGAGCAGGTTCTAAGTTGAGATACCTTTACTGCATTTTTCATTCCTTTAACTTTCAGTCATTGAGGAAATAATTCCACTCACCTAGGAAGAAAGAACAGAGCAATACAGGAGCCAAGTCATTGTTTCCCCAAAGTGGATATGTCACAGTCCTCAGCTGAACAAAAGATTATTATGAAGTACATTTGATTTTTATTATCACCCAAAAATGGAATTGTGTATTTCTACCTCACACAGTTGATCTTCCAAGAGTCTCCTGTGAAGACAGGGCAGACTCAACTATAAATATATCTCTTCAATATTTTAACTCTTTAATCATTCACAGTCTCGTAATCTAGTTTTGTTTATGAACTCTTTGTGCTGACACCTGATCTCAAAGGGTTGCTTCATGAGTTTCTTATATATAACATAGATATTTTAGCTGGGATGTTGACATGTTGAATTGAAATACCTTTGTACAACCACATAAGGTAAATAAAAACCCATAAATTATATAAAAAGAAGCCAATTTGCTTTTCAATTCATCAAATGAATTAAAAAAAAGAATTAAAAACAACAACACACACATTTTCCAGTACTGGTGACTCACGCCTCTAATCCTAGCTCCTCAGGGGGCTGAGATATGAAGATCGAGGTTCAAAGCCACCTGGAGCACCCAAAAGGTAGAAGTAGAGCAGCACCATTCTGTGCTGGATTAGATTTTTGAGTATGCTGGGAGAATTTCACAGAACCATGTTTTCTATGTCTGATGCCACTACTATGGTTTAGTATCACTGGGAAATCACCCAATAGCCTCAGGCAATCTACAATTTGTAATCCAGCAGAAATTCCAGTAGGGGCTCCTTTTACTGAGTGCCACAAAAGAAAGACATCAAGTTCAATATGTGTGTGTGGGGGGGAGAGGGAGAGAGAGAGACAGAGAGAGAGAGAGACAGACAGACAGACAGAGAGAGATATTTGGCTCAGTCTATCAATCAACAGTATTTATTAAACTCCCTCATACGTAATGATTCTTATCTAAATGACAGTTGATTGCCAAAGGAAGGTGGTTGAAACCTTCTGCTTTAAAGAACTGCTGAGGGAAAGAAACAGAAAATGATTATGCAAGGTGCCATGTTTACAGCCAAGCATCCCAAGTGAGCCAATGAATAACCAATGGTGCCATGTTACAACCCAGCATCCTAGGTGTCTATGTCCAGATATGGCACATCATTTGCTAGGTCCTTCACTCAGTCAGATTCCATGTGGAGATATCACTAGGAATGACTTGGATAAATGATTTTTCCATCAGACAACTGGGATGTAGTGGGCTGCTCAGCCTCACCGGCTGCTTAGGTCTCAAATTTCCAGCTGAGGGCACTTTATTCTCAGGAATATCCTTGACAAATGCCTGAGCTCAGAAGGCAGAGGTTAAAGGGGTATTTGTCCACTGGAAGACTTGTTCAACTGACAATTTTTGCTGTGTACAACCCTGTGCTATGGCCTGGCAGTCCCATGACACATCATTTTTCTTTTCTTTTTCCTTTTTTTTTCCTTTTGCAGATACTTACCATGGGATTGCCAAAAAAATATTTTATGCTTAACCCCATCCCTAATATTTTTCCATGGAGAAAGGGGTTGCAACAGAGTGATTCTATAATTTATTTATAAATAGCACTCAGCACTAAAATTAATAAATTCTAGACACATGCTACAATATGAATAAACCTTGAAAACATGTTTTGTGAAACAAACCAGTCACAAAAGACTATATATTCATTCCACTCATGAAATCAGTGGAATAGACAAGACTTTAGACACAGAATGTATATTATTAACCCCAAGGAAAGTTATGGAGAGATGGGTTATAATGGCTACTGAATTTGGGATTTGGTAAGGAGTACAAAAAATGTAACCTTAGAGCATAATAATGGTTACATACATTTGGGGATATAATAGAGTAGGTAAATATTCACTTTAAAACTATCTCAATAACCTGTGAAAGTGCTTTGCATATATTCTTTCCTGTTTTCTTCAACAGATCATACATCTGACACTCATCCTATGGAACCCTGGGAAGTCACTGTTGCATCTTTTACTAATATTTCTTAGAGCCTAGGCACAGAGCAGTCTAACCTAGGGACAACTGGAACCAAGTTGGTTAAGTCATTGAATTTATATTTGGCTTGAGATGTATTTCTATGATGTTGGACAAAGCAAAAGATGAAGGATCTCTGAAGGCCTGTGCTCTTATGGCTTAGACATTTATGTTGCCTTTACTTTTATGATGAGGATAACAAGGATGTCCAGAATCAATGGTACAGGGGAATGTGTACGTAAACATGTATGTGGACCTTGATGTCATGTAAGACTCCTCATTTTACATCAAGAAAATTGTCAGGGGCCATCAAAAAGGTAGGTATAAATTCAGTAGGAAGAACTTAAACTGGCCCTGCACCCAATCTCCACCTCTCCTCTTCTGTAGATTCTCTGTGAGTCCAGACTCATCATCAAAGCTCATCCCTCTAAAAAAACAGGCTGATGGTTTTCCTTGAAACAAACAGAAGAATATGATGATGTCACTGAGAGACATGGGATGCCCTTGATGGAAGATCCAGACTTTAATTCGTTGGGTAGATGTTTATTCCAGCAGCTACCTGGCTAATCTGCATTTGAACTGACCCCAGAAATGGAGAAAGAGGGTTAGAGAGAAATGGTAGAACTAAGACATGGCACATTCCTCATTATTTGGTGGGGAAAAAATAGATGTGCTTCGGGAGAATCACTTAGATGACACAGAAGCCAGCTAGTGTTATTTCTATGGATGCAATTTCACACAACTGGGCAGCACACAGAACAAAGACTAGCATTCTACCACTTTGAGCCAAAGTATCATTTCCATTTTTCTGGTGGTAAACTGGAGATAACAGTCTCATGGACTTTCCTGTGCATGCCAGATTATCATCACGATTCTCAGATCTCAGGCTCCTGAGTAGTTAGGATTACCGGGGTGAGCTACTGGCACCTGGCTGCACCTTCTTAATAGAAACTTATTTAATCATAGAACCTCAGATACATTCTTCATCTGTTAAGACACTGGTACGCTGAAAAGCTCTTAAATGTTTACTAGAAAGTTTATTGTTGTTTCTTTCCCATCGTTTCTTCTACATACAACTTTGGAATTCTTATTTATATGAGATGGGCAATTATCCCCCAGGTTCAATAAGTAGAAACTTAATATTTTAAAGGAACATTAAATAAACGCTATATACGTTCATGTGTCCACCAACATTAACAGCAGAGAAATGCACTATAATTGGCTTGTCATCTTCCCAATGTACACTCTTCATTATTCCACTCCCTTTCCAAATACTTACTTGTGAATGGCCTACTTCTGTGGAATTATAGACAAAGAAACTACCTACCTCCTTCACCCTCAGCTAAAGCATATGGGAACCTCCCTTTCCTATGATCATCCCTGGGGGAAGAATTTCCTCAGAAATTCGACCTTAGTCCTTGCAGAATTCACAGACCATCCTCACATTGCCTAGACTTCCCTCCAAATGTGATGTTGAATGAGTCACACCTGTTGAATTAGTTACTCATGAAAGAAAGGAAGCTAAGTTCATTTTCCCTGAGGTACATGGTCTCTACTCCAAGAATTCTTTCTTCCTTTTCCCATTAGCTGACACAAATTTACTTGGAGTTTCTCTGTGCAGGAGCCCTCCAAGGACTAACCTTTCTCTCCAGTTGTTCTCTTTCTTCTGCTGTACTCCTGCAGTTACCCTAGGTCTATGCATGCAGTTTCATACTTGTCCCATGTCTTATAGCCTTAATGCTATTCTACCAATTAACTTGTCTATATGGTTGTTCTACTTTATATAATCCTCCATGTCTACTGAGACTTGCATTGATACCTCATACCCTCTTTCTTATTTTTATTCTAGTACTGAGCTTTGAACTCAGAGCTTTGAGCACTGAGTTCATGTCTGGTGCTCTACCTACTTCTGACTTTTTGCTAGGTAATTGGTTAAAAGAGTCTCTCTCTCTCTCTCTCTCTCTCTCTCTCTCTCTCTCTCTCACACACACACACACACACACACACACACACACACACACACACACACACACACAAAGAGTCTCACACATTTTTCCATCTGCTAGTTTCAAACAGCAATCTTCAGTCTTCAGCCTCCTGCATAGCTAGGATAACAGGTGTGAACCACCAGCCTCTGGCCTCCTCCCCTCCTCTTACTCTTAAATTCCTTTTACTTCTTTTGGAGTTATTCTCATAGCACAGAAGAGCCCAATGCCTGTCAGAATGCCTTTCAGCACTTTATATTAGCAGATAATACTAATAAAAGAGAGTTTTTCCACAATTGTTTTCATAAATTTATCTCTTTTATTCCCAACTTTATCTTAACCTGTGATTCCATTTTATATATCCAACTACACAAATACCAGAAGGAAGAACTAAGGTTTCAGAAATTTATGAGTTCATCTATAGAAGTATGCCCAGAGTTATGTCAGAATTATTATGTAGTATGTCATGTAGGTATTACCACCATTCAATTTGTTTCTCAGAATAAAGCTGGCATTTAAACAATCAAAACTGCTTATTTTGTTCAATCAATAGTCTCTGCTACTTGAGTCTGTGCGATTAGCAACACTCCACTTTTCAAATCACATTTCCTTAATTTCATTCTTTAAGGAAAACACCAATTAGCTTCCTATTATACACAATTAAAAAATCTGCAAACTAATGATAATTTTCTCTACTCAACTTGAATGTACAAATATTCAAAGAAATATGCAGTAAAATTCTGGGGGATGTAATACGTTTCTATTTCTCTTTAATGCCACATTATCATTTTCTACATCGTTCAGGTAGAAACAAAGAAGAACATCCCATTCTAGTAACATAAAATATAAAAGATTAAAGACAAAGGCTTCCAGAAGAAAGTCAGATTAGTTTGTTGACTTATTTCTATGTTTTGGAAAAGTTTAATATTATGCTATATATCAGAAAAGTGTTCAACAGCTACAACCATGATCACAAAAATGAAATTCTCCCTGGGAAAAACACCAAGCAATGAGCTTTTTAAGAAAGAAAAATTTGTCTCTATGTTCCCTGAACAGCTCCCTGTCATGCGTTGGAAGCAGCCTGGATAAGTGGGATGTAGACAGCAAGTAAATAGTCTTTTCCTTATTTCTCTAAACACTCATAAAATGTTGGTAACTATAGCCTGGAAATATCTCTGGAAATTTACAGTTCTTTCCAAATTCCCTCCAAAATTCTGTTTTGTTCTCTCATTCTTTTAAAGCAGTTACTCTAGTAGTTTCTTCTCCTCATGCTATCATTGAAAAGATCTTTCTAAATCACCCACAGAGATATTATTTCCAAAGGTAGTCTGACTCAGTCTGCAGAGTACAATCTAAGCATCAGAGTAAAACACAAAAATCCCCATGAGCAGATTCTGATGTGCTGATATACATATATTTAATTGTGGATATTAAGTCACCAAATCTCTCCCACCCTACTGAATGCTCGCTAAAATACCCTAAACAAAAGCACGTATTTCATACTCACAAATCAGCACATCACTCTATTTTTTTCTTTCTTTAGTACTCAAACTGTCGTTAGCGTCTCACTGAGTACAAGGTGGAATCTTATATTCAATAGAAACTCATGAATTTTATTCTAGTGCATTAGTTTTACCTGTATCTTTAAGTTTTCACAGATTGAGTGGAGGTGTCCTTTTTATCCTGATTTTAGGCTACTTTGTGTATTCCAATTATTCATGTATATTCACATTTCCTCAACTAGAGGTCAAGTGTTTTAACTCTCATCTATATCAATACAATGCGACAGTTTTAGGCTCTTGGAATGTATTTACTTTAAAAGCTTTTAAGTCGGTGTTAAGGTAATAAAATTAAACATGACATTTGAACACCAAAAGAAATTCAGTATTCAGGCTATATAATTTGTAATTAATTCTAGTTGATAAACCACTCAAATAGCAGGGTATACAAGCTTAGATTTTTAACAAAATAAGAGTTTCATTATAAATAACACACTGAAAAAAATGTTAAAAAGGAATACTGAAATCACAGGTGTAAACAATTTTAAGTTCCTATAGAGAATTGAAATGGGAAAATTATTTCTTAATATAACTCATATATTCCTAATGAACTTGATTTGCTAGATTGGGTTAATTTTTTCAAATTGGCTTTTTCTTAACACATGAAGCTGATTTATCTACAAAACATCCCCAATCTTACCTATAAATAGTGAGAAGTAACAGAATCACCCAAGTTCACATAGAATTAGATTTTGGCCTTTCAGACACCTAAGCAATTTTCTTTTCACCAACTTAATGTCTTAAAATTTGTTGGCTTTGATCAAAGTAAATCATTCCACATCTCTCTTTTACTACTGATCTGATCGTAATTCACATTTGCAGGCTAGAGGAAAGCCTAACAGAGAAAGCTTAACATTAAGTTTCTGGTCCTTTAAGCTCAGATTCGAATATACCGGAGGCATGATGATTTGTGATTTACACATTTTCCTTCCCACACAACTGTTTGCAAGAGTGTCTGATTTTGCTAAAAAGTGTTCAGATGGACACGGCAACATATCATTTCTGCTTCAAATATGAGTTCACAGAAAATATTATCACTGCTATAAGTGAAGTAGATTGTAGCATTTTATATTTTAATATTCACAGATAAGCAAGCAACCATGTTACACAGAAATATAGAGGCATCACAAATCTAAAATTTGGCTATTGGGAAAAAGTTAACTTTAAAAAAAGTTAACCAAAAACAGGGCTTAGATATGGAATACACGGAGCAGAGACTGCTAGCTATTTTTGAATTAGCTTTTAAGGACAAGGATTGAAAAAAATTAATTATAAAAAATCAGAGAAAATTCGTCATAGGTTTTTCTAGGGCGAAACGAAAGCCTGTCAGATAAAACAATGTATTACCAAGAAAAAAGTGAGGCTGCAGAAATTTCTAAGTTATATTTGTTTGGGGCTTTTCATTTTTAGTTCTTCATGGTGAAATGTATAACAAATTTGAAAATAATTACAGAAAAAGTGTAAGTCTGGTGTGATGGCTCACATGTTCAGTCCTAGCTATTCAAGAGATTGGGATGAAAGACTCCATCTCAGTGAAAAGAAGTTAGCCTCTGCTATCCAAGCTGCTCAGAAAGAATAAACAGGATGATCACAGTACTCAATATAAGCAACATTCAGCCCATATTTAAAAATAATAAAAACATAAAAATAGGGAGGCATGACTCAACAACAGGTAAAGTGCCTGAATATAAAATTGAAGAGCATGAATTTGAATCCCATGAATTTGAATTGCACAAATCATGAATAAATAAATAAATAAATGTTACAATGAAACATTGTTAAAAAATATTCAGAATGTACTATTACTCTACTTGGTCTGTGATAAATATAAAACTTTACCATTTTAAAATTATTTGGAATGTTAAAAATAAATTAATAGGCAGGCCAATAATATAAATATTTTATAAAAGGAAATCTTCATATGTAATTAGACCTAAGACTTTATTGTAATTCTAGGAAAATGTAGTTGCTTCCATATCTTTATTTTTTTAGTTGATTTTGTCCTAAAATAAACATAGAATAAACAAAATTGATCTATTTAGTATAATATTAAAGAAAAGACAAAAACAATTGTGGGATAAATTAATAAAACTGAAGATACTCAATTTCTTAAAAAAGCATAAAAACACTTAATTGAAGATACAATAGACTTTAAAAACATATAGACAAAATTAAAAATAAAAATGGGTTATTTAATAAGTTAAATACAAAAGTTAAATTATATGACAATACAGTAAAGAACTTGAACAAATGTATAATTTTATATCAGCATGATATAATAATTAGAAAGACTGGAAAATCATTCTTCCCACAAAGAAACTAAAACCTTTTGAATGACTAGAAACTTCTTCCAACCTTTAACCATATTCTGTAATCTCTTCTAGTCATAGACAAAAGTTCAGTAATTGAACTATTTTTTTCTATGAGAAAATTAGGAGTTTTTAATTTTTTTTGAATTGTATTATTATGGTGATGTACAGAGGAGTTACAGTTACATAAGTGAGGCAGTAAGTAACTTACAGTTATATAAGTCAAATTTGTTATCCCCCTTCTCATTTTTCTCCTACTTCCCCTCCCCTCAACTCCCCTGCCCAGTTGTACAGATCATTTCCAACATATTTCTCTTTGAGTATCACTGCTGCATGATTCCTCTTTTGTCCTTTGTCTCACCATTTTGTTGTTCCCCTTCCCTTCCCTAATTCAGATAAATGTATATACAATACCCAGAGTACCAAAATCAAATACAATGACAACAAGGAATAAAATATAGGGTGAAAAATTCAAAAGAAATTAGATTTTTTAAACTGGTAATTATATCTCCAAATAATTAAGTCACAATAAAAGCAACAACTGATTGGGCGCTTCATTCAGTGAAAGCACTGTCATTCTTTATTTGACTTAATTCCTGGGATATGCCTATGTCAGATGCTAAACTTAGTATTTTATAAAGGAAAGCTCTAGGTTCAGGGTCAGTGCTACTTTTTCAAGTTCATTAGGAGTAAGAAGAACGGAAGCATAAACTCACTCCCAAAGGTCCATTTTCTTAACCATTAAATTGTGAGAGCTCCCCCACAAAAGAGTTTATAATACACTTTGCACACTGAATGTCCTGCCAACGGAAATGCTGCCTCTCTAAAACAGTTTATCATCTTCCAATTCAAAGCAAGTACCATGAAATTGTAAGCACCAGTATAAATAGTCACTTGCCAGAGTTGATAACCTCTTGTGTACTGAAACTTCTAACTCTGCCTCTGTGACCTCACTTTGTGCAATATATGGATAGAGCTGTTATTTGAACTACATTCAAATGTCACAGATTTGATATATGTTGAGCATCCTTTATCTGAAAATTCTGGGACCAGAACTTTGTTTTCTTTCTCTTTCTTTCTGATTTGAGAGACTTTTTTGTTTTTGTTTTCATTTGTTGTTTTTGTTTTTAGTTCTTGAATATTTCCACAGACATCAGCCAAGTATCTATAATCCAGTATTCAGAAATTCATAATACTAGGGATTATGATACATATTTGTTACCAAGAATTTCAGAAAAGGGATATTATTGCTACTTTAACCTTCCCATCCCTCCTGTAGAGGTAGTTATTGCATTTCATTTGTCAGTCCAAATTGCAATCACATACTTTTCCATGTTGGATCCCAGGCAAATCATTTGTTTTTCACTTTTGAAGGAAATCTCTATTTTTGGCTTATTCACATAACTCTACATTAGGAACTTAAAAGGAAACGAAAAATATACAAAAGGTTGAAGAATTCTTTGTTTAGATATTCCAAATTCATTTTTGGAGAATTGAGAAACTCAAAACACAATATAATAGCTCCAAGAGAAAGTAAGGGCTTGGGCATTTGGTGATCATGTCCCAGTGGGAGGACTGGGCTCGATAGGCGAAGCCTCAGGATCAGTGTTTGTGCTGGCCTGTGTAACTGCCACACAGCCCCTGTCACATAGGCGAGATCCTATCTGTTGGACCCATTTTCTATATGGCTAGTGCAGCATAGTGCTGTTGGATGGTCTTCAAGAAATCCATACTAAGAAAGCCAGGCCATACTAAAGCTACCACCACAACTATGTTCACTGCAGCATTATTACCATAGCTAAGATATGTTACCAACCCAGATGCCCCTCCGTAGATGAACTGATCAAGAAAATGTGGTATATATACACAATGGAATTTTATGTTCCTATCAGAAAGAATGACATTGCCCCTTACATGAGGACATACAAAGATTTGGGAAAAAATCATATTAAGTGAAGTAAGTCAGATCCAAAGAAACATAGGCTCTATGGTTTCCCTCATTTGTAATAATTAGGACATGCCTACGATAGTCCTGGCAAAGAATCATAATAGCTCAATAGTTATGTAAGTATAACCATACAAAATGATGCTAATTGAAATAAACTCCAAGACATGGAAACAGCAGGTGTTTCTCTTTCTTTTTTCTTTTTCTTTTCTTTTTGGTTGTTGACCTTGTCACCTATGTACCTTACCTTATTTCTTCATATTTTATTTCATTTTCTTTTTCCATTGGTTTATCCCTGGCAATCATTGTCTTTGATTGTGGTACCTTGTGTCTTGTATATACATTTATCTGATTTTGGGAAGGGATGGGGAATACCAAAATGCTGAAACAAGGACACAGGATGACCCATTGCAACAATGATACTCACAGGACACTATGTTGGAAATAAACTTTACAACTTTGGGAGGCAGTGGGTGGAGAGGGAGGAGGGAAGGGATAGTGGGAGAACAACAAAGGAGGTGGTAACAATGTTCAACAAGAAATGTACCCATTGCCTTACACACGTAACTGTAACCGCTCTGTACAACATCTTTACAATAAAATTTAAAAAATAAAATAGGACAGAAATCCTCATAACTTCCACATTAGATCTAGGTGATGATGTGTCCTAAACAACTGGGTAGTTTACATTACTCAAGGAAATGAGGCCGAAGTTCCAAGAGAACTGGTAGAATCTCAGAAAGCAAAACAAGCCATGATATCATTTGGATAGCATTGCTGAAAGAAATTAGGAGAAAATGGAAAGATTTTCATTTTTATTATTAATATTTATTCTTTGTAGAGGAAATATTTGTGCTTCAGTGAATCCAACTCAGAGTTCAATCCATTACAAGAATGGAAGTGCTAGGCTGGGAAGGTGGCTCAGTGGTAGAGCACTTGCCTTGCATGCCTGAGGCCCTGGGTTCAGTTCCTCAGCTCCACATAAGCAAAAAGAAAAAAGCTGGAAGTGGCGCTGTGGCTCAAGTGGTAGAGCTCTAGCCTTGAGCTGAAGATCTGAGGGACAGTGCCCAGGGCCAGAGTTCAGGCCTCACAACCGGACCCCCCCCCCCCCCGCCAAAAAAAAAAGAATGGAAGTACTAATTTATGCTAAATTTAAACTCAGCCCTTCAGCGATTTCAGGTGCATTCACTTTCAAGAAGCTATTGACAGCGACTCTGTCTGTCTACACTTTGCTCCACACAGGGGCTGGCACCAAGACATTCGTAAGCTGTACACCACACAATTCCAGAGAGCATCACTGTTAAGGAAAATAAGGTGAGGATCTTTCCCAGGGTTTGTAGAGTGAGCAGGGTGTCTGTTCTGCTTAAAGACCCCCAGAGAGTGGAGAAATTTCAGATATCTCAGTTACCAATATTTTATGCTATTTAACTCCTGTTCGAATAAATGCTCCAAATGACCAAAATTTTATTTTCTTTCCAAGTACCTAGAGCAACAGCTTTACCAAAGTAGGCATTCAAATAATATTTGCTGTATAAATAAAAAATAAGGACTGTAATGATTGAGTAGATTAAAAAATGTACAGCTAGTGCTTAAACAAAGATAATGGTAGGAAGAACCATGAAAATAATAGATGGCCTAGTATGTGAATATGATAAAGGATTGCTCATGGTCTTTTGAAGAAGAAGCTCATTACTGCTACTGAAAAATAAAGTATGAGATATGGAGCTTTCTTATTGGCACAGAATGTGTGTACCACATTATCACCTGTCACTTTCCTTTATTTTGTTTCTGACATCATGGAGTTTACAACTTGATGAAGAAAATAGTGGCCCTCAATGGTCAGATGAGAGACCAAGTTAAAATCCACAAGGCCAGCAGCCATGATGACACACTGAAAAGTCTGCCTCTGAAGGACCACCTCAAAAATTCTGTGCTGCACAGACCAAAGGCCGCATCATGATATGCTGTCTCATTTTTGTAAAACAAACCAACAAAAAAGGTCAGAACCAAAAATGAATGTATTTATGGAATAATGACATGGGAATCAGATTATAGAAAAAGTAGTATAAAGAAGTATGTATCAGCAGTATACAGTGGCTTACACCTGTAATCCTAGCTACATGGAGACAGAGATTGGGAGGATCATAGTACAAGGCCAGTCTGCGTGAAAGTGTGTGAGTGTAGTGTGGTTTACTTGCCCATCTATGAGGGAGGCATGAATAGAAGGATAACAGTCCCGGTCAGCCCAGGTAAAAGCTCAAGATCATATCCCAAAACTAACGGAGACAAATAAGGGCTGGGAATATGGTTTAAGTGGTATTGCACTTGCCCAGGAAATACCAGGCCCTGAGTTAAAACCCCAATACTTCTAAAAAGTTAGGCAACTACAAAAAAAGCAGCACCCTTCAGGAAATAGTTTTTAAAAAATGTTTAGAGCTGACAATTTGTGGACAAGATGCCTTTAGAGCAGCTGAGGTGTGATTATGCGATATAATAGCAAGAGCAGACAGATGTGAGTCCTCTTCCCAGGGTTTGTATCGATCTTTCACGCTGGCAACAGTCACTTTTGCAGAATGTGGGGCACAGGCCCTGAGTGGCCTTTTCTCTCTCTTGATTACTTCTTTCACCAGCATGCTGTTAGCTGAGGCTTGCATGCTCCCCTTGGAACACAGGTGTTATACAGTGTGAAAATTCAACTGAGAGAAAACAACATAAACAATTTCTCAAATGGCATCTTACTGAATCACATAAAAGTTGCACTATCAAGAAGGCTGCTCTACATCTTATATTCAAAAGTCACTAACAAGGATTTATTGTAAATCCTTTCAGCGTTATTGTCAATTAACAAAAACCGAAAGCAGATGTAACAGGTGCTGTGCTCGATCCTATATCACAGTTTTAGCTGTTATATTAAACATGGCAACTTTTCAAAAATCTCAAAACCACAGGAAACTGCTCACCTTATCTACATCGTGTGGCAAGGTGAGGACAGAGGTGCACAGTAATAAAACAAACCTCGACTGGCAGTGTACAGAACATTAGTAAATTTCACTATGTCTCTAAAATATATGTATTTCCAATTGCAATGGTGTAAATAACTTTTCATTTGGTATAGAACTTGTATCTTAACTAGGTTTCAGTAATACATTTGTGAACTATCAAACTCTGTGTGTGTGTGTGTGTGTGTGTGTGTGTGTGTGTGTAAGTAAACAAAGACTTAGGAGAGGTAGGAGGTAATAGGTTCATGCATAAGTTCTAAATTCTCCTAAACAAAGTTTGCCACTATTTCATCTGAATTACGATTGTATTTCCCCTAGTTATGTGCTAAAGACGGTAACAAATCCTCTACAAAGGATCTGATTAATCACGTGTCTTACTTCTCCCCTTCTCTTACTTCTACCCCAACTATTTACCAACTGGTCTCTGTCTTCCAGATGGAAAGGTCCTGGGAGCTGGCTTTATGAATGACCAGTGTTCTGTATGTTCAGCTCTGTGAACTGTCAATCTTGATCTCCTAACAACAGTATGGCATATGGCAAGTTTGCTTATCATTTCTAAGTTCTGCATAGATTACACAAATGTTTCCTTGGTTAAAACTGAACAGAGGTAAAATCATCTAATTGTGAACCTCAGGAAAATAATTGTTATTTTGTAATTCTACATAGGATGCAGCAAATGATAGAATATTGGTGCTTAGTCTCAAATACGATTTGTTTTTTTAAGTAGCAATAGTAGAGACAGAAAACCAGTGAATAATGGTTTCCCTTATTTGCAATATCTAGTATATGTATGAGTCAAGTGGAAAAGGTCAGATAATGTGATGTTAGGAAAATGAACCCTTAGATATGTATTTTAATGTTTTCTTTCTTTCATGCATGTGTTTCTAACGCATTTATAAGATTATTTCTTTGTTGCTTTGTATGTCCCTCCCCCACAGTATAACCCCCACTTTCACTATATTTGATGTCAGTATAATTTGTGGAGGAGATGGGGAAAAACAAGTCGTTTAAGGATACAGGTGGACCTGTTGCAACAATGAGAAGTACAAGTTGTCATGTCCAAAACGAGCTTTACAACATTGGTGCGGGTGGGGGGGGGGAGGGAGGGGAGGATTGGGTAGGGGGAGAGGGGGGAGGCTGGGAAGGGATGTGAAGGGTAAACAAAGGAGGAGGCTGAAATGCTTGGTAAGAAATGTATGCATTATCCTGCCCATGTAATTGTAACCCCTCTGTACAGTATGGTCACAAATAAAATAAAATAAAATAAAATAAAATAAAATAAAATAAAATAAAATAAAATAAAAAAGAAAACCAGTGGATAGACTTGACACTAATTGCTTCCATGTTTCTTTAAACCTTTCCCAGACTTTGGATCATAAAAAAAATGATTAGATCTGATGACATCCCAACTCTCTTCCTTGAATTTGTTTATTTTCACATTTTTCCTCTCAATTTTCTAATTTAAGAGGGGAAAAAAAGGTGATTAATTAAATTTAGCTCCATTTCTTCACCTCTAAAGTAGGGTTCTAAAACAATTTTGGATTTTAACTTTTCATTTGTCTTCCAACCAGAAAAAAAAGATCCTGATGCATAGACCTTTAAAAATCCAATTTCAAATCATTTCGCCCTACAATTTTCATCAACTTGCCCATTTTTATGGATATTTTTCATTTTCTACTCCATTAACACTCAATACAACGCAAATTCACTGAAGTTTTTCTGATGCAGTCAAGAATGGGTTTGTGATAAATGCTACTTCAACATTTTCTCTCTTAATAATCTGATTCAATACATAAAAATCCTACAATTTCATTGCATTAGTAATTATAGTCTTCAATGCCTCCAACAGAATTAGAAATTTAAATTCAAGGATGTCTTCAGGGTACATTCAAATCTCTAGATCAATGACCTTAATAAAATAAAGTCAATCTAACACCTATAATGACAATAGACTCAAATGTAGCTTCAAACATTGAAAGACTAGGAACAGGTAAATCTCCTTGTATAACTTTCTCTGAAACTATGGCTATACATATATGTACTCTCTCTCTTTCTCTGTCCCTCTCTCCCTCCCTCCTCCTCCTCCTCCTCCTCCTCCTCCTCCTCCTCCTCCTCCTCCTCCTCCTCCTTCTTCTTCTCTCTCTCTCTCTCTCTCTCTCTCTCTCTCTCTTTCTCTCTCTCTCTCTCTCTCTCTCTCTCTCTCTCTCTCTCTCACACACACACACACACACACACACATACACACACACATATCAATACTGGGGCTTGAACTCAGGACCTGAGCAACACTGTCCCTTCGTTTTTCATTTCAAGGCTGGGACTCTATCACTTGAGCCACTTCTGGTTCCACTTCTGGCTTTTTAGTAGTTAAATGAACAATAAGAGTACCATGGGTATATATACCACATTTTCTTGATCCATTCATCTACTGAGGGGCATCTGGGTTGGTTCCATGTCTTAGCTATGGTAAATAATGCTGCAATAAACATAGTTGTGCTGGTAGCTTTAGTGTGGTCTTGTTTGTAAACATTTGGGTAAATGCCCAAAAGTGGGATTGCTGGATCATAGGGGAGATCTATGTGAAGTCTTTTGAGGAACCTCCATACTGCTTTCCAAAGTGGTTGAACAAGTTTACATTCCCACCAACAATGAAGTAAGGTTCCTTTCTGTCCACATCCCCTCCAGCATCTGTTATTGTTAGAGTTCTTGATTTTTGCTGTTCTAACTGGAGTGAGGTGCTATGCCTCCATCAGAAAGAATGACATTTCCCCATTTGTTAGGAAATGGAAAGGTTTGGAAAAAATTATATTAAGTGAAGTAAGCCAGGCCCAAAGAAGCATGGTTTCCCTTATTTGCAATATCTAGTATAGGTATGAGTCAAGCAGAAAAGGTCAGATAATGTGATGTTAGGAAAATGAACCCTTAAATATGTATTTTAATGTTTTCGTTTCTTTCATGCATGTGTTTCTAACGCATTTATAAGATTATTTCTTTGTTGCTTTGTATGTCCCTCCCCCACAGTGTAACCCCCGCTTTCACTATATTTGATGTCAGTATAATTTGTGGAGGAGATGGGGACAAACAAGTCGTTTAAGGATTCAGGTGGACCTGTTGCAACAATGAGAAGTACAAAATGTCATGTCAAAACCAGCTTTACAATGTCGGTGTGTGGGGGGGAGGGGGGTATAATTGGGTGGGGGGAGAGGGGTAAAATTGGGTGGGGGGAGGGGGGAGGCGGGGAAGGGAAGTGAAGGGTAAACAAAGGAGGAGGCTGCAATGCTTGGTAAGAAATGTATGCATTATCCTGCCCATGTAATTGTAGCCCCTCTGTACAGTATGTTCTCAAATAAAATAAAATACAATTAAAAAAAAAAAAAGAGTACCATGGGTTTCCTTCTGGAGTGGCTTCAGACCATGATGCTCAGATCTCAGCCTCCTGAGTGGCTAGGATTACAGTCCTGACTCACTGATACCCAGTTGTTTGGCCAGGTTCTTAAATCAACCTATCATTTGCACCTTCCCTGTTAAACCAAAAAGCATCAAATATTACAATGTATTACAATGTATGTAATATCTATAGTAGTGTACTATCAACTATTATGTTGGGAGAACGTAGTCATGATTGTAAATGTACACATGTGAAAACAGAGCTAGGTAACTTGAGGAGATGGGTGCAACTGGGATACATGGGAGAAAGAATTATAGAAGGAGAGGCATTGATCTTGTGCTCACAAATTGATATGAACTGAAACCTCTTGTCCAACTACTTAAATATAATTTAAAAATCAGATCTGTTAAAGACATTCTTGTGTTTTTAAATCAGTTGCATTAAGAGTTCTTCATTAACAGCACTGTTACTGCAAACATTAAATCTAGTAGTTGTTATTCAATGGACAGTGTCCACCAATCTGATTTTTTCAAGAGTAAGTTTCAATATTCTAGGAGCTGAGACCCCACCACTTTTCTTAGAGCTTTAGAGCAAATCAAAGGACTCCAAGTCTGACTTAAGAACACTTTGCATTTTAAGTATCTGTTTGTACTCTTTTATTTCCTTAAATAGTGGGGACTGATCCAATTCTAGCTCAGGAGTAAGAGATAGGAGTGAATTTCACGTAATCATTTATCAGATATCTAGTTCTATTTTAAATGATAATGTCATAATAGCCATATTGAAAGAAACTTAGTCCTGAAATTGATCAAACTTCATTAAGACACTACCATTGGTGAATCAGAGCTAAAATTCAGTGTCCTAATCTGCACAAAAGAAACCAAATGATCTTGTAAGGAGTTATAGAGAAGACAGAAATTATATAATACATCTGAATTACTCAGTGGAGTATCTAGCACTTGGTAAAAAAGATAAAAAAAATTGAGAACTGTTACTATGATTACTTTATGCATCCTTAGTCATTTATTTTTTACAATTACTTTGTGAGCTTTAATTTTATCAATAAGGAAAGGGAACTAGAAAAAGTTGATGTGACTTTTTGAGGAGGTAGCATAAGAATGACCCACATTTCATCAACTCCACTAAATCTCAGTCAGTTTCTAAAATTATACCTGAAATCATGTTTGTCATGAATAAAGATTCCCTATCAGTATTGAAATTAATCACTAATCTGAGTTTTAGGCTGTCTTCACTTGAACTAAGACTTCTTTTTCCTTTACCCTAAATTATCTGTACATCGGTTAATTACATCAATAAGTGACTAATTGGTAGGTAGCTGAGTGAGCAATTATCTGACTTCCACATTTAAGTGATGGTTATTTCAAGTGTCTTTTTCTTGCCAAGCTCTAAGAAATCAGCCTCAGAGATTCAGTATAATACAACAAATTGACTTTGCATCACACTTTCATAAAGCCCACAAAGGAATGGAGAAAACACCCATGATCATCTATAGTATACTATCGTTGGTGCTCAAAACACCTAGTTTTTGTACCCTCTTTTGAGTATCACCAGGTATTTATTTATAAGAATAAATACCAAGGGCCAAACATTACAGTTGTCCAAATATCAAAATTGCTGGCCAAACTTCTTCAGATTCTGCACCCAGCAGACACATGACAATAATCTCTCCATGAAATTTACTGAAGCTGGAGTCACTATTTGGAGATCTGAGTAGAAAACAAAGCATCATGGGACCTGGCAGGATTCTCACAGCAGCCTATGAGGGATCTCCTCCACATTTACCAATTGGAATATGTGTGATGCAGAAGGAGCAGTGTAACTCCTGTCCTGTGTTACAAAGAGCAGGGTAACTCCTGTCCTGTGTTACAAGAATCAGGGTAAGTCCTGTCCTGTGTTACAAGGACACTTCATTTCGAATGCTTGCAATGGAGAGTTTAATATTATTTTTCAACACTGGACATTTCTCTGTATTTTCATTTTTCTACTCTCTCTTTTATTAAACAAATCTCACAGTAAGAGAAAAATAGCAGAGGAGTAGGTGCTTTTTTAGCAACATACTGAACAACAAATTATTTTCCTTCAAATTCTCTTTCCCTCTATCATCAAAGGAAGTTTATTTTTGAATTACTGTGTTGCATATCAGAAGGCTTTTAAATGACATAGGTACATTTTATGTAATAAATGACCTTGAAGTCATTTAATTTTTCTAATATATCTGTAAAAGGAGGAACCAAATAGCTTATTTTCCTCAGAAAGATTGCTTACTTGCTTACTTTAATTAAAAGAGCCAAAATTCAATAGGACTTCAAAAATAAATGATATATGTGACTAGGTTTAGAAGGGAGGATGTTGAACACAGAAGTTCAGAGATGTGAAACTTCCTAAAATATGAATCACTATTTACTTGTAAAGAGCAAATAAACAATTCCAATATATTAGGATCTTTTCTACTCTCTGTGTCAGATAATCATGATACATGTGACCATGTATAAATGTAATAAAACCAGCAGAGGACTCTACAGTTACTTCTTGAACATGGAAACCAGAACAGTTTTACCTTTATATAATGTAGAGCTTTAATAGGTCTATCAGATATTCCAGAACATATTTTATTCCACATTTAAGATTTTCTTGATATGTATTTTCCAGGCACTGTTAAACTTTGTATGTACGTTATTTTTCCAATTGTCATCAATGTGAAGAAAAATTAAATTGTTTTAAATAGAGAATCTAAGTAATAGACTCAATTCATTTTTTCAAGTAAAAATAAACAATTCAATTTTCATGGTAAGGTTGATACTAAGCACTGGAAAATGGATTCTCATACAGTGCCATGTACTTGAGACCCTCATTTCTTTTGGACGCAGAAGGGATTTAACACAGTATGACATCCTTGATTGGATGACAGACTACTGTGTGCACGAGTGTGTAAAGAAGTTGAGCCTAAAAGGGAAAGTTGCATGTAAAGGATAAAGGAAGAACATCGGTGGAAGTAGATACATGGAAGTCATTAAGAATTATAAAGAATTATGTAAGAATTATATAGAAGGTTTGCATTTTCTCCATTATTCCATTAACAAACTTAAAGAATTGTAAGGAAAAAAATTGAAAGTATAGAAAAAATAAAATAACTAAGCAAACAGGAATGAATGATGATATTCAAGAAATGGTTTCTTCTGAGCCATGTACAAAGCAGCCATAGCAACCTCACGGCCTGGGTAAGGCCACTCCATGTTCCTCTACCTTTCCTGACAAATGTCCACTGCCTATTCTTGGTGATATTATCACAGGTGAGAAATTAAATTGTCCACCACTTAAGGAAAAAATCTAAAATGAAATCAAAGAATCGCACTAAATCTGAGATTCATTTATTTGTATTGTCCAGAGTCCTTATTAAATTCCCTACAGAATGAATGAAGCATTTCTCTGTGTGAGTGAATCCACTGTATTCAATATTGGTTGACCTGCAAAATTCACTACTGGATTAGAAAGTTCTGCAGGATTTTCACATTGATGGGAAGACTCCTTTGTAGCTAACAATCAAGATGGTAGTGTGGTAGCATGTATGGGGGGAAAAGGGGAGAGGAGGAGATATCGGGATGACAATTCCTGTGGTGTATCTCATTCACTGTTTTGCTTAATTTCATGGTTCAGGGCATCAGGTTCTTGCATATAAAATGGCAAGAAAATTATTGCGTGCATTATGTACTTTACAGGAGGGATTTGGGTGGCTGAAATAAGATGTCCATGAAATAGTTTATAGACTATAAAGCATCAGCCAAATAAAAGTTATAATTACTATATTCCATATCACAGAAGAAGAATCATCTCACTACATTTGGTCTTATAGTACTTTCTAACTTCTACTGACAGATCTAGTCACTAAAGATAAAATTTATTTGAATTAAAGACTAACCTTGAATGAAGCTCTAAGCTATCAACATGTGTAATACACCTAATTACTTTTAATGTTCTTTTTCCAAGAGCTCCAAAATATGTGTGTGTGTGTGTGTGTGTGTGTGTGTGTGTGTGTGTGTATGCTTCATGTACAAAACACAAGTATTTTTAGATCTGAACTATTTGAATTAATCAAAGAATGTAACAATATGCTCTGCATGGGAAAATGATGACTCCATCTCTTAAAAACTCCCAGGAAGAGTTTGTACAGGACAATAAATATCTGGATCTTTCATACAAATTGGGAAAAAGATACATAATCTCCCTTTCCATCTACAAATATAACATTTAAAATATCTGATTCATTCCACATAAACCATCCAAATGCAAATTATCAACACAGCACTAACCAAAGCCATTATTTAAAAAACTGCAAATAGTAGACCACTCTGAGCTGCCAAATACACAAATAACTGTCCCACAAAGACAAAACAGACTTTCCAGTTAATATTAAATTTCAGGAGAAACACGTCTTATACTTTCTACTAACAAAATAAAAATATACCTGGCTCAAACCACTTCAGCCATAATTAGATAGTATTTACTGGCATAATTATTTACACACAAGTTTTACTTTTTCCTGGAGCTTGTTATAAACTACAGACATACATATGCCATAAACAAAGAATATAGGCTTGATAAGACCCAGTAGGAAACAACTTTATTGTAAAATGTTGTTTAAATTTCTGTTATTAAACTAAGTATGGAAAAAATCTATTATCTCATAACCCAAATGAATATAGAGTTAAGCCTCATTTTACACAGGCTGAGCATTTATCCACAGTTCAAGGTCATTAAATTATTAAATGGTATAAAACTTCCTCAAGGTTTACCATGGTCTAGAAAAATCTCAAGCTCTATTCTCACATGGGCTTCTTTTTGCCATCCCTTGGCCCATCCCAAGACAGAAGGTGACTCCAAGGGCAGCCAAAGGCCAAACTGGATTAAACAGAGTGTGTGTCTACAGTCTAAGCGTGCAGCTTTCCTTAAAGGAGCTCACCATGTGCCTAGGATATTCCTCTCCCACCATCCTGTGATGTGTTCATGCCCCACTCTACTCACATTTACTCTTTGGACTGTTATGGATCACTTTTTAATTCAAGGATTCAGTGATAGAGGCAGAAAGAATGGTTATTGAGATACTCACTTTGTCCCAGGATCCATGCTAGTTTTCTGTGTTATTAGAATCTGGAATGCTCTAAAGGTAATTGATAATAGGTGAGAAAATGTTGGCACAAAATTATGACACCTCTTGTGTATTTTTCCCCATCAGATCAGTCTGCTTCCTTGAAAAGATAAAATATGCGACACCCCAGGAAGATTTTTTTTTCATTGAAAGAAGAAGCTGCTGTTGTTTCCTTTGTATGTTCTTTCCCCTATGGTATATCCCCTGTTGTTACCGTACTTGATTTTTTTTATTGTGAAAATACTGTACAGAGGGGTTACAATTACATGGGCAAGATAATGAGCACATTTCTTATCAAGCATT
Source organism: Dipodomys merriami (assembly GCF_024711535.1). Lineage (NCBI taxonomy): Eukaryota > Metazoa > Chordata > Mammalia > Rodentia > Heteromyidae > Dipodomys > Dipodomys merriami. The sequence continues at coordinate 767,454 of NW_027205259.1, forward strand.
GTAGCCTCCTCCTTTGTTTCCCCTTCCCATCCCTTCCCATCCTTCCCAGCCAAGGCCCCCCACCCAGTCCTCCCCCTCCCCTGCACCAAAGTTGTGAAGTTCGTTTTCGACATAACGACTTGTACATCTCATTGTTTCAATGGGTCCACCTGTATCCCTATTTAAACGATTTGTTTTCCCCCTTCCCCTCCACAAATTATACCGACATACATCTTGTATATACATTTGTCTAATCTGGGGAGGGGAAGGGGAATAACAAAACACTGAAACAAGGACACACAGGATGACCCACTACAACAAGGATACCCACAGGACACTATATTGGAAATGAACTTTACAACTTGGGGTGGGGGGGCTGGGAGGAGGAGGACGGGAGGTGGAGGAGGGAAGGGATAGTGGGACAACAACAAGGGAAGGGACAATAACAAGGGAATGGGTAACCATGATCGATCATGGAACTCTAACCTCTCTGTACAGAATCTTTACAATAAATTAAAATAAAAGAAAAAAGATGATCGATCATGGAACTGTAACCCCTCTGTACAGAATCTTTACAATAAATTAAAATAAAAGAAAAAAGAAGCAAAGATATTAAAAGCAAAAACTAAAACAGTACAGTTTACTCTTTTCTTCAAATGGAAATATTCCATGGAAATATACAAGACTGAGGTCCTGGCTTGTCCCACATGTGAATTGTCATGGGTTCTGAGTGATTGCCAGTCAAAATAGCCCATGTCCTTCTTACTTATTTGTCCTGGGCTACAAAGAATGGTAGTAGCCACTCTCTAATTTCTTTTGTCCCTTCTACCTCTCTTGTGAGTTTTAAAGACCTCTCAATTTCCGGGGGGTCAGAGGAGAATTTAAACTGAATTTAATTACTGACTCCAATATTTTACTAAAATCTTTTATTTTCTAATGATTCATTCATTGAGTACTACCTATCCCAGATAACCTATGAATCCTGAATCATTCTCTATAAACCAGATATGGGACTATCCCCAGACTTAGGATGTGTTGCCGTATCAGGACACACTTAAAGTAAATTATAGCATCTCTTTGAGAGCATCCTCTCTCCTGGGATTTGTAGGAGAGCAGAATAGATCACATGAACATTTGTGAGCCCCTGGGTATACATACACATACACATGCCAGGAGGCACATATGTTTACTTGTAGAATGTTTTATGTGAAAACAAGATCAGGAAAAGTCAGAGGAGAAGGTAGACATTTCACATGACAAAACTTCTTCCTTAAATATGGCCCTATGTTATGTCTACTTACCCAAACATCTTGCTGAGCCTCTACATAGAGCACTGCTTCTGCTTAACTATTCCTTTCAACAGTTACATGTCAGCCTTGCTTACAGGCAACTATGGTCATGCCATTCCTACATTTGTTCCCAATATCACTGCATAAATAAAATCTTCTGCACGTTTGTGTGTGTGTGTGTGTGTGTGTGTGTGTGTGTGTGTGTGTGTGTGTGTGTGTGTGTGCAAGCACGCACACTGCCAGGACTGAGACTAGAATCTAGGGCTTCTCACTTTTGCTTGGCTTTTTTGCTGGAGTTCTACCACATGAGTCACAACTCTACTTCTGCCTTTTGTTAGATAATTGGAGATGAGAGTGTCTCAAATTTGTCTGCTCAGGTTGGTTTTGAACTGTGATTCTTAGATCTCAGCATCTTGAGTAGTTAAGATTGCAAGCATGAGGCACCAGCACTTGGCCTTTTCCATATTTTTAAATGCATATCTTTTCCATAACTTTTAATGCAAAATGAGATATTTTCCTTAAATTCCTCTGTCTGATTTGTTTTCTGAGTTTGACATCATTTAAGGACGCCAAACGATCTCCAAATTTTCTTACTTCTCCTTAGCAAAGTTAATAAAAGATTACAATAACAGTATCAATTGCAGAATTTTGTTGCATTTGCAATCTGGAGTCTAATAATAAAAGCAGCATATTTACTCAATTATTTTATAAAATATGGTAAAAATAAATAGACTGGAATATTATAGGCACACAGAAATGAGAGTTCTTATTTTCTGTTGAAAGGTGTTGGCAAATATAGAAAATAGCCCATCAGAAATCTTGAAAAGTGGAGTTTTCCAAATTAGCATAGTCAAGAAATGGCTCCAAGAGTGGAGACAAACCTGTGCTCAGCAAAGAGACATGAGAACAAATAGCACAAAACAACTGTGAGATCAGGAATTAGCGAATCAGCTGTTTCATATCTCCCTGGGGTATCAGCTTTATTTAAAAAACACTGTGGAGGCACATTTTCTAGGGAGAGTAGAGTCTAGTGGGAGCTATGGCTGGGTACAAATGTCATGATTCGATGACTGTGTGGGCAAAGTCCAATGCCAGGAGCAAAGAGTCGCCAGTGTTTGAGATGTTCTATCTGCTATCATGTGTTTAAGCCAAATGAGACAAAACACAGGATTCCTTGACATTACACAGTGATCCTTTCCAAAGACAAGATGTGAGTCTATCCTGTGTGACTATTTTTTTTTTAACTACATCCTGATATCCTGATAACTCCCTCGTCTGAAGTGTGCCCTTTGTTCTGTAAGCACAAATCACCCCCAGCTAACATGTACTTTCTTACCAATTAAAAACAGAGGACTGAGAGGTCTCGGGAGATACACTGGGCTCTGTGCCAAGGCCTCTCCCTCCCCTATCTCCACCATCCTAAGGTGTCTAAAGTGATCAGTTTGGCTGTCACAGTATCGGTTGGATCCAACCAGCAATTTTTGTGCTGCTCCCTCAGTGCAAAATGGTTCCCTATCTCTCTGTGACAGAAAACTGTACTGGCTGCACCAAATTGGGACAATCTGATAAGATGAATTTAATAGTTTCATCTTACTTCTGCCCCGAGCTTTCTCAGTTTAATACTCTTTGGTGCCATGCTTTGGGGCAACTTTTGCGAAAAGTTCATTGTAAAAATAATGATTTCGTTAAAGGTTATGAATGGTAAAAATCATTATTCCTGTAGCCGGTGCAGAGGTGACGTCAAAACGGCAGGACATTGTCTTGAGTCCAGATTGTACCGCCTAAGTCCAGACACTCAGCAGAGCCATAAAGTGGGGGGAAAAAAACCATTTGAAAGCAAGACTGCACATTACTGAATACTGCTTGGCTAATCACCTCATTTGGACTTAGAAAAACTGCAGCCCCTATTCAAATAGAAGGGGAAAACAGCCCTAGGCAAATACCAAAATGATTCCTTAAAGAAACATTTATATTTTAGAACAAGAAAGCTGTAATTTTGATTTGCTTGAAAGTCTTACTGTGGGTTTCACCATCATTCTGGGTAATGTAGACGAGACTGAAGTTCTTAGTGTGGCTGCTAAATACACAGCTACTTCAGTCTCCTGCTGATTTATGATGTGAATTCTTCCCTCCCAGACTGTTCATGAATTGTGTGATTTCCTGGTATGGAATTATGAAGAAATAGATCAATAAACCCAGCAGGAATTTTGCTTAAAACCTTTGTCTACATAATAGACCGATGAACAAAGTGAGTGCCTAGCAATTTCAACAGTCAAAAGCTGGCCATGCAGATTCATGTGTAACAACATATTATAAATGGAATTATAGATATTGAAAGATATAAATATGAACACACAGATATTTTTGTTTAGAAAGGCTAGCTCTTACATATCAATTAAACATTTTAAATGTAATTGCTTTAGGCATAACTAGAGCCATATATATACTATGCAGTTTTTCATTTCATATACTAAATCCTTACTACTAGGTACTAAAAATAGAAAAAGCTGATTCATTCTCTAAAGAAGTCATGCTATGCTCTACTCTTACTAGGATTTTGACTATACACATAGCTATGCATTCAACAAGCAGAATATATATGGGCTACGGAAATGAACAAAACACAGGAAGCTCAATATTTTCACTAAAATATATTGGTTATGTCACAAAAATGTACTGAAGTAATCAATTTAGTTTACTTGTTACTTGATTTCTGCTCTCTTTCCACATTCTCATAAAATTTTAATTCAATGGCCAAAATCAGAGTGGTGTGCACCTGGAATTTTAGTTATACAGGAGGGAAAGATAGGAGGATCATGGTCTAAGGCTGGTGACAAAGAACACAAGATCTTACCTATTAAAGAACTAAAGCAGAAAAGCTTGTGTGTATAGCTCAAGTAGTACAAAACCTAGTCTAGCCAACCCAAGGGCTTGCGTTCAAACCCCAGTTCTAATAAACAGAATAAAAAGAGAAGTTTTAAAACAGATGTAGAGAATATAAGGAAAAGAGAAATTCACAGCTCATATCGATATTTATTCTTCCTCACTAAGTTCTAAACAATCATTAGGGAAAATAAATCAATTAGAAAGTAAATTATGAAAGACACATAATACATAAAAGACAGACAGGTAACTATGTAAATGTGAACTACACCTCATGAGTCTTATAGTTGGGAACAAAATAAGTGTCCAAATACACACTACCCAATGTATAAAGAGATCTCCTATGGTCTGATCCACTATTATAGTTCTTAGTATGTAAAGGCAGATGGTTCCAAGAAAACAACCAAATTCTCAGAACACATAGAGTTCACAACTATATAATAATACTCAAATTTACCTGCAGGAGTAGTTACATGATGAGTACTCCTTTAATTCCTTCCTATTGCCACTTTCACTGAGATCTAGTGCTATTTAAATGGAAGCATTAGGAAGAATAAAAATAGGTAATATTTTATAATTTCATATAGCTGATTGTTTTTTACTTTTTAATGTTACAATGCAGTTGTATATGTCTGTTGGTAATTAATTATGCTGTGTAAGCTGTTTGGGATCTAGCAGGATATGACAGCACCATCTTCCTCTCACTCTACCATTTGGATGTGAAGCCCCAAATGGACAAGGAATAGAACTAGATCACTGTGAGTTAGAAACATTCTATCTTTGTCATATTTTCTGTACAGTCATATTTTATTATCATATCACAGGATAATTATAATATTTAATTATTCTTAGCTCTACTGAGAAGTAAATATCTTAAAGAAATGTACTGTAGCATATTTGTCTCCATTTCTTCACTAAACCTATACAATGTCTATTGTCTGCAATAAATATGTGCATAACCATATATTTAAATTCTTTTCATTAACATGCTCCATATGGTGGGAATATTTTTTTAACAAATCATTAGGTGGAGATAGTTTATGATAAAAATTAGAAGGTCAAGAAGGTACTTCAAACACACAAAAATATGAAAAATCATATCGTACAAGTTAGCAAAAGACCATATGTCAATTTTTTCAAAGAAAAGTTATGGTTTTATTCTAGTTGTATAAGGAAACAGAGGTCACCTGAGTAAAGAAAATTTCCAGCATAAAGGACTAAATTAATTGCTGCCCAGATGATTAATATGATTAAAAGTTGATATTTCTAAAATTCATATCAAGAACTACTTGAAAGGGTTTCAAAAATCTTCAGAAATTAGGAAAGAGGTAGCTAACAACTTATCCATATAAAGCCATTGTTAATGAGTTGGGATTCTTTCCTTTAAAATATTACTTGGACTGTAATGGCTAACATTTTCTTCACTATATGAAGGCTGTTCTTTTCTTTTATATTATTTGAAATGCAATGATTACAAGCTGGCCTTTGGAAAGGAATACATTCCTCAAGAAAATACAAAAAGTAATTTAATAAAATTTTGCATTCAAGGAAAAGTCTTAGTAGTACAAAGTTATCATTCCTACCAGAAATAGCACAATGAAAGTTAAATATATTTGAACAGGTTTTATATTAGTTAAATTGCATAATAGAGCTCACACCAAAATCATTACAATTGTATCACAATTCTTCTTAAAGAAATACATTGTGAGTAGTTCTAGCAAAACAAATCTCATGATGAGTAGATAATAAACCAGTGTTCAGATGCAATTATATTTGGTGGAGAAAGAATTCATAGACAGATAATAAAAAGTAGATCAAGTCTTTTGTAATCAGTTTTCTCTTAATTTATTCCTTGGATGAGAATTAGAATATTAATAAGATTTGTTATTGACATCTATTGAGTCAGAAATGCAGAGAACCAAATTCTTGTGAAACTGTTCCCATTCAATTATTGCCATCAGATCATCTAACTGTGCTAATTTTATTTTCTCAGTTTTAGACACTAAGCAAAGGCTGCCTCTTAAGGAAAATTTTAAAAAAGAGTAAATACTACAATAGATAAAGTAAAATAATTGAATATACCATGGATTTAAAAGACCCCAAAATGGGTGGCATTTCAGGCTGCATAAAATGTTTTAACTAGCCCAACATCCAGCCACTCACTAACATGTGATCCCTAATTACTATTACAGCATATCACTTTTTAACACAATCAAATCTAATTGACCAGAACATTTTGGTTAGATTGTACTAAGCTAGGGTGAAATTTTTACTGTTATTATTGTGGGTTTCTTTGTGAACATCTCAACTTTACTGCATCATTAAACTTTAAATTAGATTTTGATAATAAGTATATTTTATACACATTTTTTAAACAACTGCAATGTTCACACAGGAGTTACAATATTCTTACATTCCCTGTCATCTTTTTAAAACATTTCAGTCATGTGCATGCTTTCTGGGTAGTTATCAACAATGGCAATTTGATTTTAATTAAACCCTTCATTTAAAATCCATTTAAATTTAAATGTCAGATGCTAAAGGTGAAGTTATGTTAAGTAGATATTAGAGCATCTTTCATGACCCAGAAGGAATTCAAGTCAGGGGACTCTTCCTTTGGGAACCATTGATAGAGAACAGATCTGAGAGGTAGCCACTATCACAATGTCAATATAAGGATTACTCTATTTTTATGATGGGAATCAGTTATTTACAGAGCAGAATATGAAGTTTTGTCACTAACTCTGAGTGTATGAAGAACTTAAATAAGCTAGCTTTTTTCTATTTCTACCTTATCTATACACTCTCCATGTCATCAAAGCATTAAACATAAATATGTATGAATTTCTTTTCCTTAGAATGAAGAAAGTGCTTGATTATTCTTGTAATTTATTTTTTATAAATTTATTCTAGAAAAGAAAACCAAAAAATAAAAGTAGGAAAAGTAGTAAGACTTCTCACATAAGTCTACCTTAACTCCCAACAGATTTACACCTGTGTATCTGTGTTCTGACTTTATAAATTAATGTGGAGCCTTCAGAGAATATAACAGAAATTATAAAAAGGGAAGTGGTGATATTTTTGTTGTTGTTACTACAAGTCAATACAAGATGTATGGCAGTCAATGAAAGATCTAATCAGTTTTGATTAGTTTCAGCATTGCTGTCTCATTAATTATACTTTGACTTGGCTCTCAAAGAAATAGACAACAAATAGTCATTAGAACATAGTTGGACTTTAACATCTAATGAAAACCCTTTCCTTCCTTCCTTCCTTCCTTCCTTCCTTCCTTGCTTCTTTCCTTCCTTCCTTCCTTGCTTCCTTCCTTCCTTCCTTCCTTCCTTCCTTCCTTCCTTCCTTCCTTCCTTCCTTCCTTCCTTCCTTCCTTCCTTCCTTTTTTCCTTCCTTCCGTTTTCTTCTGTGTGTATGTGTTGTGGGGTGGGGGTGGGGGATCCTAAGGCTTGAACTCAGGACCTGGGTGCTATCCTGAGCTATTTTGCTCAAAGCCGGCACTTTTCGACTTCAGCAGCAGCTCCACCTCTGGCTCTTTTGGTGATTAACTAGAAATAAGAGACTCAAGGACTTTCCTGCCCAGGTTGGCTTCAAAGTGTCATCTTCAGGTCTCAGCCTTCTGAATCACTAGGATGACAGGCATGAGCCACCAGCTCCTGGCTGGCAATTCCTCCTTCTTCTCTCTCCCCCCTCCCCTTCCCCCTCCTACTCTTCACCCCCCTCTCCCCCTTCCTCTCCCTCCCTTCCCATCTCCCTCCTCCTCTGCCCCTTTCCAACTCTCCTGTCCTTGTCTTTCCCCTCCCCCTCTTCCTTCTTCCTCCCTTCTCCACCCCCTCCTCCCTCCTCCTTCCCCTCCTCCCCCCCCCCCCTCCTCGCTGCCATTGTCAGTCTCCACTTCATGGCCTGGTCTCTTGTCCCTGAGGCAAAAATCACTCAGTGTTATGGGATTTCATATTAAAAGGTAGTAACTATTTTTACTACCACTTGGAATAAACACTTGGAATAAAAACATCAAACTTCAGACACCTTGCCTCTTCTCCAAACAGATCATATCTCAAATAATTTCACTCCTCTATAAATGTGAAGGCTTTTGAAATGATGAAGTGTGCGACAAAAAAACAAAAAACAAAGCAGACATTTGGGAGAGCCCAACCGCTGTCATAAAGATCCCAGTCTCTTCCAAGTTTCCCTTTATTGTTGCCACAATGCATGCGACTATTGTCTTGGGTTCGATTTCCTTGTGAACATAAATTCTGATTTAAATTGGGCCAAAGAAAATAGACAAGACCCAATGAACATATTGAGTTGGCCTCCTTCCCAACTTCCTCTAGGCCTGCTGCCTAATTGCCATTAGCTCTTGATAAAATATACTTCCATTTTTAGCTAAAATACAGGTTTGAGAGGCAGTAATGGGTGATAAAAATGAATAGGAACATGTTTATTGCTCTGAAAAAGGTAAAATAAAGAAAAGCAAGAGAAATAGCTGAAGGAAATAAAAATTACGTTACAAAATAACATTTAATCTGTCAATTTTATTTATCCTATATAAAATAGTATTTTAATTAAGATGTTGATTGATGTTACGAAAAATGAACAAGAACTTACAAGAAACACTGAAAGAATCATACAAGTAGCTCAAAACAGCCTGATACTTTGATTACGGGTTCATAGGATAACTGAGCGAAAAGCTGCTAACTATTAATTAGTAAGATAAATTTCTATTGCTAGACTCTGATTCAATTTGAGGTTCTCATTCTAAGTAAATAAGTAAAAATTTAGATATGGCTCAGAAGAAATGTTTGATGAATCATGTAGTATGGATGAATATCTTTCAAAGTCATATTTGTTTTCTGGCCCACACCTGTAAAACCCTAGCAATTTAGGAAGCTGAGATAGAAGTTCACTGTTTAAGCAAGTCTGAGTGGAAAATCTGGAAGACATCATTTCAGATTACTCAGCAAAAAGCTAGGCTGGAGGTATGATTCCAGTATTTTATAGCTGAGCAAGAATGTCACAGGGCTCTGAGTTCAAGCACTAGTACCAGCCAAACAAAATAAAACAAAACTTCTCCCTTGTTCTGTTAAAATTCATATGTAGAACCATATTCTACTTGTTTTTAATTATTGAAAAGGATTAGATTTAATTGATGCAAGTCCATAGTACACATTTTAATATTAACAGAATTGTGTAGTTATGTAATTGAACTGTAAAAGTTCCTAGCCCCTCTCCAACTTATTTCTTTGTCCAGTTGAAATGTTTGGATCCGAATGACTTTATAAACAACACAGATTTTCCCCTAAAACATTTCATAAACTTCCATCCTGATCATTGGAACTAAATAAATCTGTCACTTGGCCTGCTGAAATCTAATCTCTTCAGTTTGGAAGCAAGGGAATTGTTACAGTTAAATGATCTATCTGAGCAACAAAAGCATGCTGATGGACATATTGGTTCTGTACTGTGCCATCAAGTTATTGTCACCAAATAAAATGTTATGTACATTAAACTTGGACTAGCATATACATCAATGACAGCAATGCTGGCCAGATAAAATATCTGTAAATCTTACAATGAGATCCTCCCTCTCCCAAACTCAAGTGGTCCAGGAAGGAAGATAAACTCTCCTTAAGACCTGATGTCAAACTCTAATGGGTAAGTGGAAGTTCATTTATATATGCCCCTATCTTGATGAACTTGAAAAGGAGAAATAATGTTCAGATATGTTGCAGTGTGTCACAAATTACATATCTCTAGCTTTTGAATACAGTATATGGTTCAGCTTCACAAAAATCTAAACAAATTTCATTAGTTTAGACTTACAATTTTACAAAAAATTTGATAAACACAGAAAGAAAGATCACACCAATTTGAGGTACATTATTTGGGTGTATTCATGTACACACACACAGACACACATGCACATACACACTAATGCTATAGAAAGTAGTCTCAAATGTATAAATGATGAATGGAAATTGGAATTCAACAAACTTGGCCCTAGAATGTATTTTCATTACATTTCTTTTCCAAAATTAATAGCAATAGGTACATGACAGAAGGTTGTCAAGTGACCAAATTAAAAGTCAAGTCAAGAATAAAAGTCTTGCATTCTAATTAAAATAATTATGTCTTACTTCAATTGATGGATCCCGGTGCGACCAGAGGGTCTGTGCAGGTTACAGGAGACTGATGATCCAAGCCCCAGCTCTTCAGCCAGGTGCCTGCCAGTCAAAGCTCATTTCCTGTTCATAAATCACAAAACAGAGGTAATCAATTTCAATTCAGAGCTGTACAAGACAATTCATCAGTTGGCTCCTGAATTTAATTTTATACTTTATACTTTCTAAGTGTTGCTTATCACATCTTTTTATTATAAATAGATTTAAATTCTATTAGGGATTTTGGACCTCAAAAATATATATAAAGATATTTTCATATGCACCTTTTCATCTTGAGGACAGATGTCTGGACAAACAAATACTTTGCTCTCTTGCTTTCATTTTCCATTTGTTTACATTTGCACCTTAGTTCAGCAAGCATCATTTGGAAAAGCCCATTTGCTCTGTGACACACACTACTAAACATAATAAAAGATAAAGTGGAAGACCCATAATTGGACACAAAGTGATTTATTATCTCCTCGGAAAGAGAGGGAAAGTAAAAGAAGAGATAGGTATGAGACTAGATCTAGGACAGGAAATTTGGCTCTTGGTTGAACATGTATGTGTCTTTCTGTATTTTCTTAACTCCTCAACACTGTATCCTAACATGGAAATAGAGGGATTGCAGAATTCATTTGAGAACAGTGTGCCTGTATACAGCATGCAGTGTGCCTAGCACTGAGTCTAATACGTAGCAGGAGCTCCATAAATTAATGGAATTATATAGCATTAGCAGTGAAGCTGGTTTTTTTGTTTGTTTGTTTGTTTTGTGATGGCACCAGGGAATGAACCCAGATCACTGTAGTTTCTAGGCATGTAGTCTACCACCTTTCTCTATGGTTACTTTGAAGGTAGGGCTTTATGGTTGTTTCTCAGAGACAGCTATCATTACCACGCTCCTACCTGTGCCCCTGCCTAGCTGAGATTACATACATGTAACACTACAACCAACTTTTTCATTGAAATGAGGTTTTGCTAGTGTTTTGCTTGGATTAAACCTAAAGGAAAATCCTCCTGTAGTAAGTATCTAGGATTTATTTTCCCCTTTCCTTTTGAGTTACATTTCCTCCTCATTTACATTATATCTTCTAATGCTAAGATTATTCTACATTTATGTTAATAGTTTATGATATGAAGTAATAAATTCCAATCAATTTGAATTTAATTGAAAACAATTAAATGACATTAAATTTGTATTTCATTTCATAAATACAAAGTTGACAATTTTTCTCCTCATTTTTATTTATTTATTTTTTACTTGACACATTAAAATTGCATATATTTAAAACTGTATATATTTACTAGCTACCAACATGAATTTTCAGTATATCTATACATCATGTAATGATCAAAGATATTTATTTTCTCAATCGTTTCTCATTTCCTGTGGAGAAAATCAAAATAATCTCTTCTAGCTTTTATATAACATGTTATGTCATCATTTTATTAGTTAATTTGCTGTGCAATAGAACAAACAAATTAGTATTTATTCTAGTATCTGACATACAGAGTGCTTAATCTTCCCCTTTCTCTCTATCTCTGTCTGCTTGTCTGTCTCTGTGTCTGGCTCTCTCTGTCTCTTTCTCTCTCCCTGATATTCTCCATCAGACTCTGGTAAATATTGTTCTTGGTCTGATTTCTACGATATCTACTTTTTTTTCTTTTTTTTTTAATTGTGAAAATACCGTACAGAGGGATTACAATTACGTGGGCAATATAATGAGTACATTTATTATCAAGCATTGTAGCTTCCTCCTTTGTTTCCCCTTCCCATCCCTTATCCCATCCCCCCCCCAAGTTGTAAAGTTCGTTTTTCAACATAACAACTTGTACATCTCATTGCTGCAATGGGTCCACCTGTATCCCTATTTAAATGATTTGTTTTTTCCCTTCCCCTCCACAAATTATACCAACATCAAATACAGTGAAAACAAGGGTTATACTGTGGGGGAGGGTCATAGAAAACAACAAAGAAATCATCTTATAAATGTGTTAGACACAATTGCAAGAAAGAAAAAACATTTGAGTCCTTCTCTTGGGGTTCATTTCGCCTAACATCAACTTATTTGACCGTTTCTGCTTGTCTCAGACATATACTAGTTAACTGCAAATAAGGGAAACCATGGGACCTATGTTTCTTTTGGCATGGCTTACTTCACTTAATATAATTTTTTCCAAGTCTTTCCATTTCCTAACAAATGGGCAATGTCATTCTTTCTGATGGAAGCATAGAATTCACTTTATGAAATTAAGGATCTTTATGCCAGATAACCTGATTTTATTTTCTTTAGTCAGAGACCACAAACAGTAATATATAATGTGTGTAAAACAGTCTCACCAGGGGCTGGGAAGGTGGCTCAGTGGTAGAGCACTTGCCTTGCATGCATGAGACTCTGGGTTCGATTCCTCAGCACTACATAAGCAAAAAGAAAAAAGCTGGAAGTGGCGCTGTGGCTCAAGTGCTAGAGTGCTAGCCTTGAGCACTCAGGCCCAGGCCCCACAACCAGACCCAAAAAAAACAAAAAACAAAACAAACAAAAAAACAGTCTCGCCATTTCAAGGACTAGTTTACTTTTCCATTTGCTTTTCTGAATAGTTCTCCCACATTTCAAAATCTCATATCTTTCACAAACTTGAAATAATAGAAAATAATATTTCAAAAAAGTCTGAGTACAAAATTACAAGGTAAAATATTCCTGAATTTTTATGTTAAATGTCTTCTGCTGTCAGAGAAAATATTCACTGTAGGTTTTCTGAGGGATCACTAATTTGGAAATGCCATCCAGTCCTTTCTTTCAACACAAATTTCAGAGCCTTCTGATAAAAGTAACCTAATAGATTAATGCATAAATTATAACCATCCTGGATTTGTTCATCCTCCAATTTTATGGGCTATTTTTGTATCTCTCTTTAAATTCCTACAATAGTTTGTTATTTGGAGTAAGTTCCTTTGGCAAATAATTAGTTATAGATGAACTCATTTGGGTGTGTTATCCTGATGGGATTAGTAACTTTAAAATAAGTGACCAAAGAGCTTGTTCCCTTTCCCTCCATTCCACTTGCTTCCTCCCCCTTCCCTGAGCCCCTCCCTCTCCCAGAGCTCTCTCTCTCCATCCCACCTCAATTGTGAACACATTACAAACATGTAACCCTGCAAGGGAACACCAGGAAATGTGCCAGAAGTGCTTTGTTCTTGTATTTTCTTACCCCAGAACTATGAAAAATGCATTTCTTTCTCTTAAGTCACACCAGGTAGGATATCTTGTTACACCAAATGAATACATTAAATAAACTCTTAGTTCAAGAAATAATTATATTAATTGCTAGTATGGATATACATATGGACACACATGAACACATATGTGCACACATACAATTCAAGATAGTTAAGAATATCTCATTTGTAGGGAAATAAAAATGCTATGGAATGGGGGTGGGGGTGAGGGATTTGAAGATCTTTGCTCAATTCCCAGTCTTTATTTTAATGCCTAAAAATTTTATTCATGGCCAAAAGTGTGTGATGAAGTGTGGTGAATTGGTTTTCATTGTAGAACTAATGTGGTTATCTGCTCTCCTTCAGTATGGAAGAAGCCAAAACCAATGGTGGGCTTGTGCACAGAGATTTTGCAAGAAATACTAAGTAAGGCATACAGGATTTTCCTCTGTATTTTTCTCTTGGCATATAACTGGAAGATGGCATGTAATAATCTGAATCCCTGCATTTGATTAAAAACAAATGGTGCAGATGGAGGTTGGTGGCTAATGATCCCATGTCATCTTGTCTAACACAATGTCTTTCACTATTCCTTTATTCCTTAAACCCCAAAGTCAAATGCCTGTTTGCTGCATGAAATGAATCTGTTGTACTAACATGCATTATTAAAGAGGTAATTTTTAAGTCCTCATGAAAACATCCCCAAATCATTTCCTTATGTTCCTTCAAGTATCCCCTAAAGTAAGAATCTTAAAGGTAGAAATATATAGTAATTAGTATACTCAAATATTTATCTGCGCTCACCATCAGAACCCAAAATGGTTTATTTCATAACACCATCAAGATCCTACATTCAATGTTTGAACATGGAAAATCTGAAAATTCTCACATAGAAAATGTTTTCTTCCTATTGTTCAATTCTTTCTAGTGTTTCTGTGAGTTGTGTGTGTGCATGCACGTGCAAGTGCGCACGGGCACGGAAATACACATGCGCCAGTCCTTGGGATTGAACTCAGGGCCTAGACATTGACCCTAAGTATTTCTTGCTCTACCACCTAAATCACAGCTCCTGTTCTAGCTTTTGGATGATTAGTTGGGGATAAGAATATCACAAACTTCATATCTAGCCTGGCCTTGAACCCTAATCTTCAAAGCTAGGATCATAGTCATGAGCCACCAGTGTCTGGCTGTTAAATCATATGTTCTTCTATGAGAAGAAGAAAAATAACACAACTATATTGAAATCTAATTCTGATGATGCCTTGATTCAAGCATATGAATACATAATTTCTGAATTTTTAAAAACTATCACATTAAAAATGCTACTTCCGGGGGAAGGAATAGGATTGGGATTGGGGGCAGGGGGGAGGCTGGGAAGGGATGTGAAGGGTAAACAAAGGAGGAGGCTGCAATGCTTGGTAAGAAATGTACGCATTATCCTGCCCATGTAATTGTAACTCCTCTGTACAGTATGTTCACAAATAAAATTAAATTAAATTAAAAATAAAAAAAATGCTACTTCCAACTAGCCATGTTGCTAAGAGTCAATGTATTATTCTAAACAAAACTTTTGTGTGGTTTCCATATGATAACTATCTATTTTTTGTTAGTTTTCTCTAAGTCATCCTACTGAGGAAGAACCAACAAAAATGTTATTATTAATCAAATAAACTTCATATTCAGTTTAGCCTTCATTAATGAACACCATAAGCAAAGAATATCAACTCCAAATACACATTTTTGGTGTGTGATTTACTTTCACTAAGTTGGCCCGCTTTTGAGCCTTTTTGAGTCAAAGATTATTCCTAAGATATATTGGGGTACCCACATATAAATAATACATTAGCACAAAAATATTAGAGCATGGCCTTTGTGATTCAACATTCCTTCATTGCTACAATATTTTTAAAAAAAATGTCCATCAGAAAAGCACTATGTTCTCTCTTTCCCCTTGCTGTATAATTGATACTTATTCTGCTCTTTTGCCTAGATTTTTCCAACACTGACTTGTCTCATGGAATCTGTTTCCACCTAGGCATTAATTTCTGTCTAGTGGTTTGATCACAACACAGTACTAAATTTTAATCTCTTAAAAACTGTAGTAAATAAGATACATACTTATGTATACCCACAGCTCATATGCTGGGAGTACAATGGCTGCCTTCTATGTGCTGAGAAATACACAGATCTCTTAATGATAAATTAGACTGTAGAATGGTTAACTTGATCCATGGACCAATTCAATCTGCCACAAAGTTTTATAAATAAAACTTCCTTGGAGATAGCCATACTCACACATTTGTATATTGATGCTGGCTACTCTTCTGCTATAATATTTTGATTGAGTAGTCACAATAAAAACTGTGTGGCCCAAGAGCTTAAAGTTGTTTGCCAACTAGTAAGTTAAATTAGTGCTTCACGGCATTAAGGACTGTGGCCGATAATAGTGTCCAATCTAGTGATTCTGACAGTGTGGCCTTTTGGAGCTGAAACATCTACACCTCTTAGGCACTTGATAGAAATGCAAAGCTTCAGACCTACACCAGATCGCAGATCACGATCTCTGTAGTGGGGATCCCTCAGTACTTTTTACCAACATTCCAGCTGATTCAAAAGCACATTAAATTTTGAGAAACAACAGATTAGATGAAGAAAAAATCATTTATTACAACCTGCCTAACTGCCTTGTCTTGGCTATGGCAAGTGCACTGTTCCCACAGATATTCTTAGTGATGAAAAACATTAATTATGCTTCCCCTTTCATGACACATGACACAGTTCATTTGCTGTGAAAGAGCACCATGGAGAAGGAATGCTGTGATGTTCGCATCACTACATCTGTAGCTGTATATCCAGAGGAAAGACAATGCTTCAAGTGCCAAAGTGTAAAATCTATCCCAAACTAGATTGAAATATCAAAGCAATATAGCAGACAAGCTCCAAGTTTTATAAGACTGCCTGTCAAGACAAACCATTTCACAGTGATTCTCAGCAGGGATGTGGGGAAAGTGACACTGCAGCTCAGCGTGAGACTCTGTTAATCAAGGATTTGTTCCAACATGCATATCCCCAAAGTCACATGTGGCCAGAGTACATTTCCCATGAACACATGTGAACAGAAGCAGAGTAATCACTACTATACCTTGTGGAAGAAAGTAACTAGCTAGCACTCTCTATATTAAAAAAAACACTAATATGATTACATTTTATGATGTGTGTATATAATTTTCACAAGAATAACATATAGTTGAACTTAAAGTAAGTCTTCCTTCTTCAGCATTTCTCTCTACAGCACAGACTAGCACCAATAGCTTTGTTATTATATAAAAGGGTTGGAGTACACCAAAAATATTATCAAGGAAATAGAAAGAGCACAGTAAAGTTATTTCTTCAAAAACTCATGCCTCAGTATATTAAAAATGCACACACACACACACACACACACACACACACACACACACACACACACACACACACACACACACAACATTTGTTTACTGGGAACCAAATTCAATGTTTTACATATTATGGGTAAATACCATTGAACTAAATTTCTAGCCCCCAATAAGTAAATTCTAATTGTGTAGGCTTAGGAGCTATGTCAGAAAATATAGAGTAAAATTATTTAATTTATTAACGAGTCTGTATGTAAAAAGGAAAAGAAATGATCAATCCACAAGAATAATATTGGTTGACAGGCCTCAAAAAGTTTACATTATATCCTAGTCCTAAAAAAATCATTATATTTAATATAAAATGATATAAACATTACTTCTCTACTGAAAAGTGGCACATAGGTTTCATAAAGACTAAAACCTATACAAACGTTTAAGAATTCTTTTATTTTGACATGTATCTTTGAAACCAGGAAGTATGTTGAGACCTGCTGAGTAGTAGAACAGTTGGGAAATATACACTGGAGATTTTACAGATTCAGGAAATAATTGACTACTGGTCAGATGGTGTATTGAAATTGTGATATAAAGACTTAAAATTCACACATTAAATCTCAGATTAATAAAAATAGAATTTGGCACAGATCCACATAACATGAACCAAATTCAATAAGGAAAATCACAATTCTTTAGCTGGGTGCTGGAGCACATGTCTGTAATCCTAGCTGCTCAGGAGGCTAAGTACTGGGGCTCACATGTTGAAGCCAGCCCAGAGAGAAAAGTTCATGGACTCCTATCCACTTATCCAACAAAAAGCCAGAAGCAGATCTGTGGATCAAATGGTAGACCAGTAGTCTTAAGTATACAAACTCAAGGGCAGTGCTCAAGTCTGGGGCTCAACAAGGGGAGAAAACACAACCCACAATTATCCTTAAGAATACAGTCCATGTGAGAATAGAGATGGTGCTTCTCTCACAAATAATTATGAGGTGAAATTATTCTGCTCTACCTGGGTAGAGTAGAAAGTCACAAATGCCATGAACAGGAAGCAGTAAAGGCTGAGAAGCTTCACAAATTAAGAGTAATAGTCTGAAATTTTAAGGAGTGGAAAATTGGACTAAACATTAGAATCTATTAGCCTCTATATAAACCTCTAGCTGAACCTTCTTCACTAGAATCATCTGAGTTTACACAAGAGCCTATGGTTGCTAAAATTTCATTAAGAATTATTCCATACTGGTAGGGTATACCAAATAAAGGTTGTTTTATTTTACCAGTCTTCTGAATATTTAACCACCATGATTGCACATATATTGAAAATGGGGAGCAGTGCTTCATGTCTGTCATTCTAGCTACTCAGGAGGCAAGACCAGAAGCTTTCTAGTTCAGAGCCAGCCCAGGAAAAGTCTATGAGAATGAGACTCTATTCAGTTATCCAGCTAAATGTCAAAGTGAGGGTATGGCTCAATGGTCAAGCACCAGTCATCAGCAAGCAACACGAACAAGAGCTTAAAGAGCTTAAAGCTTGGAGATGAAGTGCCTGTGCTGGGGCATATGCTTGTGCATGTGTGCGCGTGTGCATGTGCGCACACACACACACATATACATACACACACATGCTATGGTAAGAAGAGACAGCTGTCTGGCCCTCATACCCACTGTTTTCTATTATATCAACTCATACCATATTTATTTCTTTTCAAATCAAGTGGAAAGAGTTGGGGTCAAAATAATCAACTGGCCAAACCAAAATTTGAATGTCATAATTTTAAATTCAATGAAACAAGTATGTTCATAAGTAATGTGAATATTTATAAACTTTACATTAGATTATGTTTGACTATTCAGCAATGAATTAGCACAGCAATTAACAATGAGTAGGCTATCAATAAATACGAAATGAAGAAATATGTAAATATATGCTTTTTGGAACTTGCCCATTCTGGGGTTTGTATATTTGTGAATTATGTAGTTTCCACCCTGTATGGGATAAAGGCCAAGCTTTGCTGATTTACATTGTCCTTAGGAAAGTTACCTACCTTCAGCATGCCTCACCTCTCACATCTGAAAAATAAGGAGCAATTACAAGGGTATCTGCCTCATAAAGCTTTTCTTAGTATTCATGAACTCACACTAGTAATGCCCAAGTGCTGTGATATAGTAAGCACTTGAAAAGGGAAGCTGTCATTCTATGTCCAGCTGGGAGATTTACGAAAGCAGTCTAGAAAATGTCAGAGCTAGAGTGAAAAAGGTTTGTACCACTGACCTTATTCCTACAACAGCAAAGCCCAGTAAGTTAGTACAATTGACTACAGAAATAAATGATTATTCTCATTCACAATAAAAGAAGTCTAGCTCTTTTTTTTCCATAGAATACATTCAGTACACCAATGGGACTTAGCCTCAGTTCTCTGGGCTGAGCGCTATATGTCAAGTTCTTGGTTCATTCTGGGCAACACACCAAGTTACTATAAAAATATTATGCTACTTTATATTTCTGGATTTCCTATTTCTAATGCCAACACACTTGTCAGCATTCCATAAATTTAAATTTACATCTATAGATTTAGGGATAATTGCTTCTTCATAAGATTTCTCAAAAAGATGCAAGATGCAAGTTATGAACATGTCTCTCTGGGTATCAATACCAACTTTAACATGAGATTTGTGACCTTGGGTGAATCGGTTGATTACCCCTCATATGTAAAGTTGGAAAATTATATTAATTATAGCATCTCATCAGGTTATGTCAAGGACTAATGAAAGGACTCATAAAAGATTTTTTCAAGTACACTTAGAAAAAAATCTTTGGGGTTCAAATCCTTACCCAGAAACTTACTAGTCCTGTCTAGCAAAGCATCTTACTCAAGCTCTGCTAAGTGCATAAGGAAGTTAATGCCTGCTAGCTTCAACAGAAGCATTGGATATAATGTCTAGCCAAGAATGTTTTATTAATTTCTTTTATTCATTTATACCTAGGATACAAAAAGTAAGTGATATAGAAAACAACAAATATTTGGTTGATATGTAAATCACATACATATTCTCCAATGTGATCATTTTCCCCAAATTGTGGATCAGAGGGGACAGCATGAATAGAGCAGGAACTTTACTTCTGTAAAATTCTAGACATAAAATAATGACAGCATGAAATAGAGCAATAGTGGAAACAGTAAGTAAAACAGACAGCCCACTCATCAGAACTTACTCAGGACCCTGAGGAGCACACCCAGATCCTGAGAAGGAAGACAAAAAGGGTCTGACAAGGCTTAGGAGGGTGATTTCAGTGATGAAGGGACAGAAAAGGTAAGGAAACAGTGTCCTCATTGTAGCTCACAGAATATAGATGGAAGAGACAGAAAATATGGCAAAGATCTACCTTGAGGCAGGAAAGAGATTTGGGGCCAAATGGAAAAAGAATCCATTTGGGAAAAGAAAAAAAAGAAAGGTGTGTCAAAAAATTCAGTAATCAAGACAAACAATTTTTAAGTAAATTGGTGAAAGTATCAGGATCCATGGTGAAGAAATATCAGAATCTGTTTTCTCATGCACCAGGACTTGGAGTGGTAGCAGGATGAGAAACCTCGGGCTTAAAATACCACTGTCATCATTATCAGCACCATCATTAGATACCTGGGGTTTGAATTCAGGGACTGGCTAGGTGCGATATTCCTGAGCCACACCTCCAGCTGTATTTTCAATAGTGACTTTTAGGATGGGATTTTCATTTCTGCCTGGGTGCATGCCTTAGCCACTATCTGCCTAAATTAGCCTTGCATCATCAGCATGTGACCATGCTATCCAGCTCCCCTCATCAGAGACAAAATCCCAAGGACTTTCTGCCTGGGCTAGTTTAGAACTGGGATCCTCCAGAGCTCAGACTTCCACATGGTGTAGGACAACAGGTATACCCTGCTGCACACAGCTATATATTGAGAAGGGGTCCCAAACATGATAGGGCATTTTAATAAGTGTATGCCAATATATACATGTTTCTTTAACCAAAATTATCTGTGTGTGTGTGTGTGTGTGTGTGTGTGTGTGTGTGTGTGTGTGTGTGTGTGTGTGATCTTGAAATTAAGACCACAAGGTTTTTTTCATGACCTTTTCACTCATGGCTGGTACTCTACCACTTGAGCCACATCTCCATGTCCTTCTTTTTGATGGTTAATTGGAGATAAGAATCTCACCAATTTTTCTGCCCAGGCTACATTCATATATTAATCTCAGATGTTAGTCTCCTGAGTAGCTAAGATTGCAGGCATGAGCCACCAGTGGCCAAGTACTTTACTATAATTTGGGGCATGGGTTTGCACAGCACTGAGACTTCAAGTCCTTCGGGATTAGCAATTTGATGAGGGGAGACACTAGACTATGGTTACTTAAAGAGAAAGGAATGTGAAGATAAAGTGACCAAGAGGAAGTTGGAGGACAGAAATAAACATTCTGTGAAGCAACTTCATTCAAATTGATCTTCTCAGATTTGTCTGCTGGGAAACAGTTTTCAAAAAGAGAAATCATATACTGGTGCCAGTGGCTCGCATCTATAATCTTAGCTTCTAAGGAGGCTAAGATCCAAGGATCACAGTTCAAAACCAACCCTGAAAGGAAATGTTGTGAGACTCTTATCTCCAATTAAATTCTAAAGATCCAGAAGTAGAGCTGTGGCTCAAGTGGTAAAGCACTAGCCTTGAGCAAAAAAGCAAAGGGCACCCAGCACTACTCATAGACTCATAAGAAAGTGGAAAGACTTTGAAAAAATTCTATCAAGTGAATTAAGCCAGACCCAGAGAAACAAAGATCGCATGGTTTCCCTATTTGTGATCATTAGAATGTGCTTATAAATTTATAAGTAAATGCACTGGGTGGTAGGCAAGTAGTTATAAGTGAACTAACTAAATTGTTATCAACTCTATAAAGCGCACAAATAGAAAGACTAAGTCAAAGCCCAACAAAATAAGCACTAGGAAATGGACACTTGTGAGGAGCAGTGGAGGAGTGGAGCCAAAGGGAGAGGGAGAGAAACATTAAGGGAGAAAAATAAGGGAAGGGGTGGGTCAAAGGGTTGAAAAACATTGAAAGGGATGACACAGATCAAGATGCATTGTATTCATGAACTGCTTTATGAAATGGGAGAAAAATCCAATGCATATCCTAAAAAATTAAGGGAAAAGAAGGGCTTGGTTTAGAAGAATGGGGGAGAGTGTTGAAGGGAATGACATTGATCAAGATGCCCTGTATGCATAAACTGGAAACTCCTTTGTACAATTACTCAAAGAAAATAAGATGATTTTAAAATAAATAAATACAAAATCACCTGAAACAAAAGGAAATCATTGATCATCCCCACTGATCTAAAATGACTGTCTGCATTGTGGCCTGATATTGCTTTCTTAGGATTTGTGCCAACCAGCCAGTGTTACGATACTTCAGATCACATTTCTAAAATATTTCTCCCAATGTGTATATTGATGTAGTTTCCTCATGAACATATGCCAGGTATATGTGTACAAAAAACAACTCTCTGGGAACAATAATATTAACATTTAGTTTGAAATACATCGTAGGTCTCCTTGATGCCCTTTGTGATTCTCTGACCTCGTAAAGGGAACATTTTAAAATTGGTTCGTAATTTATGAACATTAGAGCTTAATTATGTCCTGACCCATATACATCTTATAAAGATTCAAATAAAGTGTAATTGTGAACCACTAAATCAGTCTTCCATATTCAGGAAAGGTGAAGTATCAGGTAAGATGAGTAGGAAAGTTTCTAATTAAACCAGATTTAGGTACTTTAAGCTTAAAATGTGATTCTGTTTTGTGGTGCTAATTGGAAAAGTTTGATGAGCTAATTTATAAATTCCTGTCCCCCCACAACAAAAAGGTTCTCTCAAAACTTATTTTGAGTAAAGTATAGATGATGCTTTCTGCCATGGGAAGTAAGCCAGAAGAGCCTGACATGGGCCATGTGTAACATGACAGAGTTATAAGTGTTTATGTTCTCACTACCTTACTTATGTAATTGTAACCCCAATATACATCACCTTGACAATAAAATTAAATTTAAAAAATTGCAGTTCCAAAAAACGTCATGATTTCAAGAATGACTTTCACTTTAATGGATGCTAAAACTGCCTTATTAATCAACTCTGAGTGTTTTGAAAAATCAACTTCCTGGTCCCACCAGAATGAAAACTTGAATGGAGTGGTTCTACTACCCCCCCTCAAAATTCTTAACTGTTAGATTTTTTTGTTTTCTTTGAGCAGTTACTGGGATTGGAACTCAGGACCTTACCGTTGTTAGGCACTCACTCTGCTCTCTGGGGCATAGCCTCTACCCATTTGGTCATAGTTATTTTCCAGGCAGGCTTTCCAGTCTTTGACTGGTGCTGCCCTGGACTACAACCTTCCTATCTATATCTTCTGCATAGCTGGGATTCTAATCATGATCTACCATGTCCAAATTTTAGAGATGGGCTCTTGCTAACATTTTGCAAGACTGCTCTCAAACTGTAATCCACCTGTCCTGAAAGTTACTGGGATTACAAGAATGTATCACTATATGTGGCCCTTCTCACATAGTAAGTTATAAGAAACATGGAGAAAAATGTGATTATTTCCATTTGTTGTATGTACTCTACTACGTATACATAGTGAACTGGAAATCCATGTTAGTAGACATTTAGTGACCAAAATATGGCTACCATTCTGTTAACAATTTCCTGGTGATGATCAGCTTTATGGGCATGATAAAGAAAATGTAATTACATATTAATTGGACATTTACTACATAAAATGCACAAATCTAATGTAAAATACTCCTAGTCTTCAGAGAAGTTAAAACGTGATATTTTGTTTTGTAAAATATATTTTAGTATCTTTAAGTAGTTGTACAAATGAGTTACCTTCCCACAATCACTTTATGAATACAATGCGTCTTGGTCAATGTCACCCCTTTCAACATTCTCCCTATCTCCCTTAATTCCATCCTTTCATTCTATTTTCTTTTTTTTTTTTTACAATTTTATTTTATTTTTTATTGTAAAGATACTGTACAGAAGGGTTATAGTTACATGAGTAAGGTAATGAGTACATTTCCTATCCAGCATTGTTACCCCCTCCTTTGTTTTTCCCCTACAATCCCTTCACTCCCCCAACTCCCTAACTTCTTCCTCCCCCCCCCCGACCTGGGAAGTTGTAAAGTTCGTTTTCAACGTAGTATCTTGTACATCTCATTGTAACAATGGGTCAACCTATATCCTTGTTTCAGTATTTTGTTATTTCCCTTCCCCTCTCCAAATCAGAAAAATGTATATACAAAATTCAGGGGATGAGAATCAAATATAGTGACAACAGATGTTATAGCACAGGGGGAAGAACATACAGAAGGAAACAAAAAAAATCACATAGTGAATTAAAAACAACAGCAACAAAGAAAAAACCTGTTGTGTCCATATCTTGGGATTTTCTTACTTTGTAGGATTTGCATTGAGTTTTATAAATGTGAATGTCCTAAATGTACTTATATTATTTCAGAAGTCAAATATTTTGGTTTATCCTTTGTCTATTCCTAAAAGAACATTTTCCTAGAAAGTGCAATATTATGTGTATGTATGAACATCAGATTTCATATTACTATACCAATATTTTTACTGTTATTCAAATAAGCTTACAACTTCTAGAGATTATCTCAACATTGTACATATGCTTATCATATAATCCATTAGAGCATACCAAAGCATTTAACTATCTATAATCAATACAAAACATGAAGTATAAATTTAGATACACAGTTCTCAGTAACTCCAGAGGAAGAAATAGCTTTGCCTTGCAGCTATAGGGATGCCAATTTCAAAATAAATGAGTTTCAATAGATTTTAACTGAAATGTTGCCTGTTTCATCTTTTCCTTGAGAAGGTGTTCCTATCTCAGTTCAGGTCCTTCCATATCACTGGTGTCACAGGGACTACATTGAGTCTTAGAGAAAGAAAACGATGAAGGAAAGAAATCATACACTGCGAGAGAGTCAGATTCAAACAGGGTGACCAATGATTTGGTATTTTGTTTATTTGCTTGCTTACTGTCCTGGTACCTAGGCATGAAATCAATGCCTCTGGCTCTTGCTTAGCTTTTCGCTCAAAGCTGATGATCTGCCTCTTGAGTCTCATGTCCACTTTAAAATTTTTGCCAATTACATTAAAGATGAGTCTCTTGCATTTATCTGCCTAGTCTAGCTTCAAACTGTGATCCATAGTTCTCAGTCTCCTGAGTAACTAGGATGAAGGGCATGCACCACTGGCGCTAGGCTAATATGTTCATTGTTTTAAGGCAATTTCTGCTAACACTTGAAAACTTATGAGTCAAATGGTATGGTATATACCATCATATCTTTAAGCAAGTAACATGCCTTGTGTCCATGCGAAAGTCTTTATTTAACATTATCCTTGAAAACACATATATCTCTGCAAGCTCATTTGACCAAAAATCTTAGAATTCTCCCCTATAAGTTATACTTCAAGTTCATCATGTCTCTTTCTATTGCTAACTTCTATTACATGCCAATAACGAGTGGCCTTTTATTAAATATCAAATGGATAAGGTGCACAAACCTCAACTAGTCTCTATATATTATTAACATAAGTCCACAGGAAGTTTTAGTGAACATTCCATTTTATAGAATAGGAAATAGGGTCAGAAAGTGGATGAATTAAGTTAACCAAGAATACAAAGTAATTAGGAGGCAATACATCAAAGATGATGGTTTTTCAAACACTCTCAGAAAGTAGTGTGTTTTTCTCCATTTTGTGTCACACACACACCTCTATTCTCTTCCTCTTTATTTTGAAAGCAAATTAATCATGTGGTTTTAAAAATTAGAACTGAAAGTAAAAATTATAACTAAATATATTAGCATATACCAATGGATTCTATGAACATGCATTAAACTGTCATTATTACAAAATAATTTACCAAACATTAAACTTATGATTTCCAATCTACCTTGCAAATAATGCTACATATAGAAATAATGTCATGTTCCACAACTTTTTTTTTAATGTGTATATTAGGCAGGTGCTAGTGTCTCACACCTGGTGATTTGAAGCCAGCCAGGGCAGACAAATCTGAGAGACTCTTACCTCCAATTAAGTAGCAAAAATGTGGAAGTGAAGGTGTTGCTCAACTGGTAGAGCACCAGACTCAAACAGAAAATGCTAAGCCAGAGCAAGGTGGCCTGAACTCAAGCTACACTGCTGGTATACACACACACACACACACACACACACACACACACACACACACACACACACACGTGCAAGTGTGCATGCATGTGCATGCACATGCACATGTGCACACATGCCTGCACAAAACACATATACACACAAAATGTGTGATCTTACCACCTTTTAAAAATTGCTTAACAGAATAATTTTATTCTTGTTTTCTCATTAACTACTATAAATGTTTTTTAATTTATCTCTGAACTGCATCGTGTGCCATAACAAAAATTACTGGATTCATTATGGTATAATATGTTAATAACATCAACATTTTTACCTAAAACAGGATCCAGAAATTGAAAGAAATGTTACTCAAGCATGATATATTCCACTTTCCCTCAACCATTCTGGTTAAATGTTTAATAATCATTTGAATTCAACAACAGTCTGCTTAAGTTGAAAATATTGAAATTAGTCATGTAAAAAAATCATTTTAAAGTCAAGCACCAGAAACACACATTCTGTGCACTTCATTTCATTTTATAGTCTCTTAGAACTATTACAATTTTTAATAAACTTGTATCTGGGATTTGAAGCCAAATACTTACACTCGAAAGGCAAGAATTTATTAACCAAAAGACACCCAAAGTGGCTCTAAAATATATTCCCTACTGATAGATTTTAAATGAATTGTAAAAACTGCATTTTATTAATCTAGTCACAATTAAAGAGCAACAGCTGCCCGTCCACATCCCCAGTGCCTACTTCTGTAATGATGGTTTTGGTTTGGTTTGGTTTTTTCCATTGAAACACTGCCGATAAACATCTCATGGTTGAGTTCCAAAGCTATAGTTCTCCATTGCTTTCCTTAAAGAATGCTTTATTTTGCACAAGCTTTACAATATATGAAGCTATATACATTTAAATGCAGGATAAAAGTTAAAACAAAAACATTTTTCTATGTATATCTTTCTCTTTGTGCATAAATCATTATTTATGCACATCCACTACATAGACTGAATCTTTTCATGCCTAAATATGTACTGTGTGCTTCAAATTATCATATGTAATGCATATAAGATACATTTACATTTGATTTCTTATTATGTAAAATCAATTAGTTATGACTTTTGAATGGAAAGGATGGTTTATTAATGTCTAAGATAATGTCTTCCTTTAAAAAATTTACAAATATATTGAAATCTACTTTTTGAAAAGTATAATAAAACAACACATTGCTTTATAAAAGTAACATCAAATGACATTTCAAGTGCTACTTTAATAAATATATACACCAAAATTGGTCCTCTGAAATCATTTGTTTAGAAAAAAATTGAAGTCTGCATTGTCAGTCATAAAGCAAATTAATTTGTGATAGGTTTTAATAAGATTACCCTCCTATTCAGTCTCTTTTGTCAGATTGAATTAACACAAAACATTTGTCTAAATGTAGTATTGTGGTAAACATCTCAAAGTCAGGAGGACATTGTTGCTTCTTTCTATATTTTGGTATAAACATTTTTTAAGAATATAATATAAAATGAATACAAACATGATATATAATATATAAATATATTTTTACTAAATTTATTATATCTCCAGTCTTCATTAATCCCTCAAGCAACTCTGTTCCTAAGTACTTTATTTAAAAAACAAGGAAACTAATTTGTAAATATGTACCACATAGGCATTAAATTATGTAGGTTTATAGAAATTAAGATAATTACTGTTAAGATCATAATTATAACCTAATTTCAAATTAGGAGTGTAAAAATAAGAGGGTGAAATTTTTAAGAGGGAGCTAATCCATGTCATGATCTACTAAACTTTCTGGAGTCACTCAGGAGAAGCAGCAGAAATATCAACTTCTAAAATACCTATTTTACGAAGTCCGCTTTAATATTTTATACTAATTCTTGATGAATGATATGTTACATTAAATGACACTTGCTGAATATAAATTTTCCTTAACTTTAATTTTATTTCATTTTTTTAAAGTTTAATTTTTTTCTAAGCTTAGGATGTAGAGCGGGGTTACAAGTTAACAAGTCCATATAAGCATCATTCTTCCATTATTCTCCTTCTCCTATCTTTTCCTATCCCCTAGACTCATGTTTCCTTTCCTATTTCCTGTATCCCAAGCGACACTGAGTGTTCTTGCTGAGTTTGTCCCATGTTCCCTTTCCTAAAGTGTTCTTCATGTGGGTCAACATTGTCAGAGATTTCTCAGATGTATATGGTTACTTTTCCCTAGCTCCAACCATCGACACAAGGAGAAATTTAAAAAGGTTATTTTTCCCAATTATTTCCCCCTTCTCACTTCTTACTGCTCCCACTGAATCTTCCTATTATAATCTGCTGACTTCATTAAGCATTATTGCCTCAGAGTACATCAGTTGTTTTCTTCTACAAACATCTGTGCTGACTGCAGGTTCTACAAGGTCTGTGATTGCAAGACAGCTGCTTTAAGAAGAGACAGACTGATTTAGATGGAACATTGAATTCACCATCTTGATTTGCTACAACTTGTCTGTCCTTATAAGAAAATTTTCTTATAAGGATGATGTCAGTTTTCCAGGGCAAAAGACAAAAACTTGATAAGGCCCCTTTCTTCTAAGTGCTATGGTGATTTTTCACCTGAGTTCTCCCATTCAATGCCCTCTCAGGTTCTGTCTCTGTGTCAAAACTCATAATGAAAGTGTGGAGTCTTGGTTGTAAGTTTCTATGATTTGGTTTTTGAATTGTAAATGTAAAAACGAAATTCTCATTTGAGCACTTCATTCTTCACAAATTACCACAAAATATGAATTATTAAAGTGTAAAGAAAGTGGAAGTGTCCAAAATAGAATGCTCTGTTGTGAATTTTTCAGTGATATGCATAGATGAGAACTTTAAAGAATTTTTATTTTGTAATTGCATACTAGAAGTTTTTTTTCATTTTTTAATTTTCTGTTTATGTACACAAGACACTGGAATCAACTTTCTGATATTCTCCTTCCTCTCCATTCTCTCTTCCCCCAAATGTCTCATTTCTTTGTTTCTTAACCATACATGTACATGAACTATGTCAACCATATTCACCATCCTGAACCTCCTATCTTCAACACCCCCACACACATATTTTGTTTGTTTGTTTTTGAATTCTGGATGAAGGCGCTGTCCCTCAGCTCTTCAGCTAGCACTCTACCACTTGAGCCACAATGCTACTTCCAGTTTTCTGGTGGTTAATTGGAGATAAGAGTCTCATGGACTTTCCTGCCTGGGCTGGCTTTGAACCATGATCCTCAGATCTGAGTAGCTAGGATTACAGGTGTGAACCACCAGGGCCTGGCTACACGTATTTTTTTAGTACTACAGAAAAGGTAAGAAAAAGTGTTCTTAGTACATTGAAAACAACAATAACAAAGAAATACCTCTTGTGTCCAGATCTTGGGGTTCTCCCTGTTGTCACTGTACTTGATTATGGACCCTGCATCTTGTATATACATTTGTCTAATTTGGGGAGGGGAAGGGGAATGACAAAATGCTGAAACGAGGACACAGGATGACCCACTGCAATAATGATACCCACAAGACACTATGTTGAAAATGAGCTTTACAACATGGGGGGGATAATGAGAGAACAACAAAGGAGTTGGTAACAGTGCTCGACAAGAAATGTACTCATTACCTTACTCATGTAACTGTAACTCCTCTGTACAGCATTTTTACAATAAGATAAAATTTAAAAATTTTAAATTAAAAGAGTTCTTGAACAAATTCTAAAATGAATATAGGCATATCAACCACAGAGAACAAAAATTTCTAAATTTCCAAAGAGATATTCTAAAATCTCATTCCTTCCTACATATTTATTACTTCATAAGGAAGTCATAAGAATTCTGAGCTGGTTGAAAGAGGCAGTGGCTAATGATACATGAAATATTGATCTTTAAGATGTAATTACCCTGAGAATATATTTTAGAACTGTGGGCAAAGAAAAAAATCTTAAATCTTAAGCACTTTTTATTGTGAGTCTCTTTAGCCTACTAAACTGAAAGATTAAATGGTTGATCTTCCTCTAACCCTCTTCTAATTAAGATAGGGTTTTCTTACAAGTAGAAAGTGTTATTGAATTTGTATATTGTTAGATGGACAGCAAAAGTCTGGCTTGTCACCTTTTTTTTCTCCTTCTAACTTGCCATCCACAGCATTATTGTCACACTTCAGCAGACGAACCAAAAAGCTCTGATGCATGAAACCAATATCAACCTTCCCTGAATTAATTACTTCTCTCAATCTCAGCTTTTAATGAGTCTCTCTGGGAATTGGCACAATTAAAACAAAGAAAGAAAAAAGTCACCAGTAAGATGGGTACTTGCTACTTAAAGACCTGTCCTCCTTTCTCTTACAAAACACTTTAAGATTAGCATTCAGGAAGCAAAACCTCAATTCTAGTGATGATATTTATTTTAAACTGTCTATGTTTTGGGAGCACTGAGGGAGAAAATGTCATTTTCAATCTCATATTACCAAATCAAATCAACATAAAATTGGGGGGAAAAGCACAATGTTAAAAGCTCACTTATTTCCTATGTTTGTGTCTTGGAGAATATTAATATATGTCAAATAGGTATACATCTACAAAGACTTATTTACCAATAACTTAGATACTGAACAGCCAGCCCAAAGCTGATAGATTGTCAGTAACATGTTATCTATCTATCTATCTATCTATCTATCTATCTATCTATCTATCTATCTATCTATCTATCTATCTATCTATCTGCCTGCCTGCCTGCCTACCTAACTACCTACCTACCTACCTGTCTGTCTGTCTCTCTATCACTTATCTCTCTACAGGATCTTTCAATATAGCCCACAGCAGGCTGGAACTCCAAATACTTGTGTGTCAGCTTCTCCAGTGCTGGGATTACAGATGTGAACCATCACACCTAGCAACATAATAATCTTAAAACCTAGCACCACATTTAAATCATCCCCAGAGATTTGAATTTAAATGGACCCAGGACTAGCTTTTACTTTTCTTATTAAATGATCCTTGTCCTGGCAGCTACTTTTTTTTCCCTCCAAGGTGGCCTGTACCTCTATTAACAAATTATCCATTATTATGATGCACTTAAAATATGTGTCAACACTACTTATCTAATACATGCTTGTACACAACTGCATGACATGCGTGGGTTTCTCTTTTACTGATATAGGCTTTTAATTTAGAGTATTAGACTTATTTTATCATTCAGTTTGGAACTCTGTAGAAAGGCTTCATTATTAACAATGTATGAAACCTGTTCTCCTTTATAGATATGAAGTAAGCAAAGCATACATGGAAAACAATAGATACAATAGATACATTATATGTTACTTAGTCAGTTGGGTAAGTTGTCCAGGTAACGAGGCAGACCTTTATACTTTAGACCCATGAGTGGGAAGACTCCCAGAGCAGCCATCAGAAAGGTGTTTTCTTTTCATGTAAACCATTATGTACTAGTTAAACATATTTAACACAATGAGATTACAAAAACAAACAAGTAGAAGGCAAAGGAAAATAAAGGGAGAGAAAATTAGAGGCTAAAACATCTTCTACTTCCATACTACAAAACTACAGAATAGACTTCTCACAAAAATATTTAAAGTAAGATGAATACCAATGATATTAGAACTAAATACTAGGCTGAGAATTTTATAAATCAAAAGAAAGAAACATGATGAATTATGACATTCATAGTCCACTCAAAATACAACAAACCACTTGCTTAGGAAAATCACTATCCTGGAAATGAAATTTAGATTAATGCTCACAACAGATTCTCATAGAGTCTCCTGTAGTGTAAAAACCTTTATCTACAAGATTCTCAACTTACTCCCAATGCCAGACCCAAAGTAAATACTGTAATATGCTATATTAGATACTTCATTACAATACATCTAACACATCCATAATTAAAGCTCTGGAGAAGAGAAAATCCTTATGAAAATATCTGGCTTAATCCTGAATTATACATAGAATTTCTTGAAACTGAGCTTTTGCTGATTGTTATGTGAAAATGATGGGCAGATTTAATATGTTCTCCTGTCAACCAGACTGATACAACACCTAGTCCAGAGAGAATGCCGTCTTAAATACTGAGCTTGCAAAGCTCCACTGAGTGATTAGTTTCATGAAAATATATGAGAAAGAATTTTTTGTCAATTGATCAGTAATACTGATCATTTTAATTAGTCCTCAGCAACATGGAAGACACAAAGATATAAAATAGTTTCAAAATTGTAACTCTATAACTTCTGATTTTATACAATTCCTGATCAATCCTCTATGATGAACAGGTTGCAAAAATGCATACTGCGATACTTCAGAGAACTGGGATATTGCAAATGGGTTGTGTGTGTATCACTCAGTGAAACACAAAAGAATGGTTTACAAAATGACCTGTGTTTTGGAAAGGTTTATCTTTAATCAATTTTCTGACTAATAGTCAGATAGCTAAGTCAATTGACCAATAATATCAAGACCAGCTTTTGCCATAAACTGAAATTAACTCCTAATACTTGTGAGATATTGGTTAGGGCTGCCATGAGTAGCAAAATCCACAGATGTTCCAAGCTTTTATATAAAAGGACATGGTATTTATATGTAAGTTTTTTTTTTTTCTTTTGGTGGAACTGAGATTTTTAACTCAGGGGCCAGCTAGGCAGGCACACAACCATATTAACCACACCCTCAGCTATGTATAACTTAAGTATGTCTTTCTGTATATTATATATTATCCCTAAGTATCTAATAACACCTAATATATATATTGTGAATGTGTTTTAATGCATGGCTTAAGGAAAAGTGATAAGAAAATTGAGTCTTTATATGGATACCATTTTTCTCTAAGTATTTTTGATCTTTGGTTAAACCCAGTTATATAGGACTAACTGCATTATCATAACGTTGTGACAGGTTAAGAAGAGGGGCAAGACAGACCCTGATGTTCCTATTAGAAATTATTGGAACAATCCATCAATAGACCATTATGACCAATGCAGATCTCAAAGTACTTTTAAGGTTATATTAAGAATCAGTAACTCATAGACCCTAGCTAATAATAGGTATATGACTGGGGACAAGAGTAAGAGAAAAGTCAATTAGATCTATAAAATCCTTTTTTATTCTGAAGTGTTCCATACTCTGAATTAGATAGAGCAATATAGTATTTACATCAAAATAATGGAAACCCAGACTTGTGTTATTAAGAAATAAAAAACAAAAAGTCTGGATATAATATCTAATAAGGTAAATGGTCTACAAATTTATCGGGAAATGAAGTTTGCTATTGAAAACTATGGTGTACTCACATTTGATTTTATTTTAAATTAAACATTCTTTGGAAGTATGTCATTCCTGGATAAATAAAGTGGGAAAGATCAAGTATTGGAAATATTTCTGTACTTTCTTTGAAGTAGAAAACTGGATATTTGATGTAATTAACCAAAATATATGTGAGAATGAAAGATGGACAAATCTTCAGTCTTTACTATGGGTTAGTATAATAATCATACTACCCGCATATGAAGTGTTTTTATGTTCACAAGTTGGGGGCAGTGTGTGGTGTTTGTCAGAGACCAGGAAATCTGTATGAACTGAATATAATCTAACTCAAGTTAAAGTAAGGAGATCAGGCCTGGCCTGCACCATATTGGCCACATGGTAGATGGTAGGGTCTGACATCTTGTCTTCATGCTGTGAGAAGTGAAACCCCCTGCGCCCATCACCTGCCTCCCAGGTAATGGGCGTGCCCAGACCCCTAGAGGCAGGGCCAGGCACTTGGCTGATAGGTTACTGAATCTGTCAGTCTAGTGCCTGGGACTGAGAATTTCCTGAGGATCTGCCCTCTGGGCCGACCTATTTAGGCCTGGACCAGCCTAGCTCCCAGGACTCCATGCCACATGTGTCTCTGTGATCTTGTCCTGTGTCCTATCTCCTGGCTCATCTCCAGTGTCTTGGCATCCCAATTCAGCTCTCCATTGGAGCTGAATTGGCTTGTTGGTATTGTTTTCGTTTTTTTTTTTTTTTTTTCCTCTATAGCTTATTTCCTAGCTGTGTTATGTGTATTAATGTACTACAGGCCTTTGTAACAACTGGAGGCCTGCAGCCTGTTAACTGTATAATAAAGACTCCAATATTCTGTATTTTAAAATGTGGCTTCTGGGATGATTTACCTTACAACAAAATGTTCTTTTCAAAATTTGGCTACTAAAATAACTTCTTTACTCCAATGTTCTGTGTCACTGGGTGGACCACTGTAAATCATCAAAGGGGCTGACTGGGTAGACAGGATGATGGAGCTTTACCTCCAGAAGATGCAGCCATGGGTTTTAAACTGCAACCAGGTTTTGTTCCCAAAAGAAAACATAGACACAGAATCTTGAGAGACTCAAAGATGAAACTGATTCTTATAGACCCTCATCTGAGGATTATTCTACACTTGTAATTTATAGTTATCTGGCTGGATTAGAGTTTTATTGCTGCATAATTAAATGCAACCAAAAAAAGCAGCTAGAAGGAATGATATTACATCATTTGCAAAGAAATGGAAGGACCAGGGGGGAATCATGTTAAGTGAAGTAAATCAGGCCCAGAGAGACAACCAATGCTTGTTTTCTGACATATGTGCAACGTAGAAATAATTTATAAATACATAAGTCAATAATTCAGAGTGGTGTCCTAGTGTACATAAATGTATTAACTGAAATATGGTAGATTCAGGGGAGAGTTCAAGGGCTATAACTCCTTAAAAAGGCTAACTCCCAGTCCAAAACAATAAACACCAGGGGATATGTACTCAAAGAAGGTAGTGAAGGGGAAGAGAGTAGGTGAATGAAGAGACTGAGCATGAAATCATAAATTTGAATGTATGTGCTACAAAAGTAAGAAAATCAGGGAAAGAGGTTGAGAGAGATGAGGGAGAATGATGAAAGGGTACCATTGATTCATGAACTGAAACAACCACATTGAAGGAGAGGCATTGTGCTCATGAACCGCCTTGTTGACTTACTCCTTGTACAATTACTTGAAGATAACTAAATAAAATTGAATAATTTACAAAAGTAAAATATATTTCCTGAAAGTCCTAAGTAAAAAAAGATGAATTTTCCTCACTTTGATCATAACTAGATATCCTTAGATTTTTATCAAAACATACACATTTTTGGATGTTGTTTTAACTATTTGAAATACACTGTACTAAATGCTGACTGTGGAATATGTGGAATATATACAATTTGTGAGTGGGCATGGGAGGGAAGACTGGGAGACAGTGGGATGACATGGTTCACAAAGAAATGCACTCATTACCTAAATTTCATAACTATAACCCCTCTGTACATCACCTTGACAATAGCAATAAAATATATTAAAAATAAAAAATAAAGCAGACTGGGATTTTCCTAGGGAATATATCTAATATTGGAAAACTTGAGCTGAATTCCTACCTTAATTGATATATTAATAGTCTATCTCTCCATTAACCTAGAAATCTCCATACTTTCAACACTTTGTAATTATCAGTGCATTTATCTTACATAAATTTTGTCCACTTCATACAAATATTTCAAGATTTTATGGTGCTGCAAGTTTAACATTTTCTATTCTTTACCAAAGAAATCTAGCATCTGCGAATTAACATAGTTTTTTTTTCTTTTAAAAATTTTTATTGTAGGATTCCATTGTGTCTATATACCACATTTCTATATCCATTCCTCTACTGAGGGGCATCTGGGTTGCTTCCATATCGTAGTTATTGTAAATAATGCTGTAATAGACATAGTTGTGCTGGTAGCTTTACTATGGTCTTGTTTGTGATCATTTGGGTAAATGCCCAAAAGCCTCCATCAGAAAGAATCACATTCTCTGAGGACATTTCAACTTGAAACAAACTTCTAACCAAGAAATGTGGCTTAAAGTATGTTTTCATTACAGGTAGCTGGCTGTCTGGATTCCCTGGGATATGAAATTGTAAACCTCATCAATTTTTAAATAAATTTCTATTAACCACTTTGACAAAAAAAGAAAGAATGACATTGCCCCATTCATTAGGAAATGGAAAGACTTGGAAAAAATTATATTAAGTGAAGTAAGCCAGGCCCAAAGAAACATAGGTCCCATGGTTTCCCTTATTTGCAATAACTAGTATATGTCTGAGTCAAGCAGAAATGGTCAGATAAGTTGATGTTAGGCGAAATGAGCCCCAAGTTAAGGACTCAAGTGATTTTTTTTTCTTTCTTGCTATTGTGTCTAACATATTTATAAGATGATTTCTTTGTTGTTTGTATGTCCCTCCCCCACAGTATAACCCCTGATTTCACTGTATTTGATGTTGGTATAATTTGTGGAGAGGAAGGAAAAAAAA
Organism: Dipodomys merriami; assembly: GCF_024711535.1. Lineage (NCBI taxonomy): Eukaryota > Metazoa > Chordata > Mammalia > Rodentia > Heteromyidae > Dipodomys > Dipodomys merriami. The sequence goes on from NW_027205259.1 coordinate 804,001, forward strand.
CAATTGTTTAAATAGGGATACAGGTGGACCCATTGCACCAATGAAATATACAAGATGATATGTTGAAAATGTACTTTACAACTTTGGTTGGTGCAGGGGCGAGGGAGGGGCGAAGGAGGGAGATGGGAAGGGATGGGAAGGGGAAACAAAGGAGAAGGCAACAATGCTTGATAAGAAATGCACTCATTGCTTTGCCCATGTAATTGTAACCCCTTTGTACAGTATCTTCACAATAAAAAAATTATTGTAAAGATAATGTATAGAGGAGTTACAGTTATATGAGTAAGGAAATTAGTACATTTCTTGGCAAATAATATTACCCCTCCCTCATTTTCTCGTTTTCCCTCACCTTGAATGCCCCCCCCACACACACACCAATTGTAGAGTTCCTTTCCAATACAGCGTCTTGTGAGGATTGCTGTTGCATTGGTTCAAGTCCAGCATGTGAATCATACTTAGGATATAAGGAGATTGTAAGCAAAGTCTGGCTAGACAGAGATATTCTCTGAGAAATTTAGGAGGAAAATCCATCCCATCAACAAGTGTTGGCAAGAATCTGGAAGGCAACATTTATCTCATTTAAAAAAATTATTTTAAGTTTATTATATTAACATATATCCCTATTGAAGCACAATTAATGTCTCTTTTGACCACATCAAACTAATAGGCAGCATATTCAGGCACATTTTACTAACATATACTTTAGCGCTTTTGATCATTCCATTTCTGAGGCATTTAGAAGATGAAATATCTAAATTAAAGTTGAAGAATCAATAAAAATCAGGCAGTATTTAGCTAATACAATTGGATCCCAGAACACCCATGTTTAATATGTACTTTATGCCAAAATATATTTATTTTTAAAATATTTGATTGCTATTGTACAGGTGATGTGCAGAAGAAGGGTTACAGTTATATAAGTCAGGAAATGAGTACATTTCTTTTTGGACCATATCACCTCTTACCTTACTCTCTCAGTTTTTCCCTCCTGTCTCACCGACAAATTTTATAGTTCATTTTCCACATGGTGTCTAGTGAGTTCCTTTGCTGTATTCATTCACCCTTTGTCTCATTTGTTCCATGCCACCCCCATACCCTGCCACAATGGATGGATCACAAAGGCTCAATAGCTACGTGCATGTGATCATATAAAACGATATTTATGAAATGAAGTCCAAGAAACTGAATCAAGATTTATTTCTTTGTGCTTGTAGGAATCACATCTTATTTCCTTGCTGATTATCAGCTAGGAAAGTCTCTCAGTTCTTAAGTTTCTCACTGCCAGATGGCCACCTCCTCCATCAAGCAAACAACAGCACCTACAATTTTTTTGTGCTCCAGAGTTCTGAGGTACTCACTTGTCACTAGCCAAGGAAAATTCACTTTTCTTAAAATCTGCTATGACTAACTAATTCAGTATCACAGAAATCAGTATCGCTGATGAGGCCCTGTTTAAATATGAACATAGATTATGCATACATACATACACTATATATACATATATGTATACATATGTGTTATATATAGTAAGCACATATAATCTTGTATTATGAATGTGGAAATTTGCCTGGGGAATCTGAAATAAATAAGCTTATGTTGAAAAGTTATGATTAAGAAATAGATCTTCCCTACTATATACACAAAGAAACATGTCTAGTCTGTGGAGGGAGGTCAGTGACAGAGCACTTGCTTAGTATGTGTCAGGCCCTGGGTTCAATTCTCAGCATTGAAAGGAAATTTAAATATATTTTAATCAAATAATGTAAGCTGCCTTAAAAATCATTCTGCAAAAGAAACAAAAGAATGGAAAATAGCAATAGTTTGAAAACTGAAACATGGAAAATGAGCTTTCTATTTCAGCATTTTTTTAATATCTCCTTTAATGTTCAAATCATTAGTACTTCAAATCTATATGCCTGCATATCAGAAAAGTACATAATATACCACTAATTACAGTAAATTAAGACAGGTCATTTCCCATCATTGTGTGTGTGTGTGTGTGTGTGTGTGTGTGTGTGTGTGTGTGTGTGTGTGTGTGTGTGTGTGTGTGTGTATCTCCTTGGTTTTCCCTGCTTTAATCTCCTGCATGACTGTTCTGGTTTTATAAATACATCTGGCTGTTTGAATTTATAATTAAAATGTGAAAATACTAATTAAAACATTAAAAACAAATATATTACTTCTAATGAGCAGTCTCCTATTGCTTCAAGTGAATATTATTCATTCCATTATACTGGAATGGCCTTGTCATATTAATATACTGTAGAATATTTTCTGATTCTAATCTTTTTCAATGTTGCATTTAAATTTTAGGAACCAAGAAGCTATGAACAGTTATTACTTTCTGTAGTTTGTTCTTCCAAGATCTCAACTTCATAGCAATGTAAGCACTGGAACAGATTTTCAAATCATTTAAAAACCAAAAACCAAAAAAGCAAGTATACATTAGTGAGTGAATGATCTGGAGGTGAAATTCCTCACATCTTCCAGCCCATTCCATTAGAGTAAGTATTATGGGTTTCTTGAAGCCCGTGTCCTCTAGCTTTCTGAACTAATATATAAATAAAGTGAAATCACCTTTTCCAGTGAGTTTCTGACTAGAGATTCTGAACACTTAGTTCAGCATAGTACATGCACAGACTTAAAATTTTCTCTTGCTTTAAGAAGCCAGAGATCAATGAACTTTACAACTTTGTCATGGGGCAGGGTGGGGGGGAGGGGTTGGGGAGGGTATAGGAAGGGGAAACAAAGGAGGATGCAACAATGCTTGATAAGAAATGGACTCATTACCTTGCCCATGTAATTCTAACCCCTGTGTACAGTATTTTCACAATTAAAAAAAAAAAGAAAAAAAGAAGAGGGAAAATTATTTCTATTTTCTTTTTTTTGTATTTATATTTTTGTATTTTATTTATTTTTATTTTAAAGGTGATATACAAAGGAGTTACAGTTACATAGGTCAGGTAATAAGTACATTTTTTTCAACAGTGTTAATCTTCCCTCATTTTCTCTCAGTTTTTCCCTCCCAATCACCCTCCCCCATAAGTTGTATAGTTCATTTTCCGGATAGTGTATAATGAGTGTCATTGCTGAATTAGTTCACCCTTTATCCCACCATTTCTGTACTTCCTCTTACCCTCCCCAAAACAGATAAACTTACATACAAGACAAAAAGTACACAAACCAAAAACAGCAGCAAAAGGGAAAAAAAACACAAAAAGTAAAATAAAAACTTCTTGTTTCCATTTCTTGGAGTCCATTTCCATAAATATTATTTTATATGATCATATACACATAGCTATTGAGTCTGTGATCCTCTCCTAAGAATATCCTCCTTTAGTCTTTCTGTAAATGTTTAGAGTCCTTTTTAATTTATCATGTCCAAGTATAATTTTATATCTTTTACCATCCATTGTGTTTACTTGTGGATTAATAGTCACATTCTAATTAAAACAAATAAGGGAAACCATACAACTTATGCTTCTTTGGGTCTGGCTTACTTCACTTAATATAAATTTTTCAAAGTTTTTCTATTTTCTTTTTTTTTTTTTGGGGGGGGGGTCCGGTCATGGGGCCTGAACTCTGGGCCTGGGCGCTGTCCCTCAGCTTTCAGCTCAAGTCTACCGTTCTACCACTTGAGCCACAGCACCACTTCCAGCTTTTTTCCTTTTGTTTAGGTGGTGCTGAGGAATCGAACCCAAGGCCTCATGCATGCAAGGCAAGCGCTCTACCACTGAGCCACCTTCCCAGCCCAGTTTTTCTATTTTTTCATAAATGGAACTATGGTAAGCATCATAACTTCCTTGGTATTATTAAATCTTTGGATAATCATGGGTAACTAAAACCCCTCAATATGGTATTAAAATTTCTTCAGGTCATACATAGTATCTAAATCTACAATTTCTAAATTCTACAATTTCCAGATGGTTATCATTTCCAGGAAATTAAGACCCCTAATTTATAAACATCAATAATAAATTTCTCATATATACACACATATATAAATCTGAAGCACACTTTAACTTGTCTGTTCTCATATAGAAAGTAGTCACTAAGCTGTTCTTGAAAAAATTCTCCTCACCATACTAATCACAGCTATTCCTGTTACCCTCTTGTTGAAATCTGACCAATTCTTTCTTGGGTGTATATGTGTATCTTTGGGTTTTTGTCATGTAGACAGGGTTTTCTCATACAGCATGGGCTGGTCTTAATCATATTACATATCTCAGGTTGTACTTGAACATCAATCCTTAGGCCTCAGCCTCCCAACATGGCAGATAAAGCATGATGACAGAATGCTAGACTTGCTTACATTGATGTTCTTTTTAACTTCCTTATCTTTACAGCTAATGGGGTTAATTAATCCTGGGAAAGATTAAAAGCCAAAACCCAAACAAATTTTGTGCTTCAACTTCAAGCAGTTCCTAAATAAGTATTACAATGAACAACAAAAGAAAAAGAAAAAAAAGACAGACATAGATATGGCTTAAATGGTAGACTCACAGCCTTGAGAGGTCCTGAGTTCGAGCCCCAGTATGAGAATTAAGAAAAAACAAAAAGAAATAAGCAAGTAGGAAACACTACAATTTCCTTGGATTTTCATAGGTTATTTTTGTATCTGGTGATTAAGATCAGGTATAGAAACTCGTGTTGTATTGCACTGTATCCTACTATTTGGAAATTGTTAGATGTTTATTTAACTCATGTTGAAGAGATAGAAATTGCAAAGAGGAATAGAAAAATGCAATAACAGTATTCTTTTCCTGTATATCTGTTTCAAGTACAACATTTCATATTTGCTAAAACAATGAAGCCAGGCACTGGAGGATTCATGCCTTATAATCTAACCTATTTAGAAAGTTAAGATCTGAGAGTCTAGCTTGGGTAGAAAAATTTGTGAGACACCTATCTCCAAATAACCAGCAAACAGCCAGAAATGGAGGTGTGGTAATGCACCAGCCTAGAACAATGACAATGACTACAACAAAAGACAAAATGAGAGTTCAAGGCCCTGAGTTAAAGTCTCGGTAGCGACTCACACACAAAAATGGGAAATGAAATGAATAATTTCAACAGACATTTAAACAGAAACAAGTGTGGGAGAAATGATTATATCACTAGCAAATAGAAAAATTAAAATTAAATGGCAATGACATACCTCTGCTTATCTTCTATACTGACAAGGTTAAAAAGAACTTGCTTTATCTAATGTGGATGTGGAGGATGAAAAACATTTACACATTGCCAATGGGAGAGGAAAGTGTACAATTCCTGGAAGATAGTGTAGTATTTCTTTAAGAAGTTAAGATTTGCCAAGTATTAGTGGCTGACTGCTTCAGTCTCAACTAATCACCAGGAGACAGATAAGGACCAGAGTTTGAAGCTATCTGAGTCAGAAAAGTCCATGAGACTCCATCTCCAAAGTAACCAGGAAAAGGGAAGATTAGAATTATGGATAAAGATGTACAGTACCTGCCAAGCAAGCTCAAACTGCCTTGTCAAATTGCTAAAAATAATCTATCTATCTATCTATCTATCTATCTATCTATCTATCTATCTATCTATCTATCTATCCTAAAAAATTAAGAAAAGCGAGAGGAAGGGTACACTGAGAGGGTTGGGTGATAATGTTGGAAGAGGTGGCCTTGATCAAGAGGCACTTCATTCATAAATTGTTTTGTTGAATGACAACTACTTTATACAACTACTTAAAGATAATAAAAGTATTCAAAAAAGTGTTTTCAGATATATATATATCAGAAAATACTAGTAATAATGGCTTAAAGAATCAAAGAAGTTTAGCTATCTCCCTACAAACGAAGTCAAACCTTCACTTAATAAGAATTGATAGTTTTTGGTTCATACATGTAATCTTAACTTCTCATGAGGCTAAGAATCACAGTTTGATGTCAGCCTGTGCAAACAAAATTCAGACAAAATAGATTATCTTCAATTAACCAACAAAAAGCTGGAACTATGCCAGTGTTGGTGGCTCACACCTAGCTAGCTACTCAAGATGCTGAGATCTGAGGATCATGGTTGAAGGCAGCCTGGGGAAGGAAAGGGTGTTGGACTCTTCTTACCTCCAATTAATCACCTGGAAGTGGAGCTAGGCATTAAAGTGGTAGAGAGCTAGCTTTGAGCAAAAAACTCAGGGACAACACTAGGACCTGAGTTCAATCCCAAAGGACTGGCAAAAAATATCGAGAATTACAGGAATAGCTTAAGTGGTAAAGTACCAACCTTGAGTGAAAAAGCCAGATGAGAAAGCAAAGGCATTAGTTCAAGCCCCATTACACACACACACACACACACACACACACACACACACACACACACACACACACACACACACACACATTCTCACGCACACACAAATGCGCATGCACGCATACACACACACACATCACAGTACTAGGATGATCAACAATTACCCAGATGCTATCATTGTCTATTCTTCTGGAAAAGGTATTTGGTTTTCCTTCCTGCAAAATAGCGGCCATATCTTCATGACCTATGTATACATAAGTTAATAAAAATCCAATTCTATTTTATCCTCAAAATGATCCATATCTTTTCATGAAGTTTCCTAGCACACTTCCTTTATATTTTAACTTCATATCTCTATTCAATATTAAGTCACTTGTGTACACTAATTGAAAAATATAAAATGGACAAAGAGTGATACAGAGTTAATCTGCTGTTTAGTAGGAATCTAGGGAGCATTTTGGGCTGAAAAATTCCTTGTTATGAAGGAAGGTCCATAAATTCCAGAACATGTAACCCAAGGCATTCTCTAAAATATTGTTCTTTTGGTATCTTACAATTTGTTCAACTATTTCTACATGCCCCTTAGAGCAATGGAATTTTCCCTGGCTGGCTAACTCCCTTGCTGGAACTGTACACATCTTCACACTGAGCATTGCAGAATTCTCTTGCAAATTACAGACTAATTAATACCATGTAATCTCAGTGCTTACAGTGAAATCTACATTTCTTGTCATTTCTAATGTCTATAATAATATGATTATACATTAGGCTTGGACAAACTCATTTGTTTATAAAAAACATTTTATAAACCATCCTTACATCTCACAAACAATCCCACAACACACTTTTTCAATATAAGCAGAAACATTAATTTCTCTAATTTTTTACCAATACATTAATCTGTATGTTACAATATTTTTAAAATATCTTGATATTTTTGTTAGAAATTCAGTGTTTCATAACCATATCAGTGAGTAGGACAGAAATGTAAAGCACAACAAACATTCTCATCACAAAAAGTGACAAGTATTTAAGGTGATGTATATATTAGTTAGTTGATTCAATTATGCCACTCTATATTCATAAATCATAACATCACTTTGTATTCCATGAATTTATGCAAGTATAATTTGTTAATTTATTATTAAAATATAAGATTTGCAAAAACTTTCCATTTTAATATTCTCATATTTCCCTTTCAAAGTTATGTTATAATTCACATAATAAAGCATACATATTCAAACAATGACAAATAGCTATTTATATTAAAAATCATAAGTTAATGTCAACTGAACTCAGCAGAGTTAGTGTTTTCCACTGGCTGTATTTCTTTAATATGGAAAATGGAAAGAGCAAAACTATCATCATAGGTTGAAATCAGGTAAGAACAGAATGATAATGACACTGTCTAGGGTGAATTAAAGGGCCTGAAAACCTCAAATAACATGGACAGAAGCAAAAAATGTATCTTCGAATATGAAAGAAGTTTCCGTTAACTCTAATAAAGTTCTATTAAAATTCCGTGTCTCCCATGTATTTGTGAAGAAGAATTTCTGGGGAAATAGACTTTGATTTATCCAGGACAGAGTGTGTGAAGCACAGAGGCCAGGCGGTGGTCTTTGATTGCCAGCAAGTGGCACTGCTGTGGCTGTGACTCACATCTTCTCACTCCTGGTTGGGTACCAGAAGACCTTGTAATCCTCGACATGAACTTGCTTGTTTATGTTTCCTTGCTTCTACTAGTTATAAATCATGACCACATAATGGCTTTAGAATCTATTCAAATTTGAAGCATATTGTGATCAAGCACCCTCATTATTTTTCTCTCTTTTATCTCAACAAAAATGCTTTCCATGGTTCTGTTTTCCTCAGAGAAGCTGAAAGTAAAATATCTAAAAATTATGCAAGAAAAAGCACAACTGGAAGTGGTGCTGTAGCTTTAGTGGAAGATGCTAGCCTTTAGCTGAAGAGCTGAGGGACAGCTTCTGGCCCAGAGTTCAAGCCCTGTGGCCAACAAAAAAAAAAAAAAAAGCACAACAGGAACAGGAAGAATCAGAGCTTACCACTTTGGAAAGTAGTATGGAATTCCTCAAAAGACTTCACTCCACATAGAGCTCCCCTATGACCTAGCAATCCCACTTTTGGGCATTTACCCAAACAATCTCAAACAAAACCATACTAAAGCTACCAGCACAACTATGTTTATTGCAGCATTATTTACCATAGCTAAGGTATGGAACCAACCCAGATGCCCCTCAGTAGATGAATGGATCAAGAAAATGTGTTTTATATACACAATGGAATTCTATGCCTCCATCAGAAAGAATGACATTGCCCCATTTGTTAGGAAATGGAAAGACTTGGAAAAAAATTACATTAAGTGCAGTAAGCCAGGCCCAAAGAAACATAGGTCCCATTGTTTCCCTTATTTGCAATAACTAGTATATGTCTGAGACAAGCAGAAATGGTCAGGTAAGTTGATGTTAGACGAAATGAACCCCAAGATAAGGACTCAAATTTTTTTTCTTTCTCGCAATTGTGTCTAACATATTTATAACATGATTTCTTTGTTGCTTTGTAAGTCCCTCCCCCTTGGTATAACCCCTGTTTTCACTGTATTTGATGTTGGTATAATTTGTGGAGGGGAAGGGAAAAAACAAATCATTTAAATAAGGATACAGGTAGACCCATTGCAACAATGAGATGTACAAGACGTTATGTCAAAAAACGAACTTTACAACTGTGGGGGGAATTGGGAAGGGGGGAGATGGGAAGGCATGAGAAGGGGAACCAAAGGAGGAGGCAACAATGCTTGATAAGAAATGTACTCATTACCTTGCTCATGTAATTGTAACCCCTCTGTATAGTATTTTCACAATAATAATAATAATAATAAAAAGAATTGGAGCTTACCGTAGTGTTTTCAGACCTGTGTTCAGGAGAAAGAGAAGGAAATCAACGCCTTAACTGGGCATTGGTGGCTCATACCTGTAATCACAGATACTCAGGAGGTTGAGCTCTGAAGATTGTGATTCAAAGCCTGACCAGGAAGGAAAGTCCCTGAGATTCTTATCTCCAATAACCACCAGAAAACCGGAAGTGGTGTTGTGGCTCAAATGATAGAACACTAGCTTAGAGCTGAAGAGCTGAGAGACAGCACCCAGGCCCAGACTTCAATCCCCACAAAAAAAAAAAAAAAAAAAAAAAATCAACCCCTGGCTTCCTTTGTGTGATGTAGTATCTGCTAATTCCTTTCTATTGACGATTGATGGTTTCAAGCAAGTTATAATTAGATAGATAGATAGATAGATAGATAGATAGATAGATAGATAGATAGATAGATAGAAAGACATAGATATGAGCCGGGCGCTGGTGGCTCACGCCTGTAATCCTAGCTTCTCAGGAGGCTGAGATCTGAGGATCGCGGTTCAAAGCCAGCCCGGGCAGGAGAGACCGTGAGACTCCTATCTCCAATAAACCACCAGAAAACTGGAAGTGGCGCTGTAGCTCAAGTGGTAGAGCACTTGCCTTGAGCTGAAGAGCTGAGGGACAGCGCCCAGACCCAGAGTTCAAGCCCCACGGCCGACAAAAAAAAAAAAAAAAAGAAAGACATAGATATGAGTAAAATTATTTTTACTACATTTTCTTCTAATATGCATATTAAAATATATTATGTTATTCATATTTTTATTTCAAGCATATATTTTAGCAAATTATGTTCAATTCATTTATCTTGAAGAAAGTACCTAGAAAGTACCTTCTTCTACCTAACAAACATGCTGCACTAAGGAACAAAATATTATTTCATGTTTTAAAAAATCTTTTGTATTGCATGCTTCCCTACTAAAATGTATAAATCATTAATAAATGTAGTGAAATAGATTTAAGTTTCTTGCTTTTAGTCTAAAATGCTGACTTATAACTCATGAACTCTAGATTAACTCTTCGGAGTTGGTTGGCAGATGGAGTGAGAAAGAATAGGCAAGAGATTAAGCAGTACATCTTGCAAATTTAGTAGAAAGGCACTAATAAAATGTTTTGAGATTCATATATCTACAAAAATGGATAGATAGTAGGATCATTAGTATTCCATTTTCTGGTTTGCAAAATGTCTTCAATATTTGATCAAAGAAATCCAATTTCCAGCATTTTAACCATCATTCCAAAGCAAATATTTCCTTGATGATATTTACTAAAATAGAGCATTAAAATAAGGCATATAATTCCTCCTGTTTTCTTCATTTAATTCAAGTCTATTTTGGGTATTCAGGATTTTTTTCTGTAATTCTATGGGCTATTGGAGTACTTTTCTAGTTATCTTGAGAAAGTCATTGATGTTTGGGTAGAATTTATTAGAATAATAGATGTTTTGGGTAATAGACATGGAATGATTTCATTTCTAAAACTGAGGAGGGATGAAATATGTAGATCAGGCTAGTCAAGAATGTCCGGGAGTCTTATCTCCAATTAACCAACAAAAAGCCTGAACTGGAGGTCTTGTTTGAGTGAAACAGTGCCAGTTTAAAGAAAGCAAAATAGCCAAATGAGAGCTCAAGGCTATGAGTCAAAACCTAGCACCATAATAAAACTAAAAACTGGCAAAGTAAACACTACTATATATGATTTCAAACTATGAAAATTATTGGAAGATGGTATAATTTGTGGAGGGGAAAGGGAAAAAAAAACAAATTGTTTAAATAGGGATATAACAAACAATGAGATGCACAACTTTGGCTGGGGGGGGGAGTGGGGGTGGGGGGGCAGGGATAGGAAAGCATGGGAAGGGGAAACAAAGGAGGAGGCAAAAATGCTTGATAAGAAATATACTCATTACCTTGCTCATGTAATTGTAAACCCTCTGTACCGTATTTTCACAATAAAAAATTATTAAAAAGATGTAGCAGACATGGTTCATGATATTGGAATGGATACATATTTTTGGAGATAATACATAAAGAACAGGAAATGTAAAACAGGCAAACATATATCAAAGAGAAAAGCTTCTACACAGAAAAGGAAACAATCCACTAAGTAAAGAAAAAACGTACACAGTAAACCTACACACACTATACATCTGCCAAGGGATTGTTGTCAAGAATAAAAAGTCGTTATGTTGAAAACGAACTTTACAACTTTGGTGCGGAGGCGGGGGGGGGGGGGGGGGGGGGGCAAGGGGGGGAGTGGGAGGATTGGGTGGGGGGCGGGGGGAGGATGGGAAGGGATGGGAAGGGGAAACAAAGGAGGTGACTACAATGCTTGATAAGACATGTACTCATTATCTTTTTTTTTTTTTTAATTTTATTTTATTTGAGAACATACTGTACAGAGGGGTTACAATTACATTGGCAGGATAATGCATACATTTCTTACCAAGCATTGCAGCCTCCTCCTTTGTTTACCCGTCACCTCCCTTCCCAGCCTCCCCCCTCGCCCCCACCCAATCATACCCCCCTCCCCCCCCCCACTCCGACATTGTAAACCTTGCTTTGACATGACATTTTGTAATTCTCCTTGTTACAACAGGTCCACCTGAATCCTTAAACGACTTGTTTGTCCGCTCTCCTCTACATGTTATACTGACATCAAATAAAGTGAAAGTGGGGGTTACACTGTGGGGGAGGGACATACAAAGCAACAAAGAAATAATCTTATAAATGCGTTAGAAACACATGCATGAAAGAAACGAAAACATTAAAATACATATTTAAGGGTTCATTTTCCTAACATCACATTATCTGATCTTTTCCGCTTGACTCATACCTATACTAGATATTGCAAATAAGGGAAACCATGGGACCTATGTTTCTTTGGGCCTGGCTTACTTCACTTAATATAATTTTTTCCAAGCCTTTCCATTTCCTAACAAATGGGGAAATGTCATTCTTTCTGATGGAGGCATAGAATTCCATTGTGTATATATACCACATTTTCTTGATCCATTCATCTACTGAGGGGCTTCTGGGTTGGTTCCATATCTTAGCTATGGTAAATAATGCTGCAATAAACATAGTTGTGCTGGTAGCTTTAGTGTGGTCTTGTTTGTATACATTTGGGTAAATGCCCAAAAGTGCGATTGCTGGATCATAGGGGAGATCTAGGTGAAGTCTTTTGAGGAACCTCCATACTGCTTTCCAAAGTGGTTGAACAACTTTACATTCCCAACAACAATGAAGTAAGGTTCCTTTCTGTCCACATCCCCTCCAGCATCTGTTGTTGTTAGAGTTCTTGATTTTTGCTGTTCTAACTGGAGTGAGGTGATAACTCAATGTTGTTTTGATTTGCATTTCTTTTATGGCTAGGGATGTTGAACATTTCTTCATGTGTCTAATGGCCATCCTTCTTTCTTCTTCAGAGAAGCTTCTCTTTAAGTCTTTCGCCCACTTATTTATTGGGCAGTTGTTTCTTTGAGGATTTGTTGTTGGGTGGTTTAATTTTTTGAGTTCCAAGTATATTTTAGATATGAGACCCTTGTCCGTTGTATGGCTAGTGAAGATCTTCTCCCAATCGGTGGGCTTTCTATTGATCTTGCTAGCTATGTCATTTGCCCTGCAGAAGCTCTGCAACCGTATGCAATCCCATTTGTCCAACCTTTCTTTGATTTGTTGTGTTTCCGGGTCTCTATTCAGAAAATTTCGGCCTGAGCCAAGGAGACCTAGGGTTTCTCCTATTCCATCCTGCAATGTTTTCAGAGTGTCTGCTTTGAGTTCAAGGTCTTTGATCCATTTGGAGTTGATTCTGGTGCAGGGTGATATATAAGGATCTAGCTTTAGTTTTCTACAAGTAGTTAACCAATTTTGCCAGCACCATTTACTGAAGAGGCTGTCTTTCTTCCATTCTATTGTTTTAGCATCCTTATCGAAGATTAGATGGCTATAGGTCTGTAGGTTCATTTCTGAGTTTTCAATTCTATTCCATTGGTCCTGAGGTCTGTTCTTATGCCAATACCAAGCTGTTTTGATTACTATGGCTTTATAGTAGAGTTTGAAATTTGGTATTGATATTCCTCCAGCAGTGTTCTTTCCGTTGAGGAGCGTTTTTGCTATTCGGGGTCTTTTATTGTTCCATATGAATTTTTGGATTGCCTCTTCTATTTCCTTGAAGAATGAGGGTGGAATTTTGATTGGTATTGCGTTGAATTTGTAGATAGCCTTGGGAAGTATTGCCATTTTCACGATGTTAATCTTGCCAATCCAGGAGCATGGGAGGTTTTGCCATTTTTTAAGTTCTGTGTTGATTTCCTTTTTCAAGATTTTAAAGTTTTCATCATAGAGGTCCTTCACTTCTTTGGTTAAGTTAATTCCTAGGTATTTTATTTTTTGTGGGGCTATTACAAATGGAGTTACTTTCCTAATTTCAGCCACACTTTTCTCATTGTTGGCATACAGAAAAGCCATTGATTTTTGGGGGTTAATTTTATAACCTGCTACTTTGCCAAAGTTTTGAATCAGCTTGAGTAATTTGGGAGTGGAGTCTATGGGATTCTTTAAATACAAGATCATGTCATCTGCAAAGAGGGAGAGTTTTATTTCTTCTTTCCCTATTTGGATCCCCTTTATGTCTGCATCTTGTCTTATTGCTGTAGCTAGGCATTCTAATACTAGATTGAAGAGAAGTGGAGAGAGTGGGCATCCTTGTCTTGTTCCTGAGTTAAGAGGAAATGGCTTTAGTTTTTCACCATTGAGTATAATGCTGGCTGTAGGTTTGTCATATACAGCCTTTATTGTATTGAGGAATGTTCCATGGATTCCTAATTTTTCCAAAACCTTCATCATAAAGGGGTGTTGGATCTTGTCGAATGCTTTTTCTGCGTCTATTGAGATAACCATGTGGTTCTTGTTCTTGCTCCTGTTGATGTGATGAATAATATTAATTGATTTGTGTATATTGAACCAGCTTTGCATCCCTGAAATGAATCCTGTTTGATCGTGGTGTATGATTTTTTGGATGAATTGTTGAAGTCGATTGGCCAAAATTTTGTTGAGAAGTTTTGCATCGATGTTCATCAAAGAAATGGGTCTATAGTTCTCTTTCTTTGATGAGTCCCTGCCTGGTTTTGGGATGAGGGTTATGATGGCTTCATAGAATGTGTTCGGTAGTGAACTTTCTTTTTCAATTTCATTGAAGAGTTGGAGGAGAATTGGTGTGAGTTCTGCTTTGAAGGCCTTGTAAAATTCTGCTGTAAAACCATCTGGTCCTGGACTTTTCTTAGCTGGGAGGTCTCTTATTGCTGTTTCTATTTCAATGCTTGATATGGGCCTGTTAAGCTGGTTTAACTCATCTTGGTTTAGTTTTGGCATGTCAATATTTGCTAGGAAGAGGTCCATTTCTGTCAAGTTGTCGAACTTATTAGCATAAAGTTTTGAGAAGTATTCCCTTATAATGTTCTGAATCTTGGTTGTTTCCGTGGTGATGTTTCCATTCTCAACTCTGAGTTTATTAATTTGGGTGTGTTCTCTTCTTTTTCTGATAAGATTTGCTAAGGGTCTGTCAATTTTGTTAAGTTTTTCAAAGAACCAACTCTTTGTTTTGTTGATTCTTTCTATAGTTTTTTTGGATTCTAATTCATTTAATTCTGATTTAATTTTGATTATTTCTTTCCGTCTACTGGATTGGGGTTTATCTTGCTGCTCTTTTTCAAGGAGGTTTAGATGTGTCATTAAATTACTAGTTTCAGATCTCTCCAATTTGTTGATGTAGGAGCTCAGAGCTATAAACTTGTCTCTGAGTACTGCCTTTGCTGTGTCCCAGAAGAGCTGGTAATTTGTGCGTTCATTTTTGTTGAATAGCATGAACATTTGAATTTCCTTTCTAATCTCTTCCATGACCCACTCTTGATTCAGCAGTGTGTTGTTTAGCCTCCATGTGATACCGGACTTTCTTTGGTGGCTTTTGGTGTTGAGTTCTAATTTTATTCCCTTGTGATCAGAGAGAATGCAGGGTATAACTTCAATGTTTCTGAATTTAGACAAGTTTGCTTTGTGGCCTAGAATGTGGTCTATTTTAGAAAACGTTCCATGTGCTGCTGAGAAGAATGTGTATTCTGATGCTGCTGGGTGAAATGTTCGGTAAATGTCTGTTAAGTCTAGTTGATCTATGCAGCTGTTTAGATCTGCGGTTTCTCTGTTGAGTTTTTGCCGAGTTGATCTGTCTAGTGGGGAGAGTGGTGTGTTGAAATCCCCAACAATTAATGTCTTTGGATCTATATGGGATTTGAGGGAAAGTAGTGTTTCTTTGATAAATTTGGGTGCTCCATTGTTTGGCGAATAGATATTTAGAATTGTAATATCCTCCTGAAGGAGAGATCCTTTAATTAGTATGTAGCGACCTTCTTTATCTCTTCTCACGAATTTTAATTTGAAGTCTATTTTATCTGATATTAGGATTGCAACTCCCGCCTGTTTATGAGGGCCGTTTGCTTGGTAGATTTTGTTCCAGCCTTTAACATTGAAAATGTGTTTGTTTTTACGGGCAAGATGTGACTCCTGCAGGCAGCAGATAGAAGGGTCTTGTTTTTTAATCCAACTAGACAGTCTATGTCACTTAATTGGAGAGTTCAGTCCGTTAACGTTAAGAGATAGGACTGAGAGGTATTTGGGAGTTCCTGCCATGTTATCTACCTTCTTGGGGGCTGCCAAAGCTGGGTTCTTCCTATGGTTCTTGGATTCTCAGTTTGGGTGCAGTTTGTTGGCCTTTATTGTGGTCTTGTTGGTTTTCTATGTGTAGGACATCTTTAAGAATCTTTTGTAGGGCTGGTTTGGTGGAGATGTATTGTTTCAATTTTTCTTTGCTGTGGAAGGTTTTTATTTGGCCTTCAGTTATAAAGGAGAGTTTAGCTGGGTACAGTATTCTTGGTTGATAGTTGTTTGTTTTCAGGGCATGGCATACATCATTCCAGGCTCTTCTTGCTTTGATTGTCTCTGCTGAGAAATCTGAGGTGATTCTAATTGGTTTCCCTTTATAGGTGATTACCCTTTGCTCCCTCACAGCTTTAAGGATCTTTTCCTTGTTCTGAGTTGATCCTGTGTGGATTATAATGTGACGGTGGGATGTCCTATTCTGGTCTGGTCTATTTGGGGTTCTAAAGGCTTCTTGTATCTGAATAGGCCTATCTTTTTGCATGTTTGGGAAGTTCTCTGCTAGGATCCTGTTAAACAAATTTCCTAGACCATTAACTTCTGTTTCTAGGTGCTCCTCTACACCCATTATCCTTAAGTTAGGCCTTCTGATGGTGTCTTCCAGGTGTTGGATAGATCTATCATATTTCTTGGACTTGTCTTGGATGGTTGTATGTTCTTTCTCTATAATATCTAGGCTGTCTTCAATCCCTGAGATTCGATCTTCTGCATGGTCTAACCTGCTGTCAAGACTCTCTACTTTGTTTTTAATCTCTTTTCCTTCTAATTGGTCAGCTTTGATGGCTTCAAGTTCTTTGTTGAAGCTCTGTTTTAGGTCTTATATGAATCTCTTTACTTCCTTAATTTGGTGTTCAGTGTTTGTCCTCAAATCACTTAGTTGATTGGATATGATTTCTTTGGACTCCCATTCCTTCTGTTGGGTTCCATTCAGCATTCCCTTTGTGGTCTCCCTGACTTCCTTCAGCTCTTTGTTAATGGATTCTAAGGATGCCTTTAGTGATCTTTGTGTGTTCTCTACCTGGTCTCTCAATTCCTGTATTACTCTTTGTTTAGCTTCGTCACGTTCGTGGGATTCCTGCAGTTCTCTTTGAGTGTTCTCAGCCTGCTCACGCCATTCCTCCCTTTCTCTTTGAGTATTCTCAAGTTGTTCACGCAAATCCTGTATCAGTTTTTGAGTAGCTTCCTCACGCTTATGATATTCCTGTATAAACTTCTGGGATGCCTCCTCTCTCTCCCTATCACGCTCATAGAGAGTCCTTTGTAAGTTGTCAAGCTTCTCATTTATCATGTTTGCCACCAGTGTTTGTAGAGCTATTTGGGAACTCTCCTCTGGATTGTTCATTATCTGATCTGACCCCTGATTATCAAGATTGGGAATTGAGATACCCGAATTTGCCATTTTTCTTGTGTTTTTCCGGCTTACTCTGCCCATTTGAGATGAAGATAGTACCAGTTTTGTGCTAGAACACTATCTTAAGGCAACCATCAACCAAAGTTTGCATTTGTACAGTCAATAGTCTACAGATACAATCTAGTTCAACAGATACATCTATTCAACATCAAACAACTATATTTTAAAGGACTTCGAACCGCAGAAAAGAATTTGGAAAACCAGAAATTATTAGGATTAGGGAGAGATGTGGGTGAAAAATAGGAATAGATTGGTGTGGGGAGGCACAGGGAGAGTTAACTATGTCCTAATCACAATGCAGGAAATGGGTTGGGTAGGATGCAAGTAGAGAGAGAGAGAAAAAGAAGAGAGGATAGGGGAATGAAGAGAGACCAGAAAAAAAATAGAAACGTAAAAATTAATGTTATTGTAGAGATTAAAAGACCATCTATTTAGAGAGGAATGTGAATATGTTGTGAGAAAGGGAGGGACATAGAGGAGATGTGAAAAAACTTTAAGGATGGGAAAGGGAGAAGAAAAGATCAGAAGTTCAGTAGAGCTAGACAAAAAACAAAAAGATAATTATGAAAGAAAGAAAAAGAGAAAGAAGATAAGAAAAGAGAGCAAAACGCTTATTTACATATTCCTAAAATAAAAATTATAAGAGGAGGAAAAACAAAAAAAAAGTTACTGGAAATCAATTATTTTTTCAGAAGAGGCAAAAATTAAAGATTAATAAACGTTTTAAAAGAGAAAAAATTTATATATATATATAAGGTAGCAAAAAACAAAAAACAAACAATAAAAAAGAAAAGAAGAAGAAAAAAAGAAAGAAAAAAAAAGAAGAAAAAAGAAAAAAAAAAGTCCTTTGATTTTTTTTTGGGGGGGGGAGGGGTGGGAAGAATCCTGTATCTCCCTTTTGTCTGTAACCAGCCTTTTGTTGGAGTCTCTGGTCGGCTTGAGGTCCTGTGGCTTGATTGGTTTCTTAAGTCGCTTTGTTGGAAGAGGCAGAAAAATGCTCTGCTTTACCCAAGATTTTGAGATCCCCCTCCCAGGTTAGTTTTCTAGGAGGGTGATCTGCTTTGAGAATCACAAAAGAAGGGGATGCAGTGGTTAGGCTAGGTTCTGGGTAGAGTTGAGGCCTTTCAACAATCAGTAGCTTTTTCCTGGGGCTGTTTTGTGCAAAAAAAAAAAAAAAAAAATCTCCCAGAGCCCAGCCTGGAGCCGTTCTCAGGGATTCTGTTTTTCAATTGATTGTTGAGGCTGCTAGAGGGAGGGGCAGCCTCTGTCTCTGGTTACCCAGTGAGTGCCTGAGCTGGGTGACTTTTCCCTGGATGGAGCTGAGTCTGGCAGGTCACTTCGCCATTAAGTTCTTGTGACCTGCTAAATGACTCGTTTTATTCCAAGGCCTGGGTTGGAGCTGGCAGCTCCTCCGAGCTTTGTCGGTATCCAAGATGGAGATCACCGGTGCTGGGAGGGGAGGGGTGGTCTTCCCGCCTCTGCTCCCTAAGAAGGAGTGAGGAAGTCGGGCTTCTACTCACGCCGAGTCTTGGATCCTGGGTCGTCTCTGGTCTGCAAGCTGCAGGGTGAAGATGTCCGCTCTTTGTTGGTTCTTGCTGGTGTTGAGTAGAATCCGCTCGCCCGCTGAGTCTGGCTCCTTCGTCCCGGACTCTCTGTGTTGTACTCATTATCTTGCCTGTGTAATTGTAACCCCTCTGTACAGTATTTTCACAATAAAAAAATGTAAAAAATAATAAAAAAAGAATAAAAATCTGAAACGAATTCAGTAGAAAAAATCCTTCCAGAGAACAGCAAGGGAAGGGGTAAGAACACTACACAAGAAATGTACTCATTGCCTTACTCATGTAACTGTAACCCCTCTATAGAGCATCTTTACAATAAAATAAAATTTTAAAAAATTGTCCCAGTTAAAAATTGGCAAGAATCCTAAAGAGATTTTTCTCAAAACAAGTATATAAATGGCCAACATGTACATAAACAAACATTCATATCACAAATGAGGAAATACAATTCAAAACTACAAGATTCCACCTCATTACAGATAAAATGGCAAATATCAATCAATCAGTCAACAAGTAAATAAAAAGAGTACTGGCAAAGATGTAGAGAAAGTGGAACTCTTGTACACTATTAGAGGGAATGTAAATTAATACAGTTATTATGGAAAACAGTATGGACCTTTCTTAATAAATAAAGGTGAAATTATCATATAATCAAATGATTCTATTATGTATATATCTGGTGGAAATAAAATCTACTCCCATGTTCATTGCAGCACTGTTCACAATGGCCAAGGACTGGGAAACACCCTCCTCTCCATCAAACAATGACTGGATAAAGAAAGGTGGTATGGATGCATCTAGCACAATGCCACTCAATCACAAAATGTGTGAAATTTTGACACTTTTGACACTATGGAGCTAGAAGTCATAATGTGAGTTGAATTAGGCTAGGCATAGGAAGGTATATACTGGATGATCCTGTCATGTAGAATCTAAAAACTTTACTATTCTAGAAGTTGCAGAAGAATGGTCAATACCAGTGGCTCAGACAGATGCTGAAAGAACAGATGTAGAAAGGTTGACTAGTGGGTACTGAGTAATTGGTACATAAATATACAAGTTTGGGTATTCTATTATAGAGTAGGATAACAACATATAATGATACTATGTTTAATTTTTCATAGAAGAGATTTGAAAATTTTTAACATTAAATAATAATGAAAGTTTGTGGACCTGAGTATGTTTACACTTACTTGAATAATTTTCTATGTAAACATGTATTGAAACACCAGGATGGGTAAAAATTCTAAAAATCCAAATGAAAGCCCTGGAATCTTTCATTTCTGTCAATAATAGTGCCCCTAGAGGCAGTAGCTCAACTTGTCTTAAGAGTGAAGAGGCTATTTTATTCAAATATTCATTCTAAAATAGTTCAATGTGCTGGGGAAAAAGAAATTAATAAGACATGTGATCTCCTCGCTCAAGGAGTTTACCAGAGAACATATAATAGATATGCAAATGTGTCTTTCCTCATCTTAAAAGTTTCACCTACAATTCTCATAGGAATAGCCCAACCTAACACAGATTTCATCCTTTCAGCCGTAGTAATTTGTCAGTAGCAGACAGCTTATACAAATCAGCCAATTATATTCTCCCTACCTGGGATTTTGAATTAGGTCACTGGTTCTGTCAATGAGCTCTGGAGAGGAGGAAAGTGGGAAATGTAGAGCAAAAGTGGGGTCAGATTTGGATGAGATAAAGCCACACATGGATGGAAATTATAAAGGAGCAGAGTCTGAAGGCCTTCCAAAGAAAATTAGCTTTCCCAGATAAGTGAAAGAAATAGATAGACTCGTGGGAAAAGAAAGGATGATTCCAAAAACAGAGAGGAAAGCTACAGCTTTCCTGTCCCCAGAAAGTTGAATGATAATTCTAGTGACTGCATTAATAATATTGTATGGGATTTGCTAAGAAGTTTTAAGAATTCTTATTGCACACATATAGTCTCTCTCTCTCTCTCTCTCTCTCTCTCTCTCTCTCTCTCTCTCTCTCTCTCTCTCTCTCTCTCTCTCTCTCTATCTATCTATCTATCTCTGTCTCCCTCTCTCTCACACATACACATAAATACTACAGAAAACATATAAGGACATGGATATGACAATTAGCTTAATTGGGTGAACATTTCACAATATATACCTATATTAAAATATAGTATGCTATTATAGATATACTAGCTTTGTCAATTACATTGTAATAGGGATGAGGAGAAAATACCTCTTACATGAAATCAAGTAATATTTATTCCACAAATGTAGGATTGTTTTACATGCAAAAATCAATTAATGCAATATCCTATCATTGAAATAGACAAAAGAAATGATCATCCAAATCAACACAGAAAAGCCACTTGAACAAATCCCTTTAATATATAAAATACTCAATAAATTACAAATGGAGGGGAATAATTTTCTTTTAAGAGAAAATGAAGGATACCTAAATAGAGTGAAATTTATATTCACAATATTTAAATGAAATTGTAAAATGATATTTTAATTGATTTGCAGATTCAATGTCATCTCTATAAAAATGACAGTTATACCAAAATTATAGCTGGACCAAACTGACCACAGATCTAAATGTTAAGAGCTTAAACAGTAAGTCTTTTGGAGAAAGTATAAGAGTTAATTACCATATCCTTGCAAACCATTTTAAAATGTGACACCAAAAGCCCTAGCAACAAAGGGCAAAATCTCTACATGATTCCATTAAGATTTTTTAAAATGTGGTTCAATGAATATCATCACAAAAGTAAAATGATGCCCATAAAAATGGTGAAAATGTGAGAGATCTGATAAGAAACTTATATCCAGATAATACTCAAATATTTTCTAAAAGATATAACTATAGTAGAGTGATGAGTAAATGGGCTATGTATCAGAATATACACTGCCCCAGAAAATGCACATGATCAGTGTGTTCTTTGTTTTGTTTTGTTTTTTGTTTGTTTGTTTTTGCCAGTTGCTCGGGCTTGAATTCAGGGCCTGGGCACTGTCCCTGAGTTTCTTTTGCTCAAGGCTAGGACTCTATCACTTGAACCACAGCACCACTTCCATTTTTTTCTGTGTATGTGGTACTGAAGAATAGAACCCAAGGCTTCATGCATGCCAGGCAAGCAATCTACCACTAAGCCATATTCCCAGCCAATCAGTGTGTTCTTGAAGAAACCACTAACATGAGTGTATATTTAATTAAAACCACAATGATACACTACTCCATATCCATCCTAATAGAGAATTAACCACAGAAGCATAATAAAAGTTGACTAAAATATGCAAAGACTGGCATCTGGAAACATTGCTTAAATCCAAGAATCTACATCAGTGAAATCTAACATCTCACTTGATGAAACTCAGAATTACCACATGATCCAAAAATTCATCCCCACATTCTAACAATCTACAAAAATGAAAATGTGTTCACATAAAAATTGTTACAAAAGTGTACCATTGTCAGTCATAATTATAACAGAACATTGAAACAATAAATGAGAAAGAAATGAATTAAATGTACCCAACCAAAACAAAACTATTCCAGGCAGGTGTTGTGTGGCTCACTCCTAGAATGCAAGCTTCTCAAGTGGCTGAGATCTGAAAATCAGAGTTTGTAACCAGTCTAAGCTGAAAAGTCCCTGTGAGACACTTATCTCTAATAAACTACTCAGAAAAAGCCAGAAGTGTTGCTGGGGCTCAAGTAATGGAGTGCTAACCATGAGCATAGAGAAACTCAGAGACAGAGCACAGATGCTGAGTTAAAGCCCCAGGACTGGCAATAAATAAATAACATAACCATTGCACCATAAAATAATGAAATAGGGATACTCTAATTTAAATGGTTCCTAAAACCAATTATATTTCAGGAATGCTAGTCACAGCCAAGTGCTGTTGGCTCACACCTGTAATCCTATCTACTCAGGAGTCTGAGATCTAAGGATCACAATTGAAAGAAAGCCAACAGAAAAGTTCTCATGAGACTCTTATTTCCAATTAACCACTCAAACATGGGAAGTGGCATTGTGACTCAAAGCAATAGAGTGTGGGCCTAAAGCTAAAGACCTCAAGAACAGTGTCCCAAATGCTACTACACTATTGATGGAAGTGTAAATTTGTTTAACCACTCTGGAAACCAGTATGGAGGTTCCTCAAAGACTAAACAGAGAGTGCCCCTATGACCCAGCTATCCCACTCCTGGGCATTTACCCAAATGACCACAAACACTAAAGCTAACAGCACAACCATATTCATTGCAGCATTATTTACCATAACTAAGATACGGAAACAACCCAGATGCCCCTCAGCAGATGAACGGATCAAAAAGATGTGGTATACATACACAATGGAATTCTATGCTTCCATCAGAAAGAATGGCATTACCCCATTTGTAAGGAAATGGAAAGAATGGGAAAAAAATCATATTAAGTGAAGTAGGCCGGCCAGTCTCAAAGAAGCAAAGACTGCATGGATTCCCTCATTTGTAATTAGTATATGTCTAAGATTGTTCTAGCAGAGGATCACAATAGCTTAATAGCTATGTACATAGGACTATATAAAGTGATGCACAGTGAAATGAACTCCAAGATATGAAAACAAAAGGTTTTTCTTTGTTGTTGTTGTTTTAATGTATGGTGTGAGTTATTTTTTTTCTTTGTTTTTTTTTCCTCCTTTGGTTTATCCCCTATAGTCAATGAATTTGATTTTGGTACCCTGTGTCTTGTATATAGGTTTATCTGAGTTGGGAAGGGAAGAAAAAGAAAAAAATGGTAAGATGACTGACAAAAAAAGAAGGAAGGAAGGAAGGAAGGAAGGAAGGAAGGAAGGAAGGAAGGAAGGAAGGAAGGAAGGAAGGAAGGAAGGAAGGAAGGAAGGAAATAAGAAAAGAATTAAGTGAAGTAAGCCAGGCCCAAAGGAATATCCCTTATTTGCAATATCTAGTATATGTATGAGTCAAGCGGAAAAGGTCAGCTAATGTGATGTTAGGAAAATGAACCCTTAGATATGTATTTTAATGTTTTTTTCTTTCATGCATTTGTTTCTAACGCATTTATAAGATTATTTCTTTGTGGCTTTGTATGTCCCTCCCCCACAGTATAACCTATATTTGATGTCAGTATAACTTGTGGAGGAGATGGGGAAAAACAAGTCGTTTAAGGATGCAGGTGGACCTGTTGCAACAATGAGAAGTACAAGTTGTCATGTCGAAAACAAGCTTTATAATGTTGGTGCGAGGGGGGGGGAGGATTGGGTGGGGGAGGGAGGCTGGGAAGGGATGTGAAGGGTAAACAAAGGAGGAGGCTGCAATGCTTGATAAGAAATGTACGCATTATCCTGCCCATGTAATTGTAACCCCTCTGTACAGTATGTTCACAAAAAAATAAATTAATTTTAAAAAAGAAAAGAATGCTAGTCACAAAAGACTACATTATCACCTAATTTCACTGAGATGAAATTTCCAAGAAAAAATAAACAGCTTTATGGAGGAAAAAAATAAAAAGAAGCAGTAATTGTCTAGAATTTGGAGATGAGTGGGTATGGCATTCTTTTTGAGGAGAGAGAAAACAGAATCTTAAAAACTGATTTTAATGGACAACCTGTGAATGTACCAAACACTACAAAATCACATTTTAAATTCCAAGCAGGGAGAATTTAATTTATCATAGCTTATTTAATGTATATGCAAAATAGAACAGTACCATATTTTAGGCAATTACATCAAACTACTATACCCTGATAAACTTCCTGGATGTTTGAAAAATAAGATGCTTAACATAATAAACAAAATTATTTTGTATAATTCCTAAATAACCACTATTACTTATATAACTTCCCCAGCCTTTGGGAAGTTCTGCATTACTGAATGTATGTCTGGCATTTATATTTAATCAAACATATTGAACTTTCCAAATTTGTACTGATACCATATCAAGGAAATAACACAGCATGATCTGAGTTTAAACTTGAACTACTTCAAGTGAAGGGTTATATGGTACCCACAGATGTTCTACAGATGTTCAGTATCTTTACATTCCCCTGGAAAACTTAAAATTAACAACTGATGTCCTGACTAAATTTTGCTATGATTCCTCCTTGTTTAAATATATGTCTCTTAATCAAGAATGATTTAATCTCCAAGACTGGTATTGACGGTGCCATAATTTAAGATTTTAAATTTCATTGTATTTTTAAAGGAAAAAATAAAATTGCCCCTAGCAGGCAAAATGAAAACACAATGGTTAAATTTAGGAGAAAATTTGCAGTAAACATTTAACTTTTAGAAAAGAATTCAATAAATTAGTAGAATTTCTTTGCTAAGGACCATTTAATTAGATAATCACCTGTTCAGTAAGTCTGCCAGAAAAATCAGAGTTAGATTCTCTAAATTTCACAGATGGCTTTAAGCATTGAACCATTTGGGTTTCAAAGTTAGTATCTCACGCTTAATTCATACTGTGGTAACACTAAAAGTAAAGCTCAAAATTTATTTTCACACACAATTTCAAACAGTGACTAATGTGTGTATATTACTCTCTCTTTATGATTCACAGCATATGATTAAAAAACACCAGCATTCTTTGTGAGGAAATATTGACTCCTACAGAATTCTTCAATTGGCTTAATCCGGGTAAATTCCAAATCCCAACTGGCCCATTTATTAGCTGTCTTAAGGATGAATCTCATAATACCTGAGACAAGACAACAGCATCATTCTCATAGAGTTGTTACAAAACTGAATCTTAAAACTGAAACACTGTAGTTCATGGGATACACTAAGAACTCATAAATTGCAGAGGTAGTGGAAGTTATTATTTGGTGACATACCTTTCTTTCACTGGTACAGTATTTTGAACTCAGGGTCTCACACGGGCTAAACAAGACCTCTTTCATTTGAGCCACATCCCTAGACTGAAGTGGTTATTTTTAATAGAATTATTAGTCCTTTTAGTAGTAGGTACATGTCTATAATTCCAGCACTAGAGAAACTGAGCCAAAAAGATTGTGAGTTTAAGGCCAGCCTAGACTACATAGAGAGATCATATCTTAAACCCACACACAACTCCCACACACAAACACGTACCCCATACCCCTACTCATCCTCTCAAACCCATGTGAACATATGCTTGTACAATCATGCAGAGAATATGAATACACATGTACTCCCAGATTACACACATATCTGCATGCATATCCTCATATGAACACATATGCACCCATGGGTGAGCACACAGACCACATAAGCCAATATGCACATATGCACACACACATGCATATGCACACATATATACCAGAACATTTACAGCCTAGATTTGTTATTTTAATAAACTGTGTTACATAAAGTAGACTTAGAAGCACATTCAATAGCCAAAATGATGGGAGTGGAGGGTTCCAATGCTGCCTCCCTGATCAACAAATTAGGGGTAAAACTGAAATCAAACAAAATTAAAGGCTCACAGCATCATTCGCGTCTTTGTTCCTTGCATTACATAAAAATGCTATTTCCACTAAAACCACAGGAATCAAATGGGGGGTTCTGCTGGGGGAATTTCTCAGCCGATTTGCCTTCCTAATTACATTTTGCTTAGGCTAACATTAAAATTAGCTTCTGTTCCCTAAACACTTATCAGTTGATAGCAGAGAGAAACAAGCTTGCTACAGTTCAAGATGTGCTTAATTTAATCCAGACCAACAGTGTACACAAACTTGTGTGAATTTAACTCATAAACCTTATAAATCTTTGACAGAATTCTAGAGAGGAAAAGCTTGTAAGTGAGGCATGTAAGGGAAAATATCACAATAGATTTTAAGATCATACATGGTAGAGAAGATGCTTGGCAATTCATGATCATGTTCCTTTAATAATAGATAAGAAATTGTTGCTTATGTCCTGAGCTCACCATTTTCTAGAAAATTAAGGCCAATAATCAATTGGTCTGCTTAAATAATTTAAGAGAATCACATCTGGATATTTCCAGTCATTTTTGGATACATGATGACTTAAAGCACTCATGATTTTGAATAGCGTATATTAAATATTAACCAGGATGACAAAGCAGATACGTTTTGATTCAGTTCTCTAAATGAATTCTTTGAAGGTGAAGGTTAGACTCAAGATCTTTTCTTTTACAAGATCGGGGGAATCTATACTAATATTTTATGCATGAAAAAGTACAGTAGTAGTTGATGCCCAAGAAATATTGATTAGTTGATATGAGCATCATCAATAATGAATAGCTTTGTTCTTGCTCTGATTTTAAGGTATTCTTTCCCAACACTGGAATTTTCTTAAGCTAGATTTACATGGTTTCAAAAAACTGAAAGTAACCTAATTACATTTTCAAGAAGCTTGGAAACCAGAGGTTAAACACATCCATTATTGCAACTAAATGTATGTGCAAATATAAGTCTGTAGATTAAATGTTTTACAATATATTAAAGCAAAATAATAGATGTGAAAACATCACTTCCTAATTATATATGGCATTTTTTCTGTTTAACCAAAAAGTCACTTGTTAACACTTCCTAGGATACAACATTCTATCTTACTGGTTTCTATAGGTTTTTCAGTAGGATCTTCAGTATTTGGGGAGTATAGTACATGTAAATCCAGTCAGATGAAACACAGCACAAGTTACAAACAAAAAGGTCAATATAGGATAAGTCAGTTTTTAAGTCCAATGGAAGAAAATACCTAAATAGAATTTAGAGTGAGTGGTATAAGGCATTATTGGATAGATCTCTTTCTTTCCTCCCTCTCTCTCTCTCTCTCGCTCTCTCTCTCTCTCGCTCTCTCTCTCTCTCTCTCTCTCTCTCTCTCTCTCTCTCTCTCTCTCTCTCTCTCTCTCTTCCTCTTCCTCTATTATTTCTATCTCTTTCTGTGTCACTGAGGTTTGAGCCTAGGGCCTGGCCATTGCTACGTAGGTGGTCTACTACTTGAACCATACCCTCAGTCCTTTCTTGCTTTAGTTATTTTTAATTAAGTTTCTCATGGTTTTGCCTGGGTGTGGCCTCAAATTCTAGGATTATAGGCATTCAGCTCCATTCCTATTTAGTTAGTGAAAATGAGGTCCTGCCAACTTTTTGTCTGGAGTGATGTTAAACTATGAGTAGCCAGAATTATAGGCATGTATGTTAGCACTGAGCTCTTTTTTTTTTTTTTTTTTTTTTTTTTTTTTTTTTTTTTTTTGTGAAAATGCTGTACACAGGTGTTACAATTACATGGGCAAGATAATGAGTACATTTCTTATCATGCATTGTAGCCTCCTCCTTTGTTTCCCCTTCCCATCCTCCCTCCCCCCTCCCCACCCAATCTTCCCCACTCCCCCCTCTCCTCCCACTCCCCCCTAAAGTTGTAAAGTTCGTTTTCGACATAATGACTTGTACATCTCATTGTTGCAATGGGTCCACCTGTATCCCTATTTAAACGATTTGTTTTTCCCCTTCCCCTCCACAAATTATACCGACATTAAATACAGTGAAAGCAGTGGTTATACTGTGGGGGAGGAACATACAAAGCAACAAAGAAATCATCTTATGTGTTAGAAACAATTGCAAGAAAGAAAAAAACATTTGAATACATATCTTAGGGTTCATTTCCCTAACATCACCTTATCTGACCTTTTCTGCTTAACTCAGACATATACTAAATATTGCAAATAAGGGAAACCATGGGACCTATGTTTCTTTGGGCCTGGCTTACTTCACTTAATATAATTTTTTCCAAGTCTTTCCATTTCCTAACAAATGGGGCAATGTCATTCTTTCTGATGGAGGCATAGAATTCCATTGTGTATATATACCACATTTTCTTGATCCATTCATCTACTGAGGGGCATCTGGGTTGGTTCCATATCTTAGCTATCTATAGTAAATAGTGCTCCAATAAACATAGTTGTGCTGGTAGCTTTAGTGTGGTCTTGTTTGTGAACATTTGGGTAAATGCCCAAAAGTGGGATTGCTGGGTCATAGGGGAGCTCTATGTGGAGTCTTTTGAGGAACCTCCATACTACTTTCCAAAGTGGTTGAACAAGTTTACACTCCCACCAACAATGCAATAAGGTTCCCTTCTGTCCGCATCCCCTCCAGCATCTGTTGTTATTAGAGTTCTTGATTTTTGCCATTCTAACTGGGGTGAGGTGGTATCTCAATGTTGTTTTGATTTGCATTTCTTTTATGGCTAGGGAGGTTGAGCATTTCTTCATGTGAGCTGACTATCTTTTAACATTGGTATTAAAGGAAGAATAGACACCTAAAAAAGTGAAATCACAATCCACAGAAATGGAAGTGTGATATGGGAAGGACTAGCAATTACAAAATACTCTGAGGGGCTGGGAAGGTGGCTCAGTGGTAGAGTGCTTGCCTTGCATGCATGAGGCCCTGGTTCGATTCTTCAGCACCACATAAGCAAAAAGAAAAAAGCCAGAAGTGGCTCTGTGGCTCAAGTGGTAGAGTGCTAGCCTTGAGATGAAGAGCTGAGGGACAGCCCAGGCCCAGAGTTCAGGCCCCACAACTGGACCCCCCCCAAAAAAAATACTCTGAGAAGAGGAGTGAGTTCTGAGATCAGGAAGACAAAAGAAGATGAGAGAAATAATGAAAGAGCAGAGGATTGGGAGACTATGTTGGAAGAATCACAAATATTTCATTTCCAGGCAAGGCTGCCTTTTCTTTGAGTTGGATGAGAAGCCACTGGGCCATTTAAGAAAAAATGTGGCTGACCTAGTTTCCAAACTAATTTCTCTATCTGTTTTATGTAAATGCACTGAAAGGGGGCGAAGTTAGACAAAGAAAGCCTAAGTTGTAATTGTAGACTAGATAGTGGGAGAATCAATACAGGGGTGAGGTATTCACTTATCACAATTCAGTTTTTATGCTGGTCCTGGGAATTGAACTCGAGCAATCCTTGAACTTTCTTTTTTTTTTTTTTTTTTTTTTTTTACTGTTAGTACTCTACCACTTGTGCTCCACCTCCACTTCCAGCTTTTTGGTAGTTAACTCAAGATAAGGGTCTCACAGACTTTCTTGCCTGGGATGGCTGCTTTAAACTGTGATCCTCAGATCTCTGCTCATGAGCATCTAAAATGACAGAGTGAGCCATCAGTGCCCAGCCTTACAATTCAATTTACTACAATGCTTAGATGACAAAAAAATTTATCTTAAAAATACACTTGGAAATGATGAATTATAAAGGTCTCTAGACATTCCCATAGTGATACCAAAGGAGAATATTCTTAGGAGAGAATCACAAAGGCTTCACAGCTATGTGCATATGATTATATAAAACAGTATATTTTGAGCTCCAAGAAACAGAAACAAGGTTCTCTTATATTTTTTTCTTTTTTGCCATTTTTGTTTTTTTAATACTTTTTTATTGTAAAAATACTGTACAGGGGGGTTACAGTTACATGAGCAAGGTAATGAGTACATTTCCTATCAAGCATTTTTACCTCCTCCTTTGATTTTCCCCTTCCATCCCTTCCATCCCACCTCCACAACTACATTCCCCTCTTCCCCCCTCACTTCCCACCTAAATTGTAAAGTTTGTTGTTCAACATAGTGTGTTGTACATCTCATTGTTACAATGGGTTAACCTGTATCCCTGTTTAAGCATTTTGTTTTTTCCCTTCCCCTCCCCAAGTTAGAGAATTGTATATACAAGATGTATATTCAAATACAGTGAAAACAGGGGTTTTACTGTGGGGAAGGAACATACAAAAAACACAAAAAAATGACATATTGCAGCATTATTTACCATACCTAAGATATGTAACCAACCCAGATGCCTCTCAGTAGATGAATGGATCAAGAAAATATGGTATATACATACAATGGACTTCTATGCGTCCATCAGAAAGAATGACATCACCCAATTTATTAGGAAATGGAAAGACTTGGAAAAAAATATATTAAGTGAAATAAGCCAGGCCCAAAGAAACATAGGTCCCATGGTTTCCCTTATTTGCAATAACTAGTATATGTCTGAGTCAAGCAGAAAAGGTCAAAAGCTATGTACATATGATCAGATAAGCTGATGTTACATAAAATAAACCCCAATATAGGGACACAAGTTGTTTTTTCTTTCTTGCTATTGTCCCTAACATTTTTCTTTTCTTTATTAGTTTATATGTCTTTGGGCAGGTAAGAGGGCACAGAAATTATGGGACAAAATGTGAACAAATGCAGCTGTGACACTTACTAGACACTATGTTGAAAATGAACTATACAAATTGTGGTGAGGGGGATGGGAGGGGAAACTGGGAGAGAGCAAGGGAAGAGGTAACACTTTCCCAAAAGAAATGTACTTATTATCTGACATATGTAACTGTAACCCCTCTATACATCACCTGTACAATAACACTAAAAAATCCAAATCTTTGTCTCTTCATGAACTTCTCCTGTGAATTTGCTCAAGGATTTATTGTTAAACTTATACTTTGTTAGTTAGAGTCTGGTGCTTCATTTTAGCAAATAGATTATCTTCTATCTACAGCTCCCTAAGAATTTTGATGTGGAATGTGGTTTAAATTATAAGAAGTCTTACTTTAATTTTTTTATGATACTAAGTTTTTAACTTACCTGTCACTTCTACTACTTGAGCTACTTTTCCTTCTTGCTTGTAGATTCAAGCAGACTTTTCTGCCCAGGCTTCCTTCAAATTATTATACTCTGAATCTCAGCCTCCAGAGTAGCTAGGATTGTAGGCATAAACCATCAACTCCTGACAGGAGCCACATATTTAATTAATAAATGCCTGTCATATATCCAACTACTATCTGCAAATTACAGAACACATATAGAACACCATCACAAACACAACTTCTCTTCAGTAACTGTCATGTTAGTTTTAAAATATTAAATTGAAACACTATTTAACTGGATTACCATTTACTGAAGTAAGCATAAAAGCCCGTTTTTCTAGGCAAGGATGTTTGGGATAAATGAAAAGTCTGAATACTTTGAAGAAATTCATTGGTATTCATTCTGACTGCATGTAATTACTCAAAGTAGATTGAAGAACTTAAATTCAATTTTATATAAAGGTTAACAGGCATCTGTGGAAAAACTTTAAATGAATGGATGAGCTTAACTTACAAATGACATTTACATTTGTAAACATTTTACAGGAGTTTTGGGCTAGTCTTCTAATAATTTTGGACATCTATTCACTTTTAAAAAAAGAGTTAGTCTATAATACTTTGGATCAAATGAAAATATTTATTAGTTGTCTGCCTAAATTTCTATAAATTCTCAAAGAATTAAGTAATTTTTTTAATTGTGTAAAAAATACTGCTTTTAGCCAGGTGCCAGTGGCTCAAGCCTGTAATCTGAGCTACGCAGGAGGCTGAGATCTGAGGATCACCATTCAAAGCTGGGCAGGGGCAGGAACATCCGAGAGACTCTTATCTCCAATTAACCACCAGAAAACCAGAAGTGGTGCTATGGTTCAAGTGCCAGAGTGCTAGCCTTGAGCTGAAAAGCTCA
Source organism: Dipodomys merriami (assembly GCF_024711535.1). Taxonomy (NCBI): domain Eukaryota; kingdom Metazoa; phylum Chordata; class Mammalia; order Rodentia; family Heteromyidae; genus Dipodomys; species Dipodomys merriami. Next base: position 836,345 of record NW_027205259.1, read on the forward strand.
AGGACAGCACCCCGGCCCAGAGTTCAAGCCCAGTACTGACCAAAAAAAAAAAAAGATAAAAAAAACCACTGCTTTTCACTAAGATCTCATTGTTTGAGAGAAAAATATGTTGGTTCTATATAGATAAAAAGATCGTGGCATAGGATCATACCATTTAAAAACCACATGACTGATATGACATTTCTTTTATTAGTATTATTATTAGGTACATGACAGAGTTAGAAAAATTGAAAGTACTATATATTGAGACATAATAAAGTTACATTAAAAGTGAAATGAAACTAAAATTTATGTAAAATCTCCTTAATGCAATGTTAGAAACTTAAGCTATTTTAAAGAGTCTTAGTATCATAAACTGTAAAAGAAAAAAATGGCATCTCATGTTCTTTTCAAATTGCATGCATAATGTAATGATGATCACTTCTAGAATCAAAGTGAAATAAAAAATGTCACACTTAATTCATACTAACTTTTCAAAGTTACTTTAATGTTTCCTTCTTCTCCTTTATATTGTCAGGACAGGATTCCAGAATTCTTAAGTGGCTAAAAATTATTTACATATATACACAAAGAATATTTATCTATCTATCTATCTATCTATCTATCTATCTATCTATCTATCTAGCATTACCATACTAGAAAACTAAAAGTTATATAATATTTTAGTACATTTTATAGTTTGTTTTTCTCAGTTTTCTTTCCATCTTCAATATTCTAACATTAGGTTATATGAAGTTGTGAAATTAAGTAGATAAAACTATAGAAAATAACCTGGTTACGACAGGCTCGATTGTACACTCTGATGCAATTTTCATTTATTTTAAGCTTTTATTTCAGTGGAGTTTTAGCTTATTTCATATACTAAACCAAGTAATTGTATTAGAACAATTATATACATATATAATCTAAATTTAATATCTAGTTTGAATATTATTTTAACTGTGACAATACAAAATTTAAAATAGAAAGGACTGTTTCATGACACACAGTATAAAAGAAAGCAAAAACAGTACTAAGATCTAAAATTAGCAGCAAGACTTGATAAGATATATAATTAGCATTGTGCACTGTTCAAGTGTGCTCTTATATCTCATAGGTACTTATCAACTGTGCTTTTTTTTTGATATTACAACATTCACTCGAATGAATATTTGACACTGATATGATTGATGTTGCATCTAATTTTGACTCAGATCAAAGTGAATAAACTGATACTGGGAACTAGTGGTAAAAAACCCACAAAGGAGTACACTCCAAACACAAGGGTAATGGTTGTCCTCAACTTTAGAACTGAAACATTCTGCACATAGTCTTCTTCTAATGCTAAAAGGAAGAACAATGGAAGAGAGGCCATTTGCAGGAGGAACTGAGGAAGCATTGCATAAGGGATGGATAGGCTCTGAAGCCTCAATCCAGGTAAGATTTGCTTTTAAGCAGGATGGCATTCTCCTGTTCCTGGCAGAAGAACCTACCAAATGTGAATTGAGAGACATACAGCATTTCTTCACAGGGGACTAAAATTAATCATGAGCAATATTTAAAATATTTAAAGTCATTATTTGTAAAGGGATAGATTTACATCCAATTCTATCAAGATTTTAAAAATATATTCATATTCTTGGCACTAAGAACAGGTAGTTTAATTTTAAGATTTTTAGTAAGCTATGAAGCCAGGCATCATTGGTTCATGAATATAATCCTAAGTACTCAGGAGGCTAAGATCAAGAGGGCCGTGATTCAAAGTGAAAGTCATCCTGCGAATATAATTCCAAGAGAATCCACCTGCAAAGTAACTAGCAAAAAGATGACTGGAAACATGGCTCAAGTGATAGAACATCAGCCAGAAAAGCAAACACAAGCTAACTGAGCTCAGGTTCTTGATACCAAACAGATGTTATGAAGTATTGTCATGAGCATCACTCCAAAGTCAGTCAATGAAAAGTACAAATTCTAAGTCCCATTCCAGACCTTATATTAACTTAGTATGCCAGGAGGGGAATGTCTTATCTAGTTCTTCAAATGAGCCTTACCAAGTTTGTCCTTGAAAAGCACTGTACAAAAAAATAAGTGCCAGTTGGGTGCCAGTGGCTCACAACTGTAATCCTAGCTACTAAGAAGGGTGAGATCTGAGGATCTGAGGATCGCTGTTCAAAACCAGCCCTGGCAGGAAAAGTCTGTGAGACACGTATCTCTAATAAACCTCCAGGAAACAGGAAGGGGTACTGTGGCTCAAGTTGCAGAGCACTAGTCTTGAGCTGAAGAACTGAGGGACAACGCCTAAGCCCAGAGTTCAAGCCCCATGACCAACAACAACAACAACAAAAATGTGCAATTGATTCTCATTATTCATGTTTCATGTTTCATACTTTAAGGTGCTTACCCACAAACATTTATTTGGAGCCCGAAAATCAATATTGGTTGTGCTTTTGCTATCTTTTGCAAACTTGTTTGTGTAGAGTGATACTCAAAGAATCTCAAATTACCAGCTAAAGTTAACTATGTCATGTTCTGCCTTGTTGTTTGATTCTAGTACCAAAACAGATCCTTTTGTGTCTATTTAGTAACTAGTTACTAGCATTTTTGTATTTTCATCTGTGTGTATGTGTGCATTTGTGTGAGTGTGTGTGCTTTGGCTCTCCAATGTAGTTCCAACCATAGAAATGAGGTTGCATATCACTACCATCATTTGCTCCTACTTGCACAAAATCTCTGGCATGTGATATATGGTGGATAGCTTCATTCAGGCAAGAATTATTATGTTTGGCCATGAATTCAATGGCAGTGAATCAACACTATATATCAAATAAGATGTCTTTAAATTTAACACACACACACACACACACACACACACACACACACACACACACACACACACACACACACACACTCTCAAGGATAATATTGATTTTTTTTTTAATGAAACTTGTAACTACAGGTTCAAATGACCTTAAGCCTATATTACCTCTAGGGGCTTCATTCATTCAAGGAGTATGGAGGGAGGGTTTCTCAAAAGAATAAACAGAGAGCTCACCTGTGACCCAGTAATTCTACTACAGGGCATTTTTCCAATAGACACAAACCAGGCTACACTAAAGCTACCAGCTTGACCAAGTTCATTACAGGATTGTTTACCATAGCCAAAATATAGATCCCTTCAGCAGATGAATGGATCAAGAAATTGTGTCATTTATAGACAAAAGAATTCAATGCTTCCATTAAAAAGAATGATATTATACTATTGATTAGGAAATAGAAAGACATGGAAAAAGTTACAAGTGAAGTCACCCAAACCCAAAGAAACACAGGTTGCATGATTTCCTCATTTGTTGTAACTAAAATGTCCCTACAAATCTACAAGTAAACACACTTAATGTTAAAAAAATGCACTTGACATGATAAATTATACAGGATTCTAGACATTTATTCACACAATAAGACCAAAGGAAAGGATCTCAAAAGCTCAGTAGCTATGTGCACATGATCATATAAAATGATATTATCAGATAGAACTCCAACAAATGGAAACAATAGTTGGGTTCTTTGGTTATTTTGTTTTTTTTTCTCTTTTGTAATTGCTTCTGTTTTCTGTACTTTTTGTCTTGTATGTGAGATTATCTGTTTTGGGGAGGGTAACAGGGAACACAGAAATGATGGGAGCATAGATGAATAAATGCAACAGTATTATTCCATAGACTACGTTGAAATGAACTATGTGACTTGTGCAGGGATGTCAGGAGGAAAGCACTGGGAGAAAGTGAAGGAAGGGGGGACACTGTTCAAAAAGAAATCTACTCATTACCTGACTTATGTAATTATAACTCTCTGCAAATCACCTTTACAATTATGATAAAAATAGAAAATTAATTCATTCAGTATTCTCAGAAACTTTATAGAACACAAAAATCATGAATAGAGAGTAACTTTCATGTATATGGAAGTTCATAGAAGCACTGACAATACCAGGAATGCAAAATTCATAATAAGCTCATAATAGTGTGTTCACAAACAGCAGAAAAACAACTGTAAAAATTAACTGCAGCTCAGCCAGACACCGGTAGCTACTCAGGAGGCTGAGATCTGAGGATCATGGTTCAAAGCCAGCTCGGGCAGGAAAGACTGTGATACTCTCATCTCCAATTAACCATCAGAAAACCGGAAGTGGCACTGTGGCTCAGGTGGTAGAGCACTCGCCTTGAGCGGAAGAGCTGAGGGATGATGCTTAGGCCCAGAGTTCAAGCCCCACGACTGACCCAAGAAAAAAAAAATTAACCTCAGCTAGATGTAATGAAATAAATGGCATAGTGACAAAATATTGAGTGAAAGAAACAAGTGTCAGAGGCATTCTACATTATTTCAAAGTCCCAAAACATATGAACCTAAACATTATATTGTTTAACACATATGCCAAACTACAAAGGTTAAAAGGAAGTAATAATAAAAGCCCAAATCAGGATAGCATCTCTGGGGAAAATCACAGAGAGATGACAGAGGAGAAACAATGGACAGAAACAAGTGGAATAGTGGATAGACAAGTACCCAGGATATTATTCAAATACAAGGGAAACCATGATTGAATAGTTAGCTAGGTAGCTAGGAAAACCAGTGATGTCTGTACCATGAATCATAATCTTTGATGAACCTACTTAAATATGCCAGAGTCTTGAAAAACAAAAGCACTATTATACCTTTAAAATCCCGTTCGTTTTTAACTCTTTTTATTATCTGTAAGTAGTATCACAAAATTTTTCAATTAACATATCAACTTGTGAATAAAACTCACCTTGATTAATATCATTCCATCATTCTCCCTCATCTGTCTCAACACCACCCTTGTTGTTAATTTTATAAATAATTTTTCTTTATTAATTTTATATCTGATAAAAAGTTTAAACAATTATTTAATTCTAAAAACTTTTGAGATGCAAATATGAGGATGATATGACTTCATGAAGGTTAATGAAAGATAAAACAAGAAATATAGACCAATATCATTAAAATATACTACTTCCCTTGTGATTTAAAGTTTCTATATCTGTTCTGCTTATATTATGCTACAAATCTGTATTGTCTCATGAATTTGTCAAGCCTTTTACTTAATGATGAAGAAAAGATGGGTATTCAAAAGATTATAAACTATGATACAATATAAACAATTATAAACTATGATACAACCATGTTCATTGCAGCACTATTCACGATAGCCAAGGTCTGGAATCAACCCAGATGCCTCTCAATGAAAGAATGGTTCATAAAAATGTAGTACATATAAACAATGAAATTTTATTCATCCATTAGGAAGAATGATATAATATCACTTTTTAAGACATAGACCTCAAAAAATTAAGTGAAATAAATCAGGCTTAGAGACACAGGATACATGTTTTATATGTAGAAGCTATTATTAGCTTATAAACTTACATGTAAATTCATTGGGGGGCCAAGCAAGTGGTTACAGACATATTAATTGAAATATGATAGATTCATTGGTGAACTCAAATAATTCCTTAGAAAGGTAAAATTCAACTTCAACAAAATAAACACCAGGAAGCAGGTGCTTGAAAGGGGTGGGGTAGGATCAAAGGGAGTGGGGTAGAAGAATGATGAGCAGAAGAGGAGAATGCTGCCAAGAATTCAAGGTATTTACTACAAAATTAAAAAGACTGAGGAAAAGGATGGGTAGGGGAGGGATGAATGAGAATGATGAAAATGGTGAAATTAATCAAGATACATTGAATTCATAAACTACTTTGTTAAATGGAACTCCTTTATATAGCTACATTAAGATTAAAAATAAAAAAAATCAAAGGACAAATAAGTTAAAGTTCCAATTTCAAATTTTGTATCCTTTAGTTGATCAGTGAGATTACCACAATTATTATTTGTGCATGTGTACGACAAGGATATATCTAAAAATATTTAATTTTTATATTAATTCATAATATAAAGCTGACCTTAAGTATATACTGTTATGACAAAACAAAAATTAATCTATGCAAATTTTTCACTAAAACGGATGAATCAATTATCTTTTTTTTTCATTGATTTACTAAAGTCTTACCAGACAGAAACCACCATTTCCTATTCATAGAGTTTATGTTTAAAGTATTTTTTAAAATCCTCAAAGATTTCATTAGATAGCCTGGAACATCAGTGAAGAGCACTTTGACTGATAGTTACAAATGATCAATTACCAAGAGTGAACCCTTCAACTCTAAGTGTTTTAGATGTGGGATAAATCTAAGTTCTGTTTCAAAAACCAAAGTGGCTATCAACTTGATCAAGTAATTAAGTCACAGTTCTCTTGCCTGCCATGGATTAGCATGCAAATGCATTGCTTTGAATTCATTCAATATGACCAGACCATTACACTGGAGTTCAAACAAAAGGCAGCTTTTTCTAGAATTAGAATATCAGGATACAACACAGTCATGCAATATTTCTCATCTTTTTTTCTTTTCATATGGGATTGTCTGTGGAAACTAGCATTACAGGGCTAAATAGTATTGTTCTAAGCAAAGGTCTCAGTAAATTGCTGTAAATATTGTAACATAAAATGGAACTGAGTAGGTTTACTGAAAATATTTGTATTCCTTCCCTTAACATGGTTACACAATGTGTCAATTATCTAGTCACTTGGAATTTGCAAGAAGAAAGAAACAACTTTCTCTATAGAGAATCCCTTGGCTTTCAAACTACTCTGACTATTTGCATAATAACACAGCTAACAGCTGCAAGGTTAAATCCATTAATTTACTGGGAATGGAACAGAGTGTTCTGGTTGGTTGTCGCAAAAATTGCTTTTTTGCACTTGCCTTCTCCATGGTCAACTATCTGCAGCAAGCACACAATTACCTCAGCACAGCCTACGTTACTAAGTGAGGAAACATTTAACATGGAAAGTGGCAAACATGTCAATTTCTGAAAAGACAAAAAAATTATCTTAAAAAGCATCCTAATTAGCATTGTCCCCTTCACCGGTGATTTCCTAGGAAAAAAGAGAGGATGGCAAATTGAGCAAGATTTAGTGGGTCAGCCCATTTTCCTGGCAGCACTCCAGTGGGAATGCCATGGGCAAAACTGTTTGTATCTAAGAATAACCTGAGGGACAGTCTCTCCTCACACCTCTGTAATACTAGCTACTCAAAGGATTGAGATCTGAGGATCACAGTTCAAACCCAGCCCAGGCAGATAAATTCATGAGACTCTTATCTCCATTTAACCAGAAAAAGCCAGGGCATGTGGGTGGCTCAAGTAATAGAGTACCAGCCTTGAGTGATAAAATGAAAGGTCAGTGTGAGGAGGCCTGAGTCCTGAGTTCAAGCCCAAGGACCAGCAAAAATCCTCCTCCTCCTCCTCCCCCTCCTTTTCTTCCTCCTTCTCCTCCACCTCCTCTTCCTCTTCTCCTCCTCCTCCTCCTCTTCCTCCTCCTCCTCATCATCATCCTTATCTCAGGGCTACCTTGGGTGTTTCTCCCTTCACATAATTAGAATTTAAAAATTGAATAATTTTTGCTAAAATTATTATTGAACAAATCATCTCTTGATGTTCCCATTATATATTTAAGAATTGCAGCTTAGTAATATCCCAACAAATCCATAACTTTCTACAAATTCATAGCAGAAATAATTAAAACAGAAATATGTTAAACCAAAAGTGAAAATGTATTTTGAAAACCAATTTCATTCAGTCAAGATCAATACTGTGTACAATCTACAAAATAACTAAGGTTTTTGTGGGGAGGTTTTATCCTGTATTTTAGGCCAAAGAAAACAAAATTAATGAGAACACTCAGAATGTGTTTTAGAGAATTAATGAATGTTTATCTTGTTTAAAACCCAGATGCCCCTCAGTAGATGAATGGATCAAGAAAATGTGGTCTATATACACAATGGAATTCTATGCCTCCATCAGAAAGAATGACATTGCCCCATTTGTTAGGAAATGGAAAGACTTGGAAAAAATTATATTAAGTGCAGTAAGCCAGGCCCAAAGAAACATAGGTCCCATGGTTTCCCTTATTTGCAATAACCAGTATATGTCTGAGACAAGCAGAAATGGTCAGATGAGTTGATGTTAGGCGAAATGAACACCAAGATAAGGATTCAATGTTTTTTTTCTTTCTTGGAATTGTGTCTAACATATTTATAAGATATTTCTTTGTTCCTTTGTATGTCCCTCCCCCACAGTATAACCCCTGTTTTCACTGAACTTGATATTGGTATAATTTGTGGAGGGGAAGGGAAAAACAAATTGTTTAAATAAGGATACAGGTGGACCCACTGCATCAATGAAATGTACTCTTGAACATCTCATTATGTCAAAAAATGAAGGTTACAACTTTACGGGGGTAGGAGGGAATAGGAGGGCAGGGATGGGAAGTGGAAACAAAGGAGGAGGCTACAATGCTTGATAAGAAATGTTCTCATTATCTTGCCCATGTAATTGTAACCTCTCTGTACAGTATTGTCACAATAAAAAATAAATAAAAATTAAAAAAAGAAATGTACTGATTTCCTTGCTCATGTAATTGTAACCCCTCTGTACATATTTTCACAATAAAAAAGTATAACAGATGAAGTCAGTTATAAGCATAAATAATAACATATTTAAGTTCTATACTCAGGTCATATAATAGATTCTAGGTTGAGAGCAGAAAGAATGAAAGTTGAAGAGAGTAAAAATAAAAGAGCAGGAAAGGAAGGGGAAAGATGGAAGAGAAATTCTCCGTTGACTTTGCCCACACAAACACAGGCTCCATAAGAAAGACAGATAAGGTATTTAAAGAGAATTTTTTTCTCTAAGCAAACTAATATTCAGCAAATACTTTCAGTATTATAATAAAAGCCTTTTAAAATGTAAAAGAATAAAAAGACTACAAAAGAATATGGCTGAAGAAAGAGGAATGATACTGGGTAAAATACAGAACATTGCCTATTAAAAACTTTTAAAGCTCAATTTTATCCTATCTGTAGGTTTGCAGTACCTATAATACAATATTCTGGACCCTTGGCTTGGTACCTTTACAATCTGACCATTTTCCATTATTCTTTTCAAGACTCAAATCAAGCATATCTGATCTAGGAGCTGTCTCATATTCCTACAAGCTAAAGTATATATTACTTTTTCTCAGGCCCCATCTGGCTCATTCCTATTTCCATTATGGAACTGGATTTGTATTATAGCTAAGGTAGAAACTCCTTGAAGGCAGGAGATGATGTGTTTTGCCTGTCAGCCCCTCACTTTCTAAATATATTTCACGATGGGGGTCTGGAAAAGGGTTTGAAGAATCCCTGTTAAGTAGGTTGTAATGGCTCCACTGGCATACTCTGCTGGCCTGCTTCTCATGCATGGAAGTCTGCCCCCTTTCCTCTCATCCTTCATTCAGTATGAATCCTGATGGATTTCCTTTTTGGTGACTTTCATCCACACAGCACTGTGAAGTACACATCAGCGTGTCCTGTCTCCACTAACAAGCTCACAAGTTTTCCATCTCAGTCAGAGAACACGCCAGAGCACTGACAGAGTGAAGGTGATCCCTGAGTCCTAGGACCTCTTTGCTTTCCTTGCTCTCCCTTCCCCATGAGCCACAGTGTCCTCTTATCATTTCTCAAGCACCCTGGAGCCTTGAAACTGCACTCACACCTGCTGTTCTTGGTTTGCCTAAATAAAAGTATAGTTTACTACTGCTGATCTTTATTCAAAGACCTATTCAGTTACCCATTTTTAATTTTGTTTTTCTGTTTGTATTACTGGCAGGATGGAGGTTTGAATGAAGGGTCTGGGTGCTATCCATTAGCTTTTTGCTAATGTGGCACTCTACCACTTGGGCTACAATTCCACTTCCAGCTCTTTGATGGTTAATGGCAGATTAAAATTTTCACTGACATTCCTGGCCTCAGATCGCAGCCTCTTGAACAGTGTAGGTTTGTAGGTGTGAGTGCCTCCTTAAGGAATTTTAACATGAAGGGGAAGAGCTTGGATTCAGACAGGGAAAGTAAATGATAGGTTGACATTGATAAATAGTGACCATATTAAAAATTGCCATTTTTAGCAATCACCTTGATTATTTTTTAAATTTCATATTGCTTTCTAGCAACTTCTCATTGGTCTTAAACATCAGCATGTCAACATTCTGCCTTAATGTTTGAAAAACTAACTATGCTAGGTACAGAAACAGCTTCTGCTGTTTTCCTTGTTAATCATAGGACTACAGTGGTCATGTGGTTGTACAGGGCAGGGTGAATGCATAGGATAATAACTAGTAAAATGTAGGTAATTACTTTTGCAAAAACTAATTAGGACTATTGTTTCATTTTATTTATGTATTTCCCACAATCTTGATGTGCTATCATCACTGGAATAAACTAAATTCTAAGGGGATAATTTCATCCACTGAATGTATACAGCAAGCCAGGTGCAGATGGCTCACCCCTGTACTCTTAGTTATATCAGGAGTCTGAAATCTAAGAATTGGGGTTTGAAGACATCTGGAAAGACATCTGTAATATTCTTCCTCTCAGTAGCCAGCAAAAAAGCTGAAAGTGGAACTGTGGCTATAGAGGAATAATGTCAGACTTGAGAAAAAATAGAGGGGTATGTGTCCTGGCCATGAGTTCAAATTCCACAAAGACAAAAGGAGAAAAGAAAGAAACAATGAAAAAAATAAAGAAGGAAGGAAGGAGGGAAGGAAGGAAGGAGGGAAGGAAGGAAGGAAGGAAGGAGGAAGGAAGGAAGGAGGGAAGGAAGGAAGGAAGGAAGGAAGGAAGGAAGGAAGGAAGGAAGGAAGGAAGGAAGGAAGGAAAGAGAGAGAGAGAGAAGGGGGAGAGAGAGAATACAGGTAATAAAAGGGTGAGTGATTTTGAAGAGCTGTTAGATCACTCCAATAGAAAATGGAGAGCAAAGATAACTCAAGATAATGTTCAGAGCAAATAGAAAACATTATGATATTGTTATTTTTAGATCTAAAACTATGGCAATCTCATGTGGTTCAATCCATACCCAGTTAAGAGCACAGAGAGCCAGGAGTGGAAACATTTGAGATTTCTCTTGCACTCCTAGATAGAACAATTGTGTGTGCTTCTCTCCCTTACCAAGTAGTACTTTGCCAAGAACCTGGCCAAGAACCTATTTAAGAACTTGATTCATTTGATTTTTCTGTCTTAAAAGAAAGAATGAAGAAATAAAAAAAGTGGGCCAATAGGTAACTGTCAGGAAAGATTAGTAACATAACACAGGAAAAACAAAAATAAAAACAAGAAACCTATGGTTTTCATTGTAAGCACAGCTCTAAAAATATGGTTAAGTAGGTATTGCATCAGAGCAAGAGTTTGAATACTGGTCTTAGACCAAAAAGAAATGGTGACTATAGGTGACTATAGTAATAATATTTGATATAGATTTGTGAATATGGAACTGGTAACATAGGTATTTGAAAGATGAGAGAATAAAAGATATGACATTGGTCAAGATTAAATTAATCACAAGTTACTTAAGTATTAAAAAAAGAGAAATAAGTGAGTATGAATTATACTCACTCTCACTGCTTCTATTCAACAAGCCCAAGAAATTCCACTTAGTGCAATTATGCCAACGCAAGAAATAAAAGCAATCATTGCATGTGTGATGCTAGAGATTGAACATAGGGCCTTCTACATATTATTAAAGCACTCACCACTGAGCTATATCCATAGCCCAGGAATTCAAATCAGAATGGAAGAAGTAAAATGATGTCTGTTCCTGATGATCTGACCTTAAAATATATAAACATCAAAAAATGTGATTCAAAGAAAGTTGATAATTCTCACAAGCATACATTTTGTCATATGAATCTCAATTATAGAGATTAAATGAAATATTTATTGATGATAAAATAACATGTAAGTTCAAAAATAGTAAAAATAATGGAATTTGAGTTAGAGCTGAGGTAGTAAGCATTAAGTCAAATATACCAGCATTTTCTTTAACTTCATGTTTTCTTCATGCTAAACTAGACATATTAAAACCAGTTTCTCAAGGTAAAGATAGAAAATAAGATCAGATAACCTTATTTCAAAATCATATGTTATATATTTTTAAGACCACAAACTTTCTCCCACCAAATGAATGTGATTATAAATGCAAATACTAATTTACTTTTTTTTGTTTTAAAGATCAATTTTATTAAATCTCCCTAGAATGGCCTATGTCATTGTTTTGTATTAAAGGGTCACTAATGATACGTTATATTTTCTACTTCTTACATTTAATTGTATGACCCTTAATAGTGTACCTGATAGAAATGACTGTCAGAACATAGTCCTGGCAGGAGAGACTGTTTTGCAGACAAAAGTATTAGTTAGAAGTTAGGGGTATACCAGAATAGATCTCTCCACTCTCACCCCCATTTAGATTAGATTAACCTGGTTGCCTTCTTGACTTATTATACAGCATGGTATAATTTTAAAACATAGTAAACATAGCATGTGTCTAGAGAATACTTTTACTTGTGAGAACACAGCTGCTTCCCATTAATTATAGCACTTAATTCCACGTTAAAAATTAATACTGGGGAATAGATCATAGCAGCTGCAATTCAGCGTTTTAGAATAATATGTGAAAATTAACTTATTATATATTTACAATGTAAATAACATGTCCAAGATAATCGAAAGAAAGTGATGGAAAAGAGAGAGTGTTCTAGCAATCCAAGCCAATGTGTGGTGACTGTGAGGAGGAATGCTAGGTTTCAAACAGTATAAAGGATGCTAAGCACACAAAACCACGCATCTCAATGTATTTATGATTCTTTTGCATGGGAGCAAGAATCTCCTTTTGTAATTTACATCTATAGATCAAATTTAGCTTCCCTGATACAAACGTTAACTTGTTACCATTGTGCAATAGGCATATCAAAAGTTGAGAAACAAATAAAATATTGCTAATCTATCCTAATGCCTGAAATGAAATTTCTAACAAAATCACTGTTTAAAAAGAAGTGCTACTAATAAAATTATAATCCATTGTTCCACAGTATTCAAATTTTAAGCCTCACTTTAGAAAACTACCTGGTGAAAAAAATATGCATGCCATATAACCCAGAAAATTTACCCTACATACTTCTAGAATATATAGAAGTATTTGCCAGAAGACATGTGCACAAATACTTAGAGTAATGATATTCATAGAAAACATTAGGAGATTGTCAATAAGATATATGTTTACAGATAGCCAAACTTGTAACTTATGTATGAAATGAATGGAATAATCCAGCAGAAATACTTTGCAAATCTATAAAACATAGTTTTGGATGTAAAAGAGCCAGCTACAAGCAGAGCACCAGTTCATGCTTGTAATCCTAGCCACTCAAGTAGTTAAGATCTCAGTATCACAGTTCAAAGCCAGCCTGGGCAGGAACGTATGTGAGACTCTTATATCCAATTAGCCACCATAAAGCTGGAACTGGAGCTGTGTCTCAAGTGGTAGAGTGCTACCCTTAAACAAAAGGGCTCAGGGACAGTGCCCAGGACTTGAATTCAAGACCCAGGACTAGCACACATACACACACACACACACAAAGGCCACATACAAGAACATATATAGTGTATGATTCTATTTTTAAAAAGTTCAATGAAAGCCATATCCAATCTATAGCACTAGAAGACAGGACAATGGCTACTAGTATGGAGGAGAAAGCATTTTGGATTATGTTTCATATTTTAGCTTTGATGGATGGGAGAATATGAGATTGCCATTTTATAAAGGACAATTCTAAATTGAAAACATGTATACTCTGTATGTTTATGAGTTCATGAATATTCTATTAAATAATCGAGTATTATATTTTTTTGTTCATGAATATTCTGTATATTTAACATGTTAAATACACTGACTGTGTGCAGTGATTTTATTATAAATGTTTTTCATTTCAGTTTATCAGACATTTAAAGTAATCCAAATATATCCTCATTGTATTGTATCAAAGTTTCATGCTGGAAGAGATGTAAAATCTAAATTTGTATGTTTTGGCTTTTCCTTAATATATTTGTTCTGGTACTGTGATTTGAACTCTCAAAGCCTCTTGCTCTTGCTTAGCTTTACCCTCAAACTGGTGCTCTACTACTTATGTCACACACTACTTCCAGCTTTTTACTGGTTCTTTGAAGATAAAGAGTCTTAGAGCCCACATCCTCAGATCTCAACCACTGAGTAGCTATGATTACAGCTATGATTACATAAGCCATCAATGACAGGCGATATATGTATATTTGAACCCACATCTTATTCTCCAGTGGTTTGACAGCCTTTTTGTAATAAATACAATCTATCATCTTGATAGTTAACCTATCCATATAGGTGAAATGTGATGCTAAACAGCCAAGAAGTCAGTTTTTGTTAACCAAGATTTTATTTTGTTTGTTTATTGATGGTCTTGGGGCTTGAACTCAGGGCTTGAGTACTGAGCTTCTTATGCTCAAGGCTTGAGTTCTACCCTTTGAGCCTCAATGCCACTTCCAGCTTTTTCTGTTTATATGGTGCTGGGGAATGGAACCCAGGCCTTCATGCATGCCAGGCAAGCACTCTACTAAGTCACATTCCAACGCCCATCAAGATTTTAAACAATATACTTATCTATAACGTAAGCCAAATATGTAAGCATGTAACACATATGTCTATAAATATAATTTCATGTTTCAAAATTACATAAATTTCCCTCCCTGCTTACAAAACTGAGGTAAATTTGGGTTCATATTCAAAGCATATATAATATATTCTCATATATCACTTATATGGAAAGAAAGATGTTTGTATAAATATATATTATGGGACCATGCATATACAATTAAAAAAGAAAATAACCAAACTAAAACCATTTAAAAGGCATATCTTCTGTGAGTTCATAACTTTTGATAAAATTTCCTTCTGAAAATTTACCTCATTATTTCTAAAAATTTAAAAATGTGTAGTAAGCCAGTAATTATATATCTGTATATATTCATTCTCATTTTATTACTAAGAAAAAAAAGTAAAGGCAATTCCATGCCTTGCAAAGTGTTGATCATATAAATATAAATTATGAGAGCCTGAAAGAGCTACAAAATGAGATTAAGGAAAGAACCTGAGGCCCAAAGAGCCAGTAGCAACATATACTAAGTGCAGGTATCATATTCCATATCTAAGAGGAGCTTTTTACCTTGGAAATCTAGGATTTTTTTCCTTCTACAATAACAGGATATTCATTTCCATACAATTGGTAGAAATTATGTATACAACCCTCATAATAATTTCCAAACCTTTTCCTTTAATTTGTGGATCAACCGCATATAATTTTCTCTTCCTTCAAAATCTGCTGAGAAATACTACCTAAATGTTCCAGCTCTGGACACAGTTTCCACAAGACTGAGTTTATAGTCTGCCTTGAAATGAAAAATGGTGCTGATATTTGGAAAATGAAAAATTGTGAGCTAGCCTTGTGGTTGAGCCAATGCAATGTTCCAGTATGGCACAAATTGCTTGGGTCATATAAATCCTTCAAAAAGACAGAAGGGAGACCTGGGCAGGGGGCAAGCAAGTGGAAGAGGGGCTTTCTTCAGATTTAGTAATCTACTAAGTAACTTGAGGGAAGCTGAAAATATTTGGATCATTTGGCATGTGTAATGCCAACCACATACAAACCAGTGAGATAGTAAATCAATATTCTCCTTAAATTCTGAGGCAGATCACAAACACAAGAACATAGCACCTGCTGAGAAGTACTCCAAACAGAATTATTCAAACAAAGTGAATATTCAGACCATTAAATTGTCCTAAACATTACAGAGAGGATCTGTGAGACCTATGTAAATATTCACACTCATAAACACATGCTGAACTTCTCAGTGTAGATGGTAGGTATTTTTCAAGTAAAATGTTACTTGAAGGTGTATAAGATTATATATATTTCTGTAATCTGAATACTTTTATATCAATGCTTTCTTTTTCTTTCTAGTCTATTAATGACCTCTTTTGATTTGGACAAGTTCTTAGTTATACATAGTAGAGTTAGAGTTGGTGTTTTCCTTAGAGTTAGAGTTGGTGTTTTCCAGGTTATATAAGGAATCTGTCAATCACAAAGGCACAGATGTATCACTCAACAAAGTATTTAAAGACATACATCTCCAACTCTGAGAAACACACTGTCAGCCTCAGCCATAGTGTACTCCTATAAGAGATATTTAAAAGCTCTTTCTGGCTGAAGGTCAAGGACTCCTAATTTGGGCCCAGGAATTAGTAGGTAGCACAATAAAGGTTAGGCATCCCCAACTGCTTGCACTTTGTACCTATACCCTTGAACCTGAGCCAATGTCTCTTGAAGTTTCTGCTGCCCACTTGGAAGCCAAGAAGGGCTGTTCCACCTGCCAGGCATCAAAAACTCATATATAACAAGGTCATACCTGAACAATTCTGAGACAAGGGACTCTCAGGGTACCTTTGATGCTACCTCTGGCCAACTTTGACCTCTTCTGAACACACCTGTGACTCAAGACTGTTATATTTGGGCATATATAATCTATAATGTTTAAGGCAAATTTCCGCCTTTCAGAAGATGGCTGATGAGGTACTGAAGTACTGTAATCCTGTAACTGCCAGATAACAAATCTTTCCCTGTTCTGTACCATGTGTGTTTATTTGGCACACACAGGTGAATCGTTCTATCTGACATGTGGACCTCCTGAAGTTTGAGTGTGAGGTTGAACATTCCAGTTGCACTCTAGCCAGTGACTATGTGTGGCTAAGTGACTAAGTCTAAGACAGGAATGCTCATGGAAGACTCCTTGCATAGGTTGTTAGAGAGGGACTCCATTGACCTGATGCACTTTCTGATGTGGGCTACTGAGGTGGTAAGTAATTTTTAATAATTTTGTGATGTTTGAGTTGTTAAATACATGACTTGTTAATATTTCTATATTATCAGAGTGCTTTGTTTCAAAACTTTTAGATTAAGTGATCATTTAATATGAAGAAGGGAGTCAGGTGCCAGTGGCTCATTCTTGAAATCCTAGCTACTCACCAGGCTGATATCTGAGGATGTGGTTCAAAGCCAACCCAGGCAGGAAAATCTGTGAGATGCTATAAGACTCTTACTGCAAGTTAAATACTTAAAAGCAAAAAGTGGAGGTGTGGGCCAAGTAGTAGAGCTCTATCCTTGAAAAAAATGGCTAAGGAATGTAGGCTTTGAGAATATGCCCTGGTATTGGAACAAAAATAAGATAAAATTCAATTAAATTGTATTAATAGAGAAGAAACACCTAGGCGGTGCAGAAGAATCAAAAGTTTAAAGCCAGTGTTAGCAACATAGGGAAATTTTGTTCTAAAACCTAATTAATTAATTAATTAAAATAAGGATGGAACCAGAAGTCATTAATTCAATTTTGGATTAGGAAATGATTAGAAGTTAGAATATGTTCTTTGCATGTGATCTGGACATGGAAACCTAATTTTAGAAAAAAAGAATCTATCAAAAATAGAAAAGAGCTGGGCGCTGGTGGCTCACGCCTGTAATCCTAGCTTCTCAGGAGGCTGAGATCTGAGGATCGCAGTTCAAAGCCAGCCCGGGCAGGAGAGACCTTGAGACTCCTATCTCCAATAAACCACCAGAAAACCGGAAGTGGCACTGTAGCTCAAGTGGTAGAGCGCTTGCCTTGAGCTGAAGAGCTGAGGGACAGCACCCAGGCCCAGAGTTCAAGCCCCACGACCAACCAAAAAATAAAAAACAATAGAGAAGAAAAATGTTTCAGTTTGAGCTCTATCACTGTATAAAATTACTTAGCATTTTCAGTGTCATAATTTTTCCATTGTAAACAATGGGAGAAATTAGGCCAGATTTATTGCCTTATTTTTTAAAGCATTTATGTAACTACAGTTTACGGTTTTAACACAAAGAACATTTAGAATAAGATACTGAAAACTGTTTCTGAATGTATTTTCATTGCCTTCTCCTATTCTTGATTGTTCTCAGGCAGAATGAAATAGGCTGCATATATTCAACTAAAATAGGCCTAGGCAGTAATTGTGTTGGTTACTATGAAAATTAATTATAAACACAGGTAATAATGGAAATGAAAACTCTGACTTCAATATAGCATAAGAATAGATCATTGTGAACAACAGTTCCTGAGCACAAGCACTATTTCATGACAAATAGTTCTTAAAGCTCAGGTGAAAGATAAAGTAAGAAGTTTTTCTTTTGTTTGATTTATTTTTGTATTTTAGGGAAATTGTCTTGTTTTTGTTTTGTTTGTTTTTACCTGAAGAAGGTAAAGATGAAGTATGTAAATTGGGTCAAATACAGAGATGATAAAGAGAATCAGGCTATACATACAATTTTATATGGAATTATATTACAAGTAATCATAAATTTTCAATAATGGATGGATTTATCTTGTAAGAAAGTACAACATCATTAAAGCCTGTCATGTTAAAACATTTTTATGTTTTCAATACACTTTGTCCATCCCTATGTTAAGAAAGAATAACGTTTAAGTCAAGGACCAAATATGTACTTTTAGTCGTAAGTATCATTTTTATGAGTCATATGATAGGGTCTTCACAAAAGTATAAACTAGTGACATTTTATAAGACTATACATTTTATAAGAGTACAAATTCTAAAACTCAACCCCGAGACACACACAGTGAAGTTGACCAGAAATCTTGGTTCCTTTTATAATTATTCAACTTGAAAAGATCCAAACTTAGGAACCAAGAATATATATATATATATATATATATATATATATATATACATATATATATGAAACATCTTTATGATTCAATCTATAGTTATAAATTGATTCACTCATAAATTGATTCATTTTTAAATTCTATTAAATACACATACATGGTATGTCAGTATTGTTCAAAATGACACATTTAGTATTTAGTAAGAAGTGGATACTGAGCTGGGCACTGATGGTTTATGCCTGTAATCCTACCTACAAAGGATCACAGTTTCAAGCCATCCCAGACAGAAAAGCTTATGAGAGTCTATCTATAATAAACTAGCCTAAAGTCAGAGTGGAGTTGTAGCTTCAGTAGTGACAGTTTAGAAAGCCCCAGGCCCTAAGTTCAATGCCAGGTACCAGAAGAAAAACAAAAGAAGTAGATGCTAAAAGTGAATATTAATTCATGTAAAAACATAAAATAGCTCTAGGTCCTACACAGACATAACCATCTTTAAGAATTTTTTATTCTCATCATTATCCAAAATAGTTTTTGTTTTTCTCTATCTGTTCAGAGTTTACAACATTGCTCAATATTATCAAGTATATCACACAAAATTTACAAAAAACAACGTATAGAGATACTCAAGTAAGATTTAAAAATTATTAGGAGAAGCCATCAACATTACCATTACCACTGTATCCACAAATGTATTTGTGATAGAAATATTCTAATTTAAGAGTGATGGATAAATTCACTCTTATTCATTCCTGAATCTTATTTGACATTTAGGGTTGTAAGCCACCTGCCTCTAAGGAAATGGCAAGTAAACAGCAACTGTAATGATGCTGCAACCTCTGTGGTGTATCTTCACTAGTGAACACACTACTTCAGGACATTAAAAGGAAAGATGCAAAATGACCAAAACACGCATTCTGTTAGAGTGGGTATGTTATGGAAAGGAAGAGATAATAGCAAAACACTTACTGCTAAACTAAACAGAACTGTCACATGATCCAGCAAATCCAAAAGAACATACAGCCTTGACTCAAAACTACTATGTCCACAGAGAAATGTTATTCACAACAGCCAAAGATGGAGGCAACCTAAATGTTCATCAGTCAGTAGGTTATAGACAAAGAAAATGTGCTCTCTCTCTCTCTCTCTCTCTCTCTCTCTCTCTCTCTCTCTCTCTCTCTCTCACACACACACACACACACACACACACACACACACACACACACATACACACACACACTCCCCAAAATATTGTTCAACCTTAAATTAATACAATTCTGACACATGCTAAAGAGTATGCATGAACCTTGAAGGCATTATACAAAGTATAATTCTGGAGATGACTGAATTTTGTGATTGATGTTCGCACTTTTAGTCACTTAACTCTACACGTAAAATGCTTAAAGGGGTATAAATTTAGGCCATGTATATTTTGTTACAAGTTTTTAATAACTAAACAAAGAAAAAAAGCATACTGTGCTCAACTCTTAGAATGTATATATCTTTTTTTGCTTACATAATCTCTATGCATCATTTGCTAGAATTGAAAGTATCATTTCATATTTCCATGTGTTCCTTCAGCCACACACAGTAAAAGACAGATGTCTTGTCCCATTTTGTATTTTATTTATGTTTTGTATTATATTTTCATTTCCACTGAATACTATATATAACCTACCATAATCTATAGCAATTGGTTCTCCACCTGGTTTTACTTTAAAGTATAGAGTTAGGACCATAAGAACATAGAGATTGTTCTTCTACTCAAGAATTTTCTTTACCTGCCTGAGAATGCTGGTGAGAAATCTGACTAGGAACCACTTTTATATTTTACTTGGTATGGGGTCTCAGCTCAATGCTGACAGATAAACTGATTTTTCAGGGATGCTGAAATACCCACTTCTAACTTTCCCATTAAAAAATATACACATTTAGGTCTAAGATTACTTTCCACACTAACTAATATAACATGAAAGCTTGACTCATCTGTCATCCACTATCTAGACCCTTGTGGTTAGCAAGAGGAAATAATGTATTCATTTTATACCTCAGGGCTTTATAAAAGCAGCATGATTGCAGACAGTCTAATAATCTCCATTGATCCATAAAATTTGATGGCAATATCATTATGAATCCATCCTAAACTGTAATTCCCCTTAATACATGCATGAATTATATATTCCAGGCATAGCATACATGGTTGAAATGATCATTTTTGAAGTCATATTGAAAAATACACCTGTTTAACATATGAAGTACTTATCTCAAAAATGTATAAGCTGAAAAAAAATCTTCTAATAAATATATGTGAAAGAAAATCTTATGAAAATATTTTTAAAATTTTTAGAGGACATTAGAACCCTGCCTTTCGGGGAAGAAAATACTCTTTAAATAGTAAATGTTACTAATTACCTAAGCATACGTCCTGATATTTCTTGTTCTCCGCATCTATTTTTTGCATACACACACACACACACACACACACACACACACACACACACACACACACACACACACACCAAGTTTTCTTAATATACAACTCTAAGCATGTCATTCTTATCATTGAAACAACAACATAGATAAAAAAGTACTAATTAGTAAAGTCTTTGATGCATTAAAACCAAGTCCAAACTGCTCAGTCGAGTGTTAATTAGATAAAATCTAATCTCAGCTAAGGTAGGCATTGAAATGACCACACTGCATTTCAATAATTTGTTACATCTAAGTAGACAGCACAAGATGGCAAGAGGCTGAGATGTGTTCTGCTCTATTTAATCCTGCCTTAATGTAGTACCCAATAAGGACCAGATTGCTGTAACCAGGACTGTATTAATGTGGCCCGTTAGCTGGAGCTGCTGGAGAATGGCCCAGGCATCCTCTTATTCTCTATTCCAGCCCTTGTAAGCCCAGCAGAATAAGAAGACATTGTAGGCCTTCTTGTTCTTCCTGATGCCAAAAAAGATTCCCATGGTGACTTCTAGTCACAACTCTAGGCCAGAGCACTCATCATGCTCCTATAGTGGAGGGGATGGGAGGGGAGAGGTGATGAAGCGAGAGGAAAGATAGAGAGAAAGAAACAGAGAAATAAAGGAAGGTATCAGTACCTTACTCATATAACTGTGTAACTGTAACCCCTCTGTACAGTATTTTTGCAATAAAAATGTATTTAAAAAATCAAAGACATGGTCATTTTTTTGGTTGTTGACCTTGTTGTCATCAGTGTACTTACTGTATCAAGTTCTTTCTTTTTATTCTATTTCATTTTTCTTTTTCCTTTGGTTTATCTCTAGTTATCACTGTCCTTGATTCTGGTACCCTGTGTCTTTTTTAATGTTTATCAGATTTGGAAAGAGAAAGGAAATAACAAAATGGTGAAACAACGACAAAGGATTATTCAATGCAACAATGATCCTCAAAAGACACTATGTTGGAAATTAACTTTACAACTTTTGTTGGGGAGGGTGTGAAGGAAGGGATAGTAGGAAAAAAATGGAGGAGATAACAATGTTCAACAAGAAATATACTCATTACCTTACTTAGGTAGCTGTAACCCCTCTGTACAATACATTGACAATAAAATTTTAAAAATCAAAGACATTTACATTTTTTAAATAAATTATAAACATTTGAACTAGATAAAAAGTGTTGGCCCCAAACCCAACACTGACTATTTAAAGGAAATCCATGGAAGAATGGCTATCAGAAACAAAGACAAGGAGCCTTTGCTAAAAGAGAGAGAAATGCTAAAAAGTACTTTGGTCATCTACCCAAATGATCACAAATAAGACCCTACTAAAGCTACCAGCACAACTATGTTTATTGGAGCACTATTTACCATAGCTAAGGTATGGAACCAACCCAGATGCCCCTCAGTAGATGAATGGATCAAGAAAATGTGTTTTATATACACAATGGAATTCTATGCCTCCATCAGAAAGAATGACATTGTCCCATTTGTTAGGAAATGGAAAGACTTGGAAAAAATTATATTAAATGAAGTAAGCCAGGCCCAAAGAAACATAGGTCCCATTATTTCCCTTATTTGCAATAACTAGTATATGTCTGAGACAAGCAGAAATGGTCAGGTAAGTTGATGTTAGGCGAAATGAACCCCAAGATAAGGACTCAAATGGTTTTACTTTCTTGCTATTGTTTCTAACATATTTATAAGATGATTTCTTTGTTTCTTTGTATGTCCCTCCCCCACAGTATAACCCCTGCTTTCACTGTATTTGATGTTGGCATAATTTGTGGAGGGGAAGGGAAAAAACAAATAGTTTAAATTTAAAAAATGTACTCATTACCTTGCCCATGTAATTGTAACCCCTCTGTATGGTATTTTCACAATAAAAAAAGAATTATTAAAAATCAAACAATCTATAAGAAGAAAGTAGAGATGGATGCTCATGGTTCACTCCTATAATTGTACTTATCTAACTGAGGTCTGAGGTCTCCATTCAAACACAACCTTGATCTTACCTCCAATTAACCACAAAAGTCAGAAGTACAGGTGTGGCTCAAGTGATAAAGCCTGGAATGGAAACAAAGCCAAGCAAGAAGTCAGTTCAAATCCCAGAACCAGCACAAAACATTTAAAAAGAAAGGGAAAGATTTTCTAGATGTTTAAATAGTCCAGGAAGACATGATTGTTACAGCAGAAGGTAAAGCTAATATTTGATAGTTATACCAACTTCAAAAAGTCTAAAAGAACTAAAGCAGACAAGCACTGTATGAGGGGGGAGGGGCAAAATGGCTTTACACTTTGTTTAATGATGAAAGAAACAATGAAATATATTTTTCACAAAAATGTATCAAATGTCTTTTCCTTACCATGTATTAGAAAATTCACTCATGTAGAAAAATTCCTTTACCACTGTTTTTGAATACTGTTAATATGCAATGTGCAAAAGTAGGTTTTTATAAGTTCCCCCATCCATGGGGGGTCTGTTCCAATAGTCCCCGTGAATAACTGAAACCACAGGTGTTACAACATGCTATGTATACTATTTTTTCTAAATGTACATCCCTGTGATAAAGGTTAATTTGCAAACTAGGTACAATAATTGACAAAAACTAATAGTTACTAATCAAATATTAACAAGAGTAACAATATACCATGATTAAAAAAAAAATCATGTGCATGTTCCCTCTCTTTCTCTCGGTCTCTCTCAGTGTAGTGTGTCTTTCCTGTCACTTGCTTTCACTATCTCTTGACGGAGACAAGACACATATTGATGTCTTTGGACCACAAATGACCACAGTTGAAAAAGAGAAATCAAAATTGTAGATAAGGGAAGGTACCTATTCCAGTTTTGTCATCTGTATCTCTATTGCCTCTGCTTCATTGATCATGATTATATCTTCTTCTGTAACATCATCCAGTGTCACACTGATTCTTCTGAATGGCATTCTCTGAACAGGACATGTCCTTTATCCTCACTGCCATCCTTGGCTTACATTGCCAGCCTCATGGGTTTTACTGTTCGTGACAATCCCAGCCAGACTTAAGGTCCTTTCTCCCTCAGCTGCCTATATGTACTTCTATTATATTAATAATGAGATATCACATCATAAAATTGGTCTTCGGTAAATCCTGCTTCTTAACAAAAGAAGAACATTTCGTACACATTTTTATTATTTCTCTGGTTTATGCAACAAATAGACACTCCATAATTACTCCCTGAATGAAGGCCATGGGAAAAAAGCATTAAAATCCAGTCATTGTGATAAAAATAGTGCAATAAGCTCATATTGTGCACTTTAATAAGAAAAACAGAGCAGATATTATTTAAATTTCATCTACAGGGCAATAAAAGACAGTCTCTTTGAAAGTGTGAAATTCAATCATCACCCTGTTAGAATGATTTTATTTGAAAATACTACTATTTATGTATTTGAGCATATGTTTATTTTAAACAAAGATGAGCAATTTAATATTTAGTAATTTGAAGACACACTACAAATTTAGATTATTTCTGCTACCCTATTCATAAAGAATCACCAAGGTATTCCAACAAGCCAGTATTATTTGTAAATATGACTTGAACAAGCAAAAGGCATTAACAGAAGAAATCAAGTAAAATTCAGCTTTATGCAACTAAAACATAGAAATGAATGCATATATGTATACATACACACACATACATATATATATATATAATATTATGTTTGACACTCCAATACAGCCAACCTCCATCATACAACTTTATTACTGTGCAGAGAAGTATGAGCCTGAAAATATGTTCTCTTTTATATACTTGGTATCTATCTATCTATCTATCTATCTATCTATCTATCTATATTTAATTGGACATCTGAAACATAAGATCTGTGTAGGGGACTAATGTACTGTATTCCCAGAAATATTTGTGATAAATATAAATTTATGAGGAATAGAGGAAATAAGAATGGGTACTTTCTAGTCTGCGTGTAGCTCAGCAGCTAAATATCTACATATTTTTGTAACTTTTTGAAGATTTTTCACTCATCTTTCAAGCAAAAACATTTCTTTCTTAACAACAAGAAGAAAGGTTCAGTTCATGACATACATTAATTGAGTTGATGGACAGCAACATTAAGTTAGTATTATTACTTCTACTTTACAAGTAAAGAAAATGAACCCAAGGACATTAGGAAATTTATATCTGCAGCATTCTATGGCTAATAAGTAGAAGAATCAAGTACACATCATTGTGGATCTTTGTCTGTGCTATCTGTTATGCACATCATGTTTTCCCATATGGGAAAGCTTGCTAGTGGCACAAGATTCTTCATTTAATGATGAATGACAGGCAGAAACATCAATGGAATCACTTCTAGTGTGAAAAGAATTCAGACCCAGTAGAGGATCACATCACAGTGCATCTCACAACTCAGATCTTTCACTGGGGAAAAGTGGGCTTCAGGTTGAAGGCAGCAGATCTCAAAGTGAGCTGCCTCTAAAAGGAAGTAGTCTATTACCTTCTCTTAAATAATGCAGGCTTCAGTTATTACCTCCTGCCAGAGTGACAGTTTAAGCACAAGGCATTAAAAACCTGTTTTCTTCTCTTCCCGCTGTCTGTTATTTATTGCCTCATATACTACTTGTCTGCAAGTGATGGATAAATATTTGAAGGGAAAGATGCATCATTTTGGATGCCCCATGAAATTCAAGATGGATAAAAAAATCAATGTTTTAGGCTCATCTAGTTTTAGCTTTCGTTCTATAATAAGGTTTAATAAAACAAGCTTTTAGTGCTTTTAAAAAAGTTACACTAGTAAACAAAATAAAACTTGATCATATCAGTCTCTGCATCAATTCTTTAAAAATCAGTTCCTATTCTAATATTTCTCATTTTTGTTGCTCTCAAAAAAAAATCCCTGAAATAATTAGGCTGTGTTTCTGAATACAAGATTTTGAGAATGTGTTTCACTTTGAGGATTGTGCTCACATGACAAGCCACAAGACAAGCAATTAATTAATAGCAATAAAAACTCAGCCACATGCTATTTTGAATATATGGAAAAGCTACAAAATCCATGCTCAACCCTCACCACAAACAGGGTATCTCTCATTCAGGATAGTCTTGCATTCCCAATCTTAGCTTCCAAAGAATTACTACTGTGAACCACTATGCTTGAATTAAAAATAAAAGGAACATTATAAGAACCATCATGATAGGTCTTCCCTCTGAAATACTGTCCCTCTCCTCACCTTCTTAGGCCTTTGCACAAAATTACTACATCAACAGTAGTTTTCACTTCACCTGACAAAATTGTAATCCCTCTTTCCCAGTATAGTCTCTTGTTCCACCTCTCATTACATGTTTTATTAATTTCAAGCATAATCTACATATATCTATATATATGGATATATTTTAATGGCAGTCTCCCCAAACTAGAGTATAATCACCATGATGACTGGATAACTTGATTATTATTCATAATGTGATCCAAAGTCAACAGTACTCAGTGCCACTACATTGTATTGGCTTTGTGAACGTATTGAATCTTGACAAAAACGCTTTAAGACAGAATTGTATTTTTTTTGAGGAAACTAAAGCTGAAAATTTCACATGATTTACAAACATTAGTAGGAATTTTGACTGTTCAGGCCAATTGATGGACATCATTCCCCACAGGTGAAAGACCTCTATTTATTGCATTACTAGGCAAAGGAATTGCCCCAATCAAAATTTGTCTAACTGTTCTACTGACTTGTCTATTTTTTACTCAATTATGAATTGGTTGAAAAGTAATAACAAGAGCATATATCTCTCCAATATCTTTTTTTTTTTTTTTGTCGGTGGTGGGGCTTTAACTCTGGGCTTGGGCACTGTCCCCATGCTCTTCAGCTCGAGGTGAGCACTCTAACCGCTTCAGCCACAGTGTCACTTCCGGTTTTCTAGTGTTTATTGGAGATTAAAGAGTCTGGCTTTGAACCTGCCTGGGCTGGCTTTGAACCGACAGGTTCCCTTTCAGAAGATCATTCTATGGATTAGCAGAAACTTCTGGAACGGACACCCCTAGGTGGTGAAGGAGATTTCAGAGCAGGGAGACCACTGCACTACTCTGGAAACTGATGTTGTCTACAGCTGTCATAGCCACTTTTAGCTTATCCAAGTAGCCTGAATGTCACAAAACATTTGCCCAGACCAAGTAAGTTATACACATTACGTTTATGTGAGAATGGTATCTGAGGGAAAAACAGTGACTACATATAGATCTTTAAATTTCCCACCACAAAAAACACACACTAAACAATATATGTATCTTCCATTTTCCAATGTTTAAGTCCTGTTTACTTTCTCTTTTTACCTTTCTTATTCTAGTACCTTTAGAAAGTAAAGTCAAGGGATTCTGTTTCATGGTATATGAAATGCCCACATTCATTTTCATTTATTTTTTTCTTTCATGCATTTCAAATAACCATTAGAGCCTAAGCAAAGATTACACAACATTTGAGGAGCTCAATGTAGAGAATGAATTTTGTTAGAACAGAAAGAATAAATTTTGCTAAAAGAAAGGGATGGTGTGTTGATAGCGTATCTAGTTCAAGGTTAATATCTTAATTCAAAATAACATGGAATGGGTAAAAGAAACCACAGTTATCTAGAAGTTTCTTCTTTTCCTGCTGGTTATTTTCTTTCAATCCCTTCTATAGTGTACAGTGATAATGTGACACATTGTAAGAGTGGAATTTTATTTGTAATATAGCTGAATACCTTTACATTGATTGATTGCCACTATTTTTATATTCCTTTGAATATAAATGATGCTTTTCTTTCACGATCTAAAGCACAAATTGGAGGCACTGACTAGATATGTAAATAATATATAACCATGACAAATCTGACCAATGAAAGACATACACCAGGTTCCTATGGGAAGTGTAAACAAGTACTCACAGAACCTCCCTTGTCAAATAAAAGAAAACCCTACCATGCTGGCCATGCTGGAGTGGTGAGCATTCCACAGATTGAAAAACAAATCCAAACACCCAATTAGGTGAAAAGAAGTTGAATGAACTCTTTTTTTTTTTTTAATTTTTTTATCTTTTTTTTTAATATTATTTTATTTTATTTGAGAACATACTGTACAGAGGGGCTACAATTACATGGGCAGGATAATGCATACATTTCTTACCAAGCATTGCAGCCTCCTCCTTTGTTTACCCTTCACCTCCCTTCCCAGCCTCCCCCCTCCCCCCACCCAATTATACCCCCCCCCCCCACCGACATTGTAAAGCTGGTTTTGACATGACATTTTGTACTTCTCATTGTTGCAACAGGTCCACCTGAATCCTTAAACGACTTGTTTGCCCCCATCTCCTCCACATGTTATACTGACATCAAATATAGTGAAAGCGGGGGTTACACTGTGGGGGAGGGACATACAAAGCAACAAAGAAATAATCTTATAAATGCGTTAGAGGAGGCAATCCAAAAATTCATATGGAACAATAAAAGACCCCGAATAGCAAAAACGCACCTCAACGGAAAGAACACTGCTGGAGGAATATCAATACCAAATTTCAAACTCTACTATAAAGCCATAGTAATCAAAACAGCTTGGTATTGGCATAAGTACAGACCTCAGGACCAATGGAATAGAATTGAAAACCCAGAAATGAACCTACAGACCTATAGCCATCTAATCTTCGATAAGGAAGCTAAAACAATAGAATGGAAGAAAGACAGCCTCTTCAGTAAATGGTGCTGGCAAAATTGGTTAACTACATGTAGAAAACTAAAGCTAGATCCTTATATATCACCCTGCACCAGAATCAACTCCAAATGGATCAAAGACCTTGAACTCAAAGCAGACACTCTGAAAACATTACAGGATGGAATAGGTCTCCTTGGCTCAGGCCGAAATTTTCTGAATAGAGACCCGGAAGCACAACAAATCAAAGAAAGGTTGGACAAATGGGATTGCATACGGTTGCAGAGCTTGAATGAACTCTTTACCCAGGGAACTTGGAAAACTTTGTAACTACCATCAAGATTCTGTCTGGAAGACATCTGAAGTCCTAGTTGCTACTTGATTGTTAAACAGATAACAGATCATATTACCATACTACAAATAGGCTACAAATTTCAACATGTGATGTGATCTGCCATCTTTTTTCTGTTTGACACATTCTTTAGCAAACACAGAACTACTTTACCAATGAAGTTAATAATTTCTATCCCTCACCCTATCCACCCCACAACTATACTGACCTGTTTCTGTAGAGGCTGCTAAAGGAAATGTGAAACATGACACAAGTGTTGAATTACATTCTTCTATTCCTGCCTTTGATCAGGAAATTAACAGCATAAAGAAAACAAGGACAAATTCTTGGAGAATTAACCTAGCAGAAATTTATACAGGGAACCATTAATTTTTAAATAAATTTGTAAAATTTATCTCTCACATTATATAAATAATGGTGAAATTTTCTCAAAAGGTAAAAACAAATGAATAAAGGGGTATCCTTTTTATCATATCAATAGAGCAAAATACCTACTAAATAATAAGTAGTGACTGAATTCGGGGCTAAGGCACTGAATTTTGTAATTTAAATAATGTGATTTTTTATGTTGGTCCTAGGGCTTGTTGGTCAACTCGGGGCTTGGGTATAGTCCTTGGGTTTTCTGTGCTGAAGGCTAGTGCTCTACTGTTTGAACCACAGCTTCACTTCTAGCTTTTTGGTGTATTTTTTAGTAATAAGTCTCACAGACATTCTTGTCCAGACTAGCTTTGAACAGTGATCTCCAGATTTTAGCCTCCCAAGTACCTATGATTACAGGAGTGAGCTACCAGTGCCCAACAAAAATAATACTTTTACCTACAAAATGAAAATATATGATGAACAATATGTCTTAGAAATATGTAGTTTTGTTTTTAAGTAAGTGAGCATTACAAAGATTTTTCATTTATACCAGAGGAAAACCTAGAATGGAGGCATAGCTCAAGTGGTAGAGCTCCAGCTTTATATGGAAAAAGCTAAGGGACAGAACCTAGTCCATGAGTACAGCCCCTAAGTAGGCAAACAATAAAATCCCCATATTTTACTTGATTACTGGCATTGCAAGCACAGGAGCCATCCAGTCTCCATATCACAGGTGTACAGGAGGTAACAGAAGGGAACCCTAAGCTCCAAAAGGAAATCTCACCAAAGAGGTTAATGACAATCATTGCAGGAGGTAACAGCCTAGTAAATAGAGTTATAAAAACATCAGATTTGCATTTATTTCATGGCCAGAGATGTTGAAAATTTTATTTCTTCTTTTGGAAATCTCTATATATTTAGACCACTTATTGATGGAGTTGTTGTTTCTTTGAGGACTTGTTTTTTGGGGGGGGTTAATTTTTTGAGCTCTAAGTATATTTTGGATATAAGGCCCTTGTCTTATATATAGCTAGTAAAGGTCTACTTCCAATCTGTGGACTTTCTACTAATCCTCTTAACTATGTCCTTTGCTCTGAAGAAAATCTTCAGTTTAATGTAATCCCATTTATCCAGCCATTCTTTGATTTGTTGTGTTTCTTTATCTCTATTTAGAAAGTCTTGACCTGGACCAAGGAGCCCATGAGATTATACCTAACCCTGGTAGAATGGCCATTATGAAAAAAATGAATAATAACAGATGCTAGTGGAAATGTGGCCAAAGGGAATACTACTAATACACTCGATAGAAATGTAAACTTGTTCAACTAACCTGGAAAGCAGTATGGAGATTCCTCAAAAGACTAAACGTAGACCTTCCCTATGAACTAGCAATCCTATTCCTGGGTATAGGATTGGGTAAATACCCAAATGACCACAAACAAGGCCACAATAAAGCTGCCAGCACAACTATGTCCTTTGCAGTATTATTTACACCAGACCCAAAGAAACAGGCTACATGGTTTCCCTCATTTGTAATAACTGGAATATATCTAGAATATTGTTAGTAGAGGATCACAAGAGCTCAATCACTATGTGCATTTGACCATATAAAAAGATGCTTACCAAACTCCAATCAATGGAACCAAGAGTTTTTTTGTTGTTGTTTCTTATAAATTTTATGGCTTAAAGTTATTTATTTTTCCTTTCTCCCCACCCCCTTGGTTTATTCCCTGTTGTCACTGTTTCTCTTTATAATTTCTGTACCCTGTGTCTTTTATATAAGTTTATCTGATTAGGAGAGGGAACGGGGAACCAAGGGTAAACCAAGGGGAACCAAAGGAAACAAAGGGTGTCAACCGTCATACTTGCTAATTACTATGTTGAAATGAACTTTACAACTTGGGGAGAAGGGTGTCAGGAAGGGAAAAAGTGGGAGAAAATGAGGGAGAGGTTACCATTGTTCAAAATGAAATGCACGCATTACTTGACTTATGTAACTGTAACCGCTCTGTACATCACCTTTACAAAAAAATTTAAGTTAAAAATGAATAAATAAAATAAGTGAAATAGTAAAAATAAAATAAACACATCAGATTTAAAATCTGTGTGCCTACACCTTTCTGAAAGATTGTTTTTGTGATTATCTTTTATAAAAAATGTGTGCATATATATATAGGTATTATAGTAGAGTATAAAATTGCCAGCATTCTGACTGCAATTCTTTCAGACCATCCATATATTGTGCAAATTAAGACATTTTCTGTACAATGTCTAAAAGATTACTCAAGAGAATGAAAGGAATGTTCAAAGGAATGCTTAAACAAGTGATAAAGTTTATTTTTTCTTTATTCTGAACCATTGATGCTGCCGCTGGAGATAAACTGCTCTCAGCAATTGTTCAGCCCTCACCCTAAAGGCACATTAACTAAAGGTCAGACCCCTTCCATTAATCAACTACAGACTCACTAAGACCCTAAAAAAAACTCATCTAAGTGTCTAGTCCTTCTTCCCACATCAAAAACAAATGCCCAATGTTCTGAATACAAATATAATGTACACTTCATCTCTACATTATTTTTGTGATAGCAAGGGAGTAGATTGCTGGTATATCAACAATCTCTATTGATTAGAGAAATTGCATCAGGGAATGAAAAGTTGTTCTTTTTTTAAATTTTAATAAACAAGAATGCTTATTTTTCTCAAAATTTTTTAAATTGTGAAAATACCGTACAGAGGAGTTACAATTACATGGGCAAGATAATGAGTGAATTTCTTATCAAGCATTGTTGCTTCCTCCTTTGTTTCCCCTTCCCATCCCTTCACATCTCCACCCCCCAACCCCCCTCCCCCGCCAAAGTTGTAAAGTTCGTTTGTCCACATAACGAGTTGTACATCTCATTGTTGCAGTGGATACACCTGTATCCCCATTCAAACAATTTGTTTTTACCCTTCCCTTCTAAAAATTATGCCAACATCAAATACAGTGAAAGCAGGGGTTATACTGTGGGGGAGGGACATACAAAGCAACAAAGAAATCATCTTACAAATATATTAGAAACAATTGCATGAAAGAAAAAACATTTGAACATTTATCTTGGGGTTCATTTCAGCTAACATCAACTTCTCTGACCTTTTCTTCTTGTCTCTGACATATACTAGCTATTGCAAATAAGGGAAATCATGGGACCTATGTTTCTTTGGGCCTGGCTTACTTCACTTAATATAATTTTTTCCAAGTCTTTCCATTTCCTAACAAATAGGGCAATGTCATTCTTTCTGATGGAGGCATAGAATTCCATTGTGTATATATACCACATTTTCTCAATCCATTCATCTACTGAGGGGCATCTGGGTTGGTTCCACATCTTAGCTATGGTAAATAATGCTGCAATAAACATAGTTGTGCTGCTAGCTTTAGTATGGTCTTGTTTGTGATCATTTGGGTAAATGCCCCAAGTGGGATTGCTGGGTCATAGGGGAGCTCTATGTGGAGTCTTTTGAGGAACCTCCATACTACTTTCCAAAGTGGTTGAACAAGTTTACACTCCCACCAAGAATGCAGTAAGGTTTCCTTCTGTCCACATCCCCTCCAGCATCTGTTGTTATTAGAGTTCTTGATTATAGCCATTCTAACTGGGGTGAGGTGGTATCTCATTGTTGTTTTGGTTTGCATTTCTTTTATGGCTAGGGAGGTTGCGCATTTCTTCATGTGTCTATTGGCCATCCTTCTTTCCTCTTCAGAGAAATTTCTCTTTAAGTCTTTAGCCCACTTATTCATTGGGCTGTTGTTTCTTGAGGATATGTTGTTGGGGGATTTAATTTAAAAAAAAAATGAGCCATGCCTGTAATTCCACCTACTCAGGAGGCTGAGATCTGAGGATTATGGTTCAAAGCCAGTCCTGGCAGGAAACTCTGTGAGACCCTTATCTCTAATAGACCACTCAGAAAACCAGAAGTGGTGCTGTGGCCCAGTGGTAGAGCACTCACCTTGAGCTAAAGAGCTGAGGAACAGAGCCCAGGCCCAGAGTACAAGCTCCATAACTGACAAAAAATAAAAGTAAAAGAACAGTAAAGAAAAAAAATTAAAAAATAAAAAATCTTTATAAACTTTCATGAAATAATTAATTTTTCCCTTTATTTCACTACAAAATTATCACAGTATAAAGATAGGATATTAAGAGATAAATAGATAAAACTTATTTTAGCCAATAAGTTGAGGAGAAACAAAATATTTTATTTCTCAAAATAAGACATTAAAATACCAAGAGTTAGGAAATATTTTGTATAATGTTGTTGATAAAGGCTTCAGAAATATCATCCATAACCAGGAAATTAACTTGATATCACTATTGCAAATTTTGTAAGCTTTTTTTTTTGGGGGGGGGGGGAACGGTCCGGTTGTGGGGCCTGAACTCTGGGCCTGGGCACTGTCCCTCAGCTCTTCAGCTCAAGGCTAGCGCTCTACCACTTGAGCCACAGTGCCACTTCTGGCTTTTTTCTTTGTGCTTATGTGGTGCTCGGGAATTGAACCCAGGGCCTCAGGCATGAAAGGCAAGCGCTCTACCACTGAGCCACCTTCCCTGCCCCTTGTAAGCTTTTTAATAGAATCAAGACACTAAATTTTGGAAAATTGAGCCTATTTGATAGAAAAGTTTTTGGTTTTTTTTGGTCCGGTCATGGGGCCTGAACTCTGGGCCTGGGCGCTGTCCCTCAGCTCTTCAGCTCAAGGCTAGCGCTCTACCACTGGAGCCACAGCGCCACTTCCGGCTTTTTTCTTTTTTCTTTTGCTTATATGGTGCTGAGGAATCGAACCCAGGGCCTCAGACTTGCAAGGCAAGCACTCTACCACTGAGCCACCTTCCCAGCCAGAAAAGTTTATATTTTATAACTCAATACAAAATAAAACTTTTGTAAACCAGTAGATAAAATATCAACATACAAATAGAAAAATAAGAAAAGATAAGCTAAAAAAAAAGCTTATGAACTTCATTATAGCCAATAAAAGACTTTAATGTGGATTTAAGATCATGCATTAGCAAACAAAAGATGGAAACTATTACAATAATCAGAATGATTGAGGATATCAACTCGGAAGTATGTTCGAATTTAAATATCACTTTAGCATCTTGATCTTCTATCCATTACTGAATTTTCTCTTAACAACAAATAAAATGAACTAGCTACTCATCATAATTACTCAGGAGAGTGAGAATCAGGGGACAGGGGTTCAAACACAGTACAGGCAGAATATTCCAGCATAGTATATTTTCAAATAAAACAACAAAACACCAAACTGAAGGCATGGCTCAACTGGTAGAGTGCCAGCTGAGCAAGCAAGCCAGCTGATTAAAAAACCCCAGTTGGTAAAAACAAAACTGATAGTACATAATAGCTACATCTGAAAAAATAAATAAAAGCAAGACTAAAACATCTCGATAGCCATCTAGTATATATATATATATGTTTGAGTTAATTGAAAATTATTTTTTATATCTAAATGCATAATTATAGAAATATGGAGAAATATGTAAGAGCATAAATGATTAAACAACTCATTCTGTGGTTCATATTAAGCCCATTCACATTTTTAGGGACAATATTCCAGTGTTTAGGAAATGAGGGGAGTGTGCACAACTGTGTCATTTGCACAGGTGTGGCACTGCCTAATGATAAAGGTATGCTTTCAGAGTTGTCTTGCTAAGTGGTTTCCCCAAACAAATGTGACTGAGTGCAGTTACACTAAGTGTATTATGTGTAAGGTTGCTGCTGTGACAATATACTACTTCATATTTGTAAGCAATGGGAGAAATGCAATGCAAATACCAGTGAGAGTTACAGCACTGTGAATACATAAAACCGTGAATCATTTATGGTTGTTCTCAAGCATCAAGCCTTATATACACATAATTATATTGCAACACCTTTATAGACCTAGCAGAGCAGTAGGTTTGTTCCACCATCACAAATAAAAGAGAAATGCATCGCACTCTGGTATTACAAAGGCTACCAGAAATGTCCAATTTAATCTGACTGAACCAACATTAGAGATAAGACACACTCTTGATTGCAATGTCTGCATGTGGCAGGTGAATGCATTTATATAAACAGTATTTGTAATTACATCACTTTACAACATGCATAGTGTGAATATTTCTTGTCATGAAATACTCTTTCAAACCAGTATTTTTAGAAGCTGCAAAATATTCATCATATGAACTTTTTCTCAATTAACTAGACTCTTACACTTGACAATTTTTACAAGAGAAAATATACTTTAATAAACAATGCAATTATCTTTGTTTACATTTTACTATTAAAAATTAAAAAAACTAATTTTTATGCTTAAATACTTCCTTCCAAATATTTACTCAAATTTTAGGTATCACTTGGAATTTTCTGAGGTCAGTTTCATTCATCTAATAGAAAATGTCCTCATGTGTGTAACTAGACCTACACAGAAAAATGAGTATAAAAGAGGATTTTGTGAGAATCAGCAAGAGTAGAGTAGTGATAGGAAACAAACAAGAAGGTGAGTAGGACCGATGTATATTAATGCATCATGAAATAAAGTAATAACTCATATGAAAATTTGTAAAAACAAAAACTAGCTGGGTTCATTGGTCACACATGTAAATCCCAGGACCTGGGAGGCTGAGGTGTAGGAGCATAGCTCAGAAACAAATAGCAACACTCTATTTCAAAAACCGAACTGTACTTGATGCTGTTCATCTGTAATTCCAGGGATATAGGAGAAATACATAAAAAGATCAGTGGGAAGGAAGGGATGATAGGGGAAAAACAAAGGAGGAGGCAACAATGTGCAATAGGAAATGTACTCATTAGCTTCTCATGTAACTGTAACCCCATATTTTTACAATAAAATTGCACAAAAAATAAAAATAAAAAGGGTCATAATTGGAGGCCAGCTTGCAGCAGAAAGTATGAAGCACTATTTCAAAAATAACTGAATAGCAAAAAGAGTTTGAGGCATGATTCAAGTGGTATACCAGTTGCTTAGTGCCTACAAGGACATTATTTCAATCATTATCACTGCCATTAAAAAGAGAGAAAAGAGAAAGAGGAAAGTGAAAAGCAATAATGAGGAGGAGGAGAAAGGGAAAAGGAAAAGGGAAGAAAAAGAGAAGGAAAGTGAAGGGAAGAGCGAAGGTAGAGAGGGGAAAGGAGGAAAGAAATGTAAGGGAGAGAGAGGGAAATGAAGGGGAGGAGAGGGAGGGAAGTTAAGGGAAGGGAAAGGAAGAGAAGGAAGGTAAAAGGATAATAACTGAAAGTAATGGAGGGGTGAATTTGATCCATTCTATGCATGCATAGAATATGCACATCACAATAAAATCAATTTGTAAAAGTAATATCCATGGTAATAAAACAGAAAATTTCCTCAAAAGAAAAAAATAAAAGTGAGCTGTTAATATTTTGGGTTTTGTTTACAGTCATGGTATGAATATTATGGAGAGTAAAAACTAATTAGAATATTCAATTCATAGTCAATACCTTAAATAAACTTTAGCAATAAAATTCTGAAAATCTTATCTTGACAATTCAAACTGTTAGTTACTTTTATAAAAAAAAATATCAGCAAATAAAAGACTTTTCACAGTGAAAGAAGAGAAAACAAAATCAATGTGAACATCAATGTGTGTTTTAAATTAACCAATTCATTTCAAATAACCTATCTTAACTGGCTGGCAATCTAATAAAATGAACAAACATCATTCAAAAGTGTTATTATTTATTTTTAAATAGTTGTACAAAGGAATTGCTATTTAACAGAGTAGCCTATGAATACAGTGCATCTTCATTTTGACCTCTTTCAACATTTTCACCTCCCTTGGACCCATTCTTTCCCTTCTTTTCTTGATTCACTAGAATACACAATAAATTCTTTTATGATGTACAGTGGAGTTACATAAGTAGTGATTACAGTTCTTGTCTAACTTGTTACCTCCTTCATTTTTCTCCCTCTTTCTCTCCAATCTAATCTCCCACAAGTTGTACAGATCATTTCCAACATATTGTCTTGTGAGTATCACTGTTGCATAGGTTCCCACCTTGTCCTTTTTCTCATCATGTT
This sequence comes from Dipodomys merriami, assembly GCF_024711535.1. Lineage (NCBI taxonomy): Eukaryota > Metazoa > Chordata > Mammalia > Rodentia > Heteromyidae > Dipodomys > Dipodomys merriami. The sequence goes on from NW_027205259.1 coordinate 873,984, forward strand.
GTTGTTCCCCTTCCCTTCCCTAGTTCAGATAAATGTATAACTGAATTCTCCATCCTTTCTCCCCTTCATTCAGCTACTCCTCTCCCTTTGCACATCCTACCCTGGCCCCACCCCCAGTGCTTATTTTGTAGAGCTTTGACAAGTCAAAGGTCTTTCTAAAGAATTACAGTATTTGAATTCTCCTTAGAGTCGGTCAGATTTCAGTTAATACCACTTGATGACAACACATGTATTAAACACAAGGCTCTGACCTAAATTTTTTGCCTTCATTTTCTCAGTTACTCCATCCTGCAACCTTCTTAGCTAGCTGTGGAAGCAGAGGCTTATGGAGCTAAGAACAAGCTCATGATTATATTTCTAAATAAAAAGGTAAGCTTACAGTTGAGCTCAGATCATCTTCTCTTAGTCAAAGTGATGTTTTCAATAATGCCACCACTCTATACCCTACACAAATGCCTATAGAAACCTTCCCATTATCATTAATTTCATGAAAAGTGTTTTCCTACATGTGTTATCCTTGATCAGTCATTTACATCTTCTTATTCCTCACTTGGTGATCAGAGACGCACCAGGAAGTCTTAGTTGAGAGAGAATGGGAGCAAGTCCTCTTGCTAATCTGTAACTGCTTTTTCCCCCTTTGATTCTTCATTTCTCCCAGAAAGCAGACTTTTTTCATAAAAATTCTCTCTCCTGTCAACAAATCCTCTTAGCATCATAATCATCTTTCCATTAAAAAAAAAAAAGCTAGAGGAACATTGCTAGCAATTTCAGCATGCTGTAGGTCTCGAATTACTAAGGAAAGCTTGTGGTATTTCTGAATTCTGAGCAAGTGGAAACTAGAAATGTGTAGACAGCACACTGTCAAAAACATCTCTCCCTCAGATTTACGGTTTTCTACCCAGCTACAGAAATGCTGTAATCACAAGGTGACAAAATAATATACTTTTCCTATTCAGTATATTTAGTTTGCTTAAGGTTAAAGGCAGGAGAACAAAGCATCAAAAAATACTAGGTTTAAATTAATAAGATTGGTAGTCCATGACATTTTCATTATTTAGATATAAGTTAAAGCATTCAATTAGTTCACTTAAAGCATACTTTGACCTATTTCCTAAATCTCTTTTGGGATTTGAATTCAAATTGACCATCATCCTGAGGCCAATTAGACTCATTTAAATGAAATTATTTAAATATTTTTATGAGTAATTCATTAGCTCTAACATTCATGCTCAGTTTCACAATATCTTTTTGTACCTCTGAACCCTGAGATTCTGTTAGAATGTCTCACTTCAGTCTTGTTTGAGAAATCTTTAAAATTTTTCTAATAAAAAGTATCAAAGTATATACAAGATGCAGGGTACCAGTATCATGTACAGTAACAACAGGAGATACATTATAGGGGAAAGAACATACGAAGGAAAGAAAACAATCACATAGTACATTAAAAACAACTATACTTGTCCAATTTGGGGGGGGGGGAAGGGGAATAACAAAAAGCTGAAAAAAGGATATAGGATGACCCGTTGCAACAATGATACCCAGAAGACACTACACTGGAAATGAACTTTACAACTTGGGGGCGGGGGCGGGGGTGGCAAGGAATAAGGGACGTGGGGGAGGGAAGGGATAGTTGGAGAACAAAAGAGGAGGGGTAACAATGCTCAACAAGAAATGTTCTCATTACCTTCTTCATATAACTGTAACCAATCTGTACAGCATCTTCACAATAAAATAAAAATTTTTTAAAAGTATCAAAGTTTCATCCTAAACCAAATAATCCCTATTCATCATACCTTGTTCCACAGAATTCCACAGTATTTATTCCACAAAATTCTAGGCCAAATTAGTATATAATAATTCTGTTTATCAAGTGTTTATGTCTAAACCACCTGAAAATTATGTGTCTTATTTATTTGGCATAGATATCTGTATAAGTGTGTGCCTATATATATATATATATATATATATATATATATATATATATATACACATATACACATACATATACATACACATACATATACATAATATACACATATTAATTGACAGTAAATTAATGCCTAATGAATATTGCTCTTGATTCTCAAAAAGCTGAAGCATCATGCTTTTGCTGTGGTATATGGAGTGACTTGGTGCCTATTTTGGTACCCATGGTCTGAAACATTATGTTTTATACCATAAGCCTCTTAAGGGTAAGGAATAAACTCATCCATATTTAAATTCCCAGAGCTTTACACATGGGACATCGTAGGTGTCAAGAGTTTCTAAACTAAAGAGAATGGAATAATGGCATGACTAGGGCACTGATGTTGATTTAAATGAGCTGCTTGCTAGGTAGTAGGTAGTGTTAGCACAATGGTAAACAATGTGGCTTCTTTTATTTTCAGATACATGATACTTACAAAATGTGGATCTTAACAGTATCTATGGATAAGAATTAAGAAAGAAATAAGTGAAAAATACTCACTACAGTTTGCATCATGCCACGAAAATGGGGCAAATGCTGGTTATTATTATTTTGTTAGTTTATGCTTTATATCATAGATGTGACAATACTTAACTCTGGTAATGGTAAGGCAGAGATATAATAAAAACTACGAAACATTAGTAAGATAGCCAGGGAAATAATTATATTAAAATATTTTTAATAATCATGCTTGATTACAAATAGATTAGGGAAGCAGAGTTACTGTGCTTGGTTGGAATACACATTCAAACAATACTCTTTTTATGGCCAGACTCAGGAAGTTACAATGACTGTGATTTCCTTTCTGCCAAAAGTGACACACAGGCAAATCCCTCCGTTTCATGGCTTGAAATTGAAGACCAACCATATCTCTAATTTCTAATCACAATCCTAATTACAGAAACACAGGCTTGCACCTCTGTTGTCGAAGGGGCTGCCAGTATTTCCATTATCAGTTCGCCTTTCCAGGGCTTAATAGGAAAGTGTGTGCTCCAGGGAAACTGTTGGCATAGAGGAGCTCAGCATGGAAGAGAACATGTTTTACAAAATTTGGCATCAACTTTACAACTGTAAATACAAAGCAATAGACAGGCAACAATCAAAAGTTGAAAAAACTCAAGAGTGCTGGGATTGGAAAGGTTGTTCAAACTAATTTCAAACAAAATGTATAAATGATAACCCTACTCAGAGCACTTAAAAGAGAATACATATTTGGATTTAAAGAATTTCACCAAACATCTCTAATGCGAGCACAGAAACAATATGATCCATCCATCTGTCTCCTACTGATAAAAATTGGCATAAATCTTACTTTAATATCTATGAAAGATTGCTTCTGCTTCAACGCCAGCCAGACCATTAAAAAAAAAGGCCAACTTTGGAAATTGATTTCAACTGCTTTTGAATTAATTTATAAAGAAAGAATGAGAAACAGATGCTATTATTTATTGTATTTATTATTACTTATGTTTTTTATATTTATTTTTGATGTGCCAGTATTGAGGCTTCAACTCAAGACTATTGCTTGGCATTTTTGCTCAAGGCTGATACTCTACTACTTGAGCCACACCTCCACTTCTGGCTTTTTGCTGGTTATTTGGAGATAAGAGACTCTTAGATTTTTCTTCACAGGCTGGCATCAAACCTCATTCTGAAAATTACAGCCTCCTGAGTAGCTAGGATTTCAGGCACAAATCCTAGGCTTCTAGTTCATATATGCTTAAAGATTGTCTTATGCTAATTGTGCAAATAATAGATTTCATGTTAATATTTCCATACATGGATATAGCATAGTAGATCATACTTTCCACCTTTTTTTATTGTGAAAGTGTGAAAGTACCATACAGAGGGGTTAAAATTACATGAGTAAGGAAATGTGTACATTTCTTATCAAGCATTGTTGTCTCCTCCTTTGTTTCCCCTTCCCATCCCTTCCCATCTCCCCCCCCCACCCCCCACCCCCACCAAAGTTGTAAAGTTCATTTTTTGATATAACGTCTTGTACATCTCATTGTTGCAATGGGTCCACCTGTATCCCTATTTAAACAATTTGTTTTTCCCTTCCCCTCCACAAATTATAGCAATGACTTTCCACCTTTTTATCCTCATCCATCACCCTTCCCTTATGAGTTCCCTCTTCCTAATTCCAAATAACACGTGACAGAAAACATGAGATATTTTCCTATTTCACTTGTGTAATATGATGATCTGCAGATCCATCCATATTCCTAAAAACAATATAATTTTGTTCCTATTTATGGCTCAGTAAAGCTTCATTGTGTGTGTGTATCTGTAACACACACAACACACACATACACAGGGATGTGCATGTATCTTATACTATTAGCTAATTTGATTGTTTTGGATATAAATGCCCATGAATGATATATCTAGATTGGATGGTAGATCTATTTTAGATTTTTTAAAGAAATGATAAATTGATTTATATAGTGGTTGCATTTATTTACATTCTTACTAACAATATACAAAGAACTCCTAACTCCTCATTCTGTTTTGTTGATGGTAGCCATTAACTGGAATGAAATAGATTCTAAATGTCATTTTCCATTGCATTTCTTTGATCTTAATGGCTAAGGAGATTCAATATTTTTTGTTATCAGGTATTTATTGGCCTCTTGTATTTCTCATTTTGAAACTATTCATTTTATCTGTTCATTTATTGGTTGAATTATTATTGTTTTGTTTATGAGTTCTTTGTATATTTTGGATATTAATGACCAATAGGCAAATACTTTTTTCTCCTATTCTATATTCTATCCAGGTAAATCTTTCCTGTGATTTGCAAATGCTTTTTTTTTTCAGTCGTGAGGCTTGAACTCTGGGCTCAAGTGCTGTCCCTGAGCTGAAAGCGCTCTAACACTTGAGCCACAGCACCACTTACGGTTTTCTACTGGTAATTGGAGATAAGATCTCAAGGACTTTCCTGCCGGCTGGCTTTGAACTGTGATCCTCAGATCTCAGCCTCCTGAGGTAGGATTACAGGAGTGAGCCACCAGCACCCAGAGTGCAAATGCTTTTTAACTTCATGTGATCCTATTTGTTAATTCTTGCTAATATTCCCTGAACGATTAAAGTCCAGTTAAAGAAGTCGTTTTCTTTGCCAGTGTCTCAAAGTGTCCCCCTGTGTTTTCATCTAGTAGTTTCAGAATTCTAGTATTCACAATAAGGCTTTTGAGCCATTTTTTACTTGATTTTTGTTTACATGAGAAAAAGAGACCCGCTTTCCATCTTTTATATTTGGGTATCTAGAACTTTGTAACACCATTATTTTCCAATTAAAAAATAGAAGATGCAGCTATAAACACTAAACACATACAGAAACAGCTGTGTGACTCTGACAACTATTTTTACCTTTGCTTTCACACTAACTGAAAAGTTAGCGCACCTCTCTTGGCCTCTTGGAACCCTTTCTCCTGATTTTTTTGCCTTTAAATAGTTTTTATTTTTAAAACTGGTTTTAGTATAAGACAATAATCACTTGTTGCATGGGCATTTTAACTGTTGTACATATAAACAAAATAATACTTAAGAAATTTTAGTTTGATTGTAGAAGGAGAGAAGATATTTAAGAATTACATTCAGCCATTCAAGGTACTTTGAACTGGTATCTGATTATTATTAATTGATAAAATTGACCCAAACTATGTACTTACTAATCCATAACACTGCAGAAATACTAAATGCAACTTGATATGTTTCAGTGAATTATTCCAAAATAGGTTGTTGGGCTGGCAGATTCTTACAAGTGGCAAGACAAGAAATATTTTCTTCGACTAAAAAGCCATTTCTTTCTTCCTTTCTCTCTTTCTCTTATTCTTTCGCTGTCATTCTTTCTTTTCTTCTCTTTCTCTTTCTTTCTCTCCTTCCTTCCATCTTTCCTTTCTTTCTTTCTTTCTTTCTTTCTTTCTTTCTTTCTTTCTCTTCCTCCTCTTCCACCTTCCCAACTTCTCCTCCGCCTCCTTTTCCACCTCCTCCTTCTCTACCTCCTCTTCCTCCTCTTCTTCTTCTCTTTCTTTTCCTTCTCCATCCCCTTCACCTCTTCACCTCCTCCTTTTTTTTTTTGCAGAACTGAGATTTATTTTTTAGTTGAACTGGCACCTACTAGGTAGTCACTGTACCACCTAACCCACATCCCTAGCTCTTTATGGCTTTACTCATTTTTCAAATAATATTGAGTATATATTTATCCAGAGCTGGCCTCAAACAGTTATCCTTCTTACCTATGTATCCCACATAACGCAGATTACAAATACTCACCGACATGCTCAGCTTATCACTCAAGATGAAGCCTTATTACCTTTTGCAGGTATGACATCAACCTAGATTTACCTAATCCTACACCTCCCAAATATCTAGGATTCTATGCTTGAGCCACACTGTACTCAGTCCTGAACTTGGTTTTGTAAGTGCTAATACGTTATACTCAATGAAATCTTCCTTTGACCTGAGTATTGTATTAGTGCTAGGGGAGGGGATGATAAAAGGTTAAAAACCCAATAGTGGGAGGGATCACCAACATTTGTACTTTATATTGCATCCTGGAATTTATAGGAATGTGTATTGCACCTTCTCTCTAGGAAATGCAACAATTTACTAAAAAGTAAACAAGCAACTTACAGAGTACACTTTCAAAAGTGTAATAAAAACACAGATTTATCGAGCTTTCCTCTTGAAATCATTTTGTATTTTTGCTTCGAGAAAAAAAATGTGACTAAATCTTTCATATTAACTTCTATCTATTGCAATCAGAAAAGTCCTCCGGAAATAGAAGCTTACACACCTTTGAGGTAGCCAGTTCTGGATAAAATGTTGCCAAGAATTTCTTCTTCCTATCAAGTTTCTTCTTTCTATCATTTGAGCTGCTTTCTTCCTCTTTTATCCCCAAAGAAGATGAAAACAGCTAACTATGATCCCTTACACAAAAGCCTACATATCATAATGCCTATTTCAGAGTTTGTACATTATAACTAGAATAGATCTTCAAAAGTATACTGATTTCTTTGTTAAAAAATTACATTTTAAAAGTTGAAACAAGATCCATTTGCCATCTAGTTTTTAAATTATCTTTGCTAAGGCAACCCAAATTCTTCTACCTGCTAAGGTGCCTATTTCATTTTAACCTCCAATGATTTACAGGCTTTCTTGTTGTTTCTCACAGAAGTGAATCTTTTCTGTAGATGTCATTCTAATTAATAATGTCAGTGTGATCTCCCTTAGACACTGACAAATAAATTATTTTCATAGATCATATTTGTTTGTGTCAGTATTTTCCAAAATCAAAATGACAGATAAGATTGATCCCATGTTCTGTGAAACTTCTTCCCAATGAACTATACTTTAGTTTATTGTCATATGTTTCTAACACTAGATTATACAACTGATCTGCAAATGCCTGATTTTATATTGTAATAAAATCTTAAGTGTAAAAAGATTTGTCATAAGATTCTTATTCTCCTTCTTGTTGTCCTTTGAAAAATATATAGGTAAGAGAGCATATTTTACTTTTTTAATGCTAAGTGCATTGAATTATATGAGTATGCAGAAACTATTTTAAGTTAATTAATCTTAGACTACTTTGTGTCAATCAAATGTACATAAATAAAACTTAAAATGGGGGAGAATAAAGGAAGGGTTGGCATTGATCAAGATGCTTTATATAGATAACTTGACATAATAATACATTTTTATAAAATAAGTTTTTTATTGTGAAAATACTGTACACAGGGGTTACAGTTACATGAGCAAGGTAATGAGTACCTTTCTTATCAAGCATTGTTGCCTCCTCCTTTGTTTTTCCCCTATCATCCCTTCTCTTATATCTCCACAACTATACCCTCCCCTCCCCATAAAAGAAGCTTTAAGGCAACAACTTTATCACTGGGTTTACTAATTCAAAGCAAGAAATATGCTTCTTTGTCTTTATATTCAGGTCCTATCAGAATATCTGATAACTAGAAAAATTTGACTAAGTTAATGTTTCAGCATTTCCAAATTGTATTAATTTAACCCTTCCTCAGACTTATAGCAAGTTTGCTTACTACAGACCATACTGAGTATTAGAATTTTAATATGAAAACTATAATACATGTACAAATGTGTGTAATTAGAGACAAATATGTGAATGCATATGCATTGAAGTTTTACCTTTCTATCTAAAAATGTAAAAACCCAAAAATCAAAATCAGATACATTTCTTTTGGGGTAAGAAACTGTTTTTCCCCAGAAATTATGATACTCAAATCACTGGAATTCACTTTTCCACTCCAAGAGCAGCTGAGCCTGGTATAACGCGTAGCTGTTGGCATATTCAACAGCAGCTACTTCTGGTTGTCCCGGAAGCACTATACACGGTATAAGGAAACACCTGTGATAGTGGCATCTGTTTTAATACCAACTACCTTCCACTCAAGATGAGCACAGAAGAGATTTATGGAACCCAACCCATAAAAATGACAGTAGGGTTCCATGTCACATTTCTTCAATCTAGTCCCAGCTTCCCATTGTAGTACCCTGTATTTGTCTATGCTTTGTTTCTTCCTTAATTGTAAACTAAGTAATCTAAAGAACTGAGATAAATTCCTTAGTAAAAGCCAAAGTTCAAATTAATGCTCATGTTATATTTCCCATCTGACCTATATCTTTAACAGAATATTTCTTCTATATATTTGTAACATCAACTACTGTGCTATATGCACAATAGGTCCTTCATAAATATTCCAATGGACATTTTGTTGCGGGAAGGAAATAGAAAATTTTCTTGTATTGACATGTAACTCATACATATTATTAAGCAGTTGTTTTAAGTGTAACACATTTTAGGTTTATATCTATACTTTAAGATTAACCTTTCAGAGAATAATTCCAGTGTACAATAAAAATTAAGATTTTATTTCCATCTGATCTACATTCTTGTTATAGTTTATAGAGCTATAATTTGATTAAATAAGACGGCTACTCAATTACTAAAATTTAAGTGCCTCACACATGTTCAATTTTAGGTATTTTCTTAATTTACAAAATATATTAAAATTCCCATAGACAGTTCTCAAAAAAAGACGTGCCAATTGCCAATAAAGATATAAAAATATTCAACACTGCCAGGCACAGGTGGCTCACATGTAATCCTAGCTACTCAGGAGGCTGAGATCTGAGGATTGTGGTTCAAAGACAGCATGGGCAGGAAAGTCTGTGAGATTCTTATCTCCAATTAACCACCAGAAAACTGGAAGTGGCACTGTGGCTCAAGTGGTAGAGTGTTCACCTTGAGCTGAAGAGCTCAGGCACAGTACCCAGGCCCAGAATTCAAGCCCCGCAACCAACAACAACAACAAAAAAGAAATCAACACCCCTAATCATAAAGAAAATGCAAATCAAAACCATAACGAGATATCTTTTCTCTCATGATAATGGCTATTATAAACAAATTCTGGTAAGGATATTGGTGAAATGGAACTCTCACACCCTGTTGGTACAAATGAAAATTAATACAGATGTTTTGGAAAACAGTATGAAAGTTCTTCAATAAATTGAAATGAGAAATCCTGAAAGATACAATGGTCCAATTTCTGGAACAATACCCAAAGGAAATTAGTATCTGAAGAGACATTTGCACTCTGCTATTCACTACAACACTATCCACATACAAATAGCCAAGAAACAATTTCAATACCCACAAATGCATGCATTAATAAGGAAAACAGAGGGAGACACACAATGGAATTCTATTCAGCCATCAAAAAGGAAATACTGTCTTTTTGAGAATTGTAATGTCAAGTGAAATGAATAAGGCACAGAAATTAAAGTTGATCTCATAAAAGGTAAGAGTATAATAGTGATTGCCACGGAGGGATGAGGAAGGTTGATCCATGGGTGTTAAGTGGCAGCGACGTAGGACCAAGAGGTTCTGTTCCCCTGCCCACTATAGTGAATACAGATTTAAAATAATGAATTCCACATTTCAAAAACTAGAAGGAAAATATCCAAAGTTTTTACCACGAAGAAACCTGATTTAATTATGTTGCATTTTATGCATACATCTGAGTATCAGACACATCAAACTATACAGTTTTAGGTTTTAATGCATCTGTTACAAACAAATTTAATTAAATACCAAAGGACACAAAATCTGTAAAAGGAGGACTGATCTCAGATGTAGTTAGTAGTACTGATGAAAGGCGTGGATGAAGAAAGAGAAAGAAAAAAATATAAAAAACAGGAATCAAAGCCAAGATGTAGGGTGGAAAGACCAGTTATAGGTGACATAGATTTGCTAAACTAAGAAGTAATACAAAATAGGCAGACCTATGAGAAAAGAAAATATCCCTCTTGTAGTTGTTTAAACTCATAAGACAATGTATTAAAAAAAAAACTTTACTTTTCCAAAGTACCCTTTCATCCACAGTATAACTGCTCTTATGGCTATCAATCTGCATTTTCTCACTCTCCCAATCTACTTTGATAACTAAGAGAAAAAATATCTATCAATTACTTCCATAACTAATTTGTTGATGTGAGCCATTTGGCAAAAATTGTGGGGCAGAATGATTTGTGCAGCACTATCTACACTCTCTCAACACATCTTTCTAGTTTGAAAATGCAGATCAGTCCTAGTTGTCTCTCTTAAATGCAAGACAACATATCTCATCTACTAGGTTTTTCTACAACTAATCTACAGCCAAATCTGTGGTAACTCATTTTCTGATATATCAAAGCCTTCTTTTCTCCTAAAGTAATGGCAACTTTCCTTGTTCTACAGAAAATTGCCTGGGAAAATGGCCTCCAGCAGAAAAATGGCCACCTGTGTGAGGTAAATGCACTATTACAGAACACTCAGTTATTTGCAAAATTACTGCTTCTATGTTTTTAATTATTAAATATGTAGTCTAAAAAGTTACTGCACTCCATTTTCTAGAATAGCTTATTATAGCATAAAATTTCTCCAGTACAGTTGAATAAAAATTTTCCTTAGGTCAACATCATTAAACCAAAAAGATTCTCCAAGACAGAAGTAACAATGCTCCAAGGATTCCTTGTATACAACCAAAGGTGGACTTCATCATTTAAGCCCTAGGCTTAAGACAGAAAAGCTTTGGGGACAAGAACACAGGAGTTAATTCCAATATCTATGTAACTAAAAATACATGCATGAAAAAATAAAACAAAACAAAAAAACAACCACGATGCATTTACACTGACTATTGAGGCATACTATGATACATCAACTTCTTAAAATATAACACGAATATCATGTTAAATCAAGTTAGCCAGGCTCAGAATGGCAAAACAGCACATATTTTCTCTCCTATGTGGAAACTAGACCTAAAACACAACTAGACATGAGAACATACAGAGCTCAATGCTTTCACACAAGCTGACTACACTTAGTGGAAGAATACAAAGGGGCAATTCCTCTGAACAACTGACATACTGTTTATCAAAATGAAAACCAGGACATGGAAATATGTTTCAAGGGGACTTGGGCAAAGAGGAGGAATAGAGGGGAGAAGGGTGAGTAAATGCAGTCATAGAATTCATTGTACACTATGTAAAGAAATCAGCTATTTAATTTGTGTGTGAGACTTTTATTTCCATTTAACCATCAAATAGTCCAGGAAGTAGTGTTTATCAATGGTAGAGTGCCAGCTTAGAACAGAAAAGCCAAGCAAGAGTGTCAGTCCCTGAATTCCAGCTATAATCCTGGTGCATACTCTCTCTCTCTCTCTCTCTCTCTCTCTCTCTCTCTCTCTCTCTCTCTCTCTCACACACACACACACACACACACACACACACACACACACACACACACACACACACACACAGAATACTCATTTAGTTTCTCAGAAATATATTTCCCCATCTTGAGGAATGCATACATATACATGCTCACATGTAGACATTTTCCACATACTCTTTTCGCTCCTGTTCATGTCTTTTGTACCAATAGTCTGTGAATGATTATGTGTGGGAATAGAAATCATCAATGACTTAAAGTCAGTTTTCTCCTAGGTAGGGACTGCCTATCACAGCTATCAACTTTGTTGCCACTCTCCTGAAGTTATGAGATCTAGTACCTGCCGATGAGTGCAAGCAGTCAATCGAGCAATCCACAACCGGAGAGGATTAGCTTACAACTGCTGCCACTATCAGCAAAACAGCAAGAAGCAGACAGTTCATTTTACAGAAACTTAATGGAGTGTATGGCTCTGGCTGTTTAATACAAGCACTGTCAAGACATCTATGCAAAAAGTTTCAGCTGTCACCAGTGACAAGGCGAGTGGAGTTATTTGTCACACTAGACTAGATAAAGCATCATTAGCATGGTGCATGGTACTGCTACCATGTATCCCCATGTAGCTGCCATAGATGACATGATCATGGTTGTCACAGACATATGACAATAGCATGTTTGCAAAAGGTGTCTCATTATGCAAAAAATATTACACCTTCATTTGCTATCCTTAGAATTTCACAAATTTCAGCAGCATATGAAGGTTTGATAATTTCTCTAAGTACATCCACATGCTAAACAAATATTTATGTATGAATTTTAATTTGTAGAAGAAATTAGGCTCACATCAATATACATTCCATATATAACTTACACAAATAACCAAGAAATGTCTGTGAGCCTATTTTCTCTTTGATTGACTTCTGTTGCCCATATAGAAATGCTTCTGATTTTGTTATTATTAAGAACATACACACAATCTTCTGTTGAAAACATTAAAAACTACCATGAATAAATTTTGCATTTTTTATAGTTCCCTTTATCAGGATGCTGACAGTATGCATCTTTGCTTAATTGATAAAAATAAATAGCAACACACCACTTCAGAGAACTAATTAAGTTTCTGGTATCAAGAAAGAACAATTTCTTTGGCTAAGCAGAAAACCACCATTTTTAGTTCATCTTAAAAATAAATTCTACATATATAATTTAGCTTAGCACTAATTAAGTGACAATTTCCACTGAAATGTGGTTTGAGAGGAAGACAATGAAAATAAAAACCTCTAAATACTTGGAAAATGATTTAAAGTAAAAACAAATGCACTTTATTCTAGTTTTACTAATTCAGAATGCATGCCTAGACTCTTTAAACATAAGTACTTGTAGTTAATTTCTACTTGAATTCCTTTCAAGTTTCTTTCACTTTATTAAGATTTTGTGCTTAATAATATTTACAAATGGCCACTCAGAAAATTAAATAAGTAACATTTCTAGGATAAATTACAGGCTTTATTTACTCTGAGTTCAGTTTATTGTTTTATTCAACATATTAACTCAACGCTAAGTGCTAAATATTGAGCTATTAGAGATTACTTTCAGGAATAAAGAAAATGAGACGTGGAGCATTTGCTCATAAAGCTTACAGCCTGAGAGTAAGGTAATTAGCAAGGGCATTTAGCTCACATCTATCAACTCAAACTTGTTTCTGTCTTTCCCAGGCTTGTTTTATTACCCTAATCATCTAGATTTCCAGCGAAGACACAGAGCTCTATTCTATGTTCCATTCTAGGTGAGCTAAATCAGAATTTCTGATTTAAATTGGAGCATAGTCCTGGAAAGGACTAGACACCTACTAGTGGGCAAAACTTGGAGCTCCTGGATTCCACCACATTTCCACTCCAGGCTCTTCTTCGGTTACTAGTCTGACTCAATAGCCAAGCAGCAATAATGCTGAACAGCACAGAATGCCAACATTTCACTCATTTTTTGAAGTTACAGGTTAGATCTAAACTATAAACACATATGATAACACTAAAGTATGGTATAAAGCAAGGGAACATTCTAATGGTGCAACTCATTTGAACAACATGGAGTTTAACAAAATGAAGTGGGAACATGTTTTTGGGGAGAGAGGATAGGAGGTCAAAGGATGGAAGATGAATGGAATGAGGAAGTGTGGGCAAAGACAATCATAATATATTCAATGCACTTATGTGAAAATAGAATCAGGTAATTTGAGGGGGATGGGTGGAGTTGTAACAGGTGGGAAAAGAACAATAAAAGAGGAGACAGTGATCGAGATGCATTGTGGTCATAAACTGACATATTGAATTGAAACCTCTTTGTGTAACTAGTTAATAAAAAAGAAAAGAAAAAAATACATGGTAATTGGGTTGTAATATATGTTGCCTTCCTCATTACAATGATATTTGGAAAGTTCAAGGACTAAGAACAAATAAATGTCAGAGAGAATTTGTCAGAAAAGAAGACGTACAAATCCTCCTGTGGCCAAAGACAATAGGGCTTTCAAATCCTCCCAACAATTCTCATGAAACAAGTTCTGTTTTCCTGTTCAGCAAAGAAAGTATTTGAAGAGGTGAAAAAATCTGCTAGAAGATTAATCAGGGCAAGTAATGCTGAACACCTTCACTCGGGGATACTATGCTCTATCCATTTCCCTGGGATTGTTGGCATATCCTCTTATGGATTAAAGTTTTAGAAAATAAGTTTTAATATTGGCCATAATTATGTCAATGAAACCTATATAGAAGATAAAACTGGATAAATATGTTTTCCTTTTAAACTACACTCCAAGGCAGCTGATTCAATAAAGAAGAAACTTGTCAGTAAATTTTAATAGTTATCTGCAATCTGAAACAAGTAAACCAGTTAAACTCCTATATCCATATCTGAAAGCAAATATCACAGAATAATCAAGAAATCAATAAACTACTTCATAAACTATGATAGCAATGACTATTTAACATGCTACACCTCTCAGAATTATGGGTATCTGGTGGCAATTTTCATATTGTCCTATTTCAAATAATTCTGTTATCATTTAATATACTAACAAATTGCCATGATGGCTGTGTGACAACTGGAAATGTGCTCTCTGTAGATACAGAAAAACATGGTAGGTAAAAGTGTAGAATTAATATATAGGCAAAAATCAATCAATCAATGCACATAAACAAGAAAAGGTAGAATACTAAGGAGTTCTGAATTGTGATTTTGAATATAATATTATTAAAGAATGTAACAATCTAAGAAAAAAGGCTGTGGTCATTTTATTTTCATCTCTAAAAAGAATTGAGCATTATTTATTATATATATACAATTATATGCATATATATATATATATATATATATATATATATATATATATATATATATATATACACATGGCCTCTTCACTTTTATTTTCAGGAAAATTATGCCAACATGCTGATTAAGAGTGTGGGCTTGGAAACAGTACTGGTTGGTGCTAGTATTTAATTATGGTGAGATTTCAGGCAAATGCACAAGAACCTTATACCTACATTTATGCATCTGAAAAATACTAACAGCAATACCTTCCTCAAAACTGAAAATGGAATTACTCATAAAGCACTTGGAGCATGTTTCTAAAATGCATAAACCTCAGTGAAATATTTGCTAGTAGTTAGTGTTACATTAAAAAAAAATCTTTCTCCCTGAGCCAGTTTTATACAGATTTGGATTAGAAACTTCATTTTACTAGTGAGAATAAATTATTTAACAATTAATAGTTAATGCAATTCCATATAAAAATGATTTTTAAAAGTTCTGTGGAATCTATGGTTGGAAATCTAAAATGTCCAATAATCTGAAAGTTTCTGATCAACAAAATGACACCACAGTGGAAGATTATACCTACAACTTGATCTTGTTTTATGGACCAAATCAAAATTTTAGGCACATAAAATACCTTCCATTCAGTAACACTATGGAAAATGACTTCACTGTGTACATGACATTTCATACTTTTTACTGTTAATATATGAATAAATATAAATAATCATTGTCTAGTGGTCATTTGCTGTCAGTGATGATAACTGTCCACAGGTCTGACACAGAGGAGATAGAAACGCCTTTGTTTTATGATGATTGAATTTTTACAAAAGGTTTTCATTGCATAAAATCGTTTAACTGTTGAATAAAATTACATTTGTGCTCTGTGTGTAAGGTGAATATGATGAAAGTAAAATTCATGTTTAGGCTCAGATTCTGTCCTAAGATTCTCTCATTATGCATATGAAATATTACAAAATTAACAGTAAACTGTAATTCTGATATCAGCCTGTGCCAAGATCAAAGAAATATACTTGCCTCCAAGATAATTTGAAAATTTGATTATAGTGATAACACACATTCTACTTCTGCTTACTTATCATCACACTACATGTTTAGAGTTGGGGATAAATGACAAACAACAAAGCTGACAATTCATTTCTTTCTCTCTTTCCTCTTTCTTCCTTGTTCACTTGCTGTTGCTCTCATTTGCCGCCTTCTTTAACAGCATATTTACTAACACTTAAATGCATTGAACAATGCTAAACAATTCAGTCTTGCAATGAAAAGTATCATAATAGATACTACAGGGACAGTTATGTTTATGTTTTAAGAGCATTGTCATCAAGATAAATAATGAAACAAGCAAAAAGTCTGTTAGGAAACAAATTAGAAACATTGTTACTCTAAAATTATTTCTTCATGTCTCATTTCAAATATTCTCTTTAGATGATATCAAGTAAATGTACTCAAAAATCTGATAAATTACCTAAAGATGAACAAAGTCTCAGCAGGAAAACTTCATGCTATCAGAATTATGTGGATCATTCTTGATTGTGTCTCCATCCTTTCTCATATGCGGATTTTCCTGCCTTTCTTTAAAATTGCTTTTTAAGGTGTTATTAGAAAAAAGAAATGCTCCATTCCAAAATTAAAATTTTATCAATTGTTAAGATAATCTATAGGTCATCTTTCTTCATAATAAATCCCTCAATAACATTTCTCAATTAGTTAATTTAGATAATTAGGATTTGAATATCCTTCATTGTTATATTCATTGTATGCTGAAATTTCATTAAAAAATTCTACATACAAGTATGATTCCTTACAAGTTTAAAAGTATTATTAAACAACAGTAAAGAGTTTAAAATCATTTTACCGGTAAGAATAAAGATACTGATAATTGCAGAAAAGTCCACGAGCTGATATTTCAGACAAAGAATGCCTAGGAAGAATGAAGAAAATAAAATTGGAGAACAAACTAAAAAACACTAAATTACAGAAACCAACTAATCAACTGAACAAAAACATTAAAGAGAAATGCTCTTTGTAAATGAATATGATTTCTATACTAATGTTTCATTTTAACACACAAAGTAGAAATGCATGCGTGTCAAAGATTGAAGTTTGGGGAAGAGAGAAAAGGACACAGGTTGTATTATGAGGAATCTTTAGATAGCATCCAAAATAATGCAATGTCTGCTACAAGATCAGGGTAAGCTTTGTCTATCTTGGTCCATTTAACTCATACCAGTTTCAGGCACCCTTGTAAGTTTTCCTTTCCATGTTGCATCAGATCCTTTTTCCTTCAGTGAGGTCAATAGTGGAGACCTCTGAACTCATTACACCGTGTCAGACGGTTATACTGACAGCTCACACTGACGCATTACTGTAGAACCAAGAGTTGTTAAATCTTTCATACTCTATTGTGATTTATTTGTCACAGACTGTCCTTACCTATTTGTCCAGCCAATCCACATACCATTCCCTATTTGAACTCTTCCCTTTTTTAGGTCCAAGGAAACATAGAGAATAAAGGCTGGGAAAAAAATAAAACAACATAAGCCCCACTTGGAGGGCTCATGGAGAGCCTTGTCTATCTCAAAATTAAGGAACAAAATGATTATTAAGTATCTTTCACCTACTCTATCTCCTGAGAATCAGCCAAAGTTCTTAGTCCATCAATCTCCTTCAGAACTTTAAGATAATTAAAATTGCCTGCTGAATCACACAGTCTCCATTTGATGAGGTTTTTTTGTTTTTGCTTGCATTCTCCTTACTCACAGCCATTGTTGCTCTGATTGTATTAGTCCAAGGTAGAAATCTGCTTATCTCTCTGGATTTGGGATCAACAGCAACTGTGCAAAATATATGACACTAATGGTGACCTGTTTTTTTTTTTCTTTTTTCCTTTCACTCCAATAGCTTCAGTTTCCGTTTACTACATTTACTGTTTCCTGTCTCATACTGCCAAATATCCATGCATCATCTCAACTACTGTGCACACTAACAAGCAAAACTAGTAAGACTAAGGAATGGTGAGTATGGTGATTGTGCTCATTTTATTGATGAAGGCATTCAAGTTTTGGGAGGTTCTATCAGTTGTACAAGGATGCTGTGATGTTAAAACTGAAACACACAAGAAGCTTAGGAACCCTTTCTGAAAGGAATGTAGTCATTCTATTTATTAAATAATTGTGGTGTCTGTTTTGTTGACATTCAATAAGCAACAATTTCATGTTTTATCTAATATTAATAGTCATAATGAATAAAAGCTAAAATGTCCCTTTTCTAAGTGAACTTAAATTATTTGGGTATTTGAACTCATAGTTTTACTGTAAGTCAAAGGGAAATCATTGCATAGTATCAATTTAACTGACTTTTTAGATGCTAAGTGCTACATTTATTGTAAAGATACTGTACAGAGGGGTTATAGTTACCTGAGTAAGGTAATGAGTCCATTTCCTATCAATAAATGCTACATTTTTGAGATATCATATTTAAAAAGACAATTTGTTGCTTTGTACTTGGCCAACATATGGCAATAACCACATTGATAGATCCCATTACTGTGTATAATTTGAAGAGAGAAAATAAATATGTTGAAAATGCATCTGTATGCCCATTTTTATTGAAGGAGGATTCATAATAGCCAAAATATGGAATTATCATAAGTATCAATGGGAGAATGTTAAAGAAAATATTTGAGACAGATTATAATAGATAGATATAAACTATGACAATAAACACAGATGATAGAGAATAGATAGATAGATAGATAGATAGATAGATAGATAGATAGATAGATAGATAGATAGATAAGTAGATAGATAGATAGATAGATAGATAGGTAGATGAAGTGGGGTATTATTAAGCGATGAAAAGAGTAAATTACTGTCATTTGCTACATGGATGAGCCTAGAAAGTATTATTTTTTAAGTTTACCTAAGCACAGAAAGAATATAATTTTTCTCTTATATGTGAGACAAAAAACTTAACCTCATAGAAATAAACAGAACAGTGGTTAGGAGAAAGTGGGAAGATGAGGGAGAAAGAGAAAATTACAGTCAAATAGAAAGAAAATTTCTAGTGTTCCCTATAGCACTACAGGCTACAGTTAAAAATAATTTATTGGTCCTTTTAAAATGGCTAGAAGAGAGGACGTTGAATGTTCTCACCAACGAGCAATGAGAAATGATGAGGCAATGGATATGCACTTTACCCTAATTTGATCAATCCATAATGTATACACTTTATCTCAAAAATGCAGAGAAATGTGGAGCCCTGTTTGTCACCATGCACTAATATCAATTCAAAGCAGATCCAAGTTCTGAATGTCAGATCTGAAACTTTTAAATTGCTGCAAAAGAGAGTAGGAGAAATACTGGAACTTATAGGTACAGGTAGAAACTTCTTGAAAAGAGTCCCAGGGGCATAACAGAGAGGAGAAAGACTTGACAAATGACACTACATCAAAATAAAAAGTTTCTGCACAGCTAAAGACATAGTTGCTAAACTAGAAAGACAGACAACCAATTGGGAAAAGATCTTCACTGGCGAAATCTTAGACAAAGGCCTAATATCCAATATATACCAGGAGCTCAAGAAACAAACCCCTATCAAACTTAATAAACCAATCAGTAAATGAGTAAGGGAGCTAAGGAAATACTTCTCAGAAGAAGAGGGAAGATTGGTAAAGAAACACATGAGGAAAAGCTCATCATCCTTGGCCATGAAGGAAATGTACATTAAAACAACTCTAGGATTCCACATCATCCCAGGTAGAATGGCTGGCATTGTATCTTCAAACAATTAATATTGACAGGGGGTGTGGGGAATGTAAACAAGTACAACCACTCTGGACTACAGTCTGGAAGTTCCTCAAAAACTAAACGTAGACCTTCCCTACAACCCAGCCATACCACTCCTTGGAATCTACTCTGAATTACATGAGCCAGGATATGATAAAGACACCTTCACATCCATGTTTATTGATGCAAAATTCACAATAGCCAAGATATGGAAACAACCCAGATGTCCAAAAACAGATGAGTGGACCCAAATAATGTGGAATTTTACTCAGCTCTTAGATTCAATAAGATTATGCCATTTGTGGGGAAATTGATAGAGCTAGAACAAATCACGTTACGGGAGGTAAGTCAAACTCTGAGAGACAAATGGCGCATGTTCTCTCTGATATAAGGAAATTAGATCCAAAAATACATTGGGATATGATAAATTATACAGGATTCTAGACATGCACACACAGTGAGACCAAAAGAAGATACTCTTAGTAGAGAAACACAAAGTCACAATCCCTATGTGGTTATATATATCAAAATGAACTCCAAGATAGGGAAAAAGGAGATCTCTTTGGTTAATTTTTATTTTTGAATCTGTATTCTTTTCTCTATATATGGTATATTCATGTGCATATCTTCAGGAGGGGGGAGGGTACACAATTCAAGCAGTGGAGCTCACTGGACACTGATCTATACAACTCATGGGTAGAGACAGGAGGGAGTAACTGTGAGAGAGTGAAGGAAAGGAAGACACTACGAAAGGAAAGGAACTCATAACTTGCCTCACGTAATCGTGATCACCTTTAAAATAACAATAAAGTAATTTTCATAAAAATTTTAAAACTAGCCTAGATGAAAGTATTTTACAGATGTTCTTTTCACACACACATGTGTGTATAAGTTCCTGGAATTTAGTTTGTAGACAGCTATTTTACATGTCAGATCTTCAAAACATTGACTACAACTGCTTATCTTTGTTCTTCTCCTACATCCAGTGATGTGCGTGTGTTGCTTTTATTTCAATTGTGCATATACTTTGAATTAAAATAAGATATTTTTCTGATTTCTTCTGGAATATTCTTTGCTGCAAACCCACACCAGTGTAGTTCTTCCACCCCTTAACCAGTTGTTCTCTCTCTCTCTCTCTCTCTCTCTCTCTCTCTCTCTCTCTCTCTCTCTCTCTGTTTTCTCCTAAGAATATGACTTTGCGTTTAAGCCTGTAAGCATTCTGCTGATGGTAATTATGCTTGTTAATTTATTGTTAAAAGATGATCACCTATTAAAATATGCTCTTCTGCAATAATGATAACAAATCAAGGAACAAAACGGTGTGACAGGGTAACTGACTGGAAGCTTTCCTGTGGGAAATATAAAACACTTTGCCATTCATTAATTTTGAAGTCAGGACTCAGAAGTGTACATAGTCTTTCAATGAATCTCTTGTGCTTAAAGATCTGAAACACATGGAAAATTCTTCCTCTCTCTAATTTTCCATTATGTTTTATCTTACTATCTTCAACCTTTGAAACTAAGTTCCAAATGTTCAAATAAAAAGAGGTAGGTATAGTCTTCTTTTCCCAAGCAATGTGTGGATTATGGACAAAGGTTAAAAAGAGAGGAAAATGAAATACATAATAATAGCATTCAAATTCCATGTGCACCCAAGAGCCTGTGACATTATCATAATGCTTCTATTATGGCAATTGCGGAAATTAAATACCTGTAGATTTGACCCTAAGGAGTTGACTGTAGTGTTTGCTGCAATAAACACTTACTGTAAATGCTTAACCTTGAGTAGATTCTGTATTAATACAATTCCACAACAGCTATTTTGACAAGTGTCAAGATATATTTAATTGTTGAACCATACGAAACCACCCCATGCTATATTCTTCCTTATCTAAAGTGCACTGATTATTTCTTAGAAGGGTACTTCAAATGTTTTGAAAAATAATGCAATAAATCTAGAAATAAGTGACAGATCTGCCACAAAAATTAAAGATTACTATATTAAAGGAAATATGAAATGAATGTAGATCTTGCTATCCAATAAAAAGACTTCACGTTCAGAGACAACCTGCATATCCTAAATACCATAGGTCTGTGTATTCTAAGCAATAAATGCAGTTATAGATTTTTTTCGTTGCTTTTTACTTACACTATATTAATTCCTCTTTCTGATCATACAGTATGGGCAGTTTTATTGAAATAAAAGAAAGTATGTTTAAACTTTATCACATCAACTATTCCACAGTCTGTTAGTTTACTCATTTATATAAGTGATTTTAGCACTAAGTGTATGGGGGGATTTTTTTGTTTTGTTTTTTCTTTGTTTTTTTTGTTTTGTTTTGTTTTGGTTTGGTTATGAGGCTTGAACTCTGGGCCTGGGCACTGTCTCTCAACAATTCAGCTCAAGGCAAACACTCTACCACTTGAGCCAAAGCTTCACTTCTGGGTTTCTTGTGGTTAATTGGAGATAAGAGTTCCACAAAGTTTCTTGCCCAGGCTGGCTTTGAATCATGATCTTCAGATCTCAGCCTCCTAAGTAGCTAGAATTACAGACGAGAGCCATCGGCAACCAGTAGTCTCCTCATATACATCCTTTCACCACTATTACACCAAAACATTCAGGATTTCTCAAAGTCACAAAAGGCAAGCTCACTACAAACCCTATTGATAAACTTTTATACAATTCATTCATCTATTTTCCTCTTGTTTACTACTTTCATTCTATCTTAGCCAAAATAGAATTATGCTTGATTAAACAACACTTGATAAACACACCCCATTTTCATACAATCAGATAATAGTTATTTAAAGGACAAGTGCATTATAATATGCAGCATTGCCTATTACAGTCTCAAAGAAAATAGAGAGGGAGGAAGTTTGCATAATCATTCAAGGCTCCAAACCAGAGATGACAGGCATGAGTCAATACATTGTCTAGAACTACTAATACACACTAAGCCACAAAAGATAAAAAGATGTGCCCCAGCAGGGCGCCAGTGGCTCAAGCCTGTAATCCTAGCTACTCAGGAGGCTGAGATCTGAGGATCACGGTTCAAAGCCAGCCCAGGCAGAAAAGTCCTCAAGACTCTTATCTCCAATAAACCACCAGAAAACCGAAAGTGACGCTGTGCTCAAGTGGTAGAGCGCTTGCCTTGAGCTGAAGAGCACAGGGACAGCACCCAGGCCCAGATTTCAAGCCCCACGACCAACCAAAAAAAAAAAAAAAGTGCTCCGACAAGGAATGGGGAATGTGAAAATATTTGGTAGATTGCACTAGTAGTACTAATTGTAACTTACTACTATTTGTCAAAGCTCCATACTATAATGAGGAAAACTGTCTCTTCTATCAAAGAGCCTTGTTTAAAAGTTCTTGCTTTGACCTGGTGGCCAGGCTCTTGTTAGGAGAAAGAGGAGCTGCTTTGGGATAAGTAAGAATTTTGAAATGTAATTTGTCTTAAGCTGGATTTTTCCAATATGTGTCAGAACACACACCTTAGATTGTTCAAGAAATAGCAGAGGGTTTGGCATCTGTTTTGAGGTTACTTGTGTATTGTTAGTCTTATTTCACTGTTTTTAATGGTCACCTTTTGTAAATACACAGTATACTTTAATCAAACTAGCCAATTGGGAACTGAGTGTGAACTTGGGGTCAATGCAGTTACAACCTGCTGCATTAGAAATAAAAATGGAGCAGCCTCTGTTCTGTGTGCTTGCTTGCCATATATTTGGCTGATGGTTCATCCTTCTGCAGAAGTAAATTTAGCCTTGCTGAGACAATTCTTTATTTTCTTGTCTATTGTTGTGATTCCAACAGTTCTTTGAGAGCATATTTATAACAGGATGATAGTCAAATCCATCAGTTTATGTAATCTCTCTTTATGTCTCTCTCTGTGCCTCTCTCTGTGTGCCTGTCTGTCTGTCTCTGTCTGTTTCTCTGTGTTTCTCTCTTTCTCTTTCTGTCTCTCTCTCATATACTTCCTACAAGTTCCTTATCCAATGAAAGTTCTTCAAAGAATAGTCAGTGTACATCCTTTTCAAGCTCAAGTTTCTTTTCTTCCTCAAGAGAGAGGCACTATGGCTATTCACTTCCTGTCCAATACAATGTATGTCTCAGAAATACTCCATATTTAAAGATGTTTACAAATAGATTAATGAGAGTTTGAAGATATAGGCATGGATGAAAGGAATTACACTGATGTATAATTCAGAAAAATATTATAATGCTATAATATGCATATGATCACTCAATTAGTAAGGAAATGAAGATTTATACATATTCTTTAACATGCCCTTTCTTGGATTCTGATTGATTAACCTAACAATAATTAGTAAGTAAAACAAACTAGAAGGAAGATGAATCAACAAAGCAATCTGATAAGTCACAATGAAAGCAAAGCTATACAATGTAAGCAATAATCTACCCCAATGTAAAAGTCTCAAATGTAATATTATGCTTGCAGTTAAGTGCTGGGAGTGGTAGAGAGTAATAATTTTCTTCCTTTCCTACTGTTACCTTAATGTAAATAAGTATGTTTACTACAAGTGAAAATTTGTAAAATACATATGTAATGATGAAAATATCTGTGAGAAATTTAGAAACAGAAACCAATCAAAGCCCTTGAATAGAATACATGATGTTAATTTAGAAACAAAATTTTTGTATTTCTCCTTATTTCAACAAATTAAAGTGCATGTGTAAAATTTCAATTACCCCACAATAGTTCAGGGAAAAATGCAATAATCCAGAAATGTGAATATATATCAAAATCTTTTAATTTAAAAGTGCTTAGGACACATACTTGTTGTCGGAGAATTCTTCTCACTCCCACCTGAATTAATACTCAATGAAACTTTCCAAACAAGTTGATGGAAAATCAAACATCCATAAAACATGTCAAAATTTATTTGATTTTTTTGGTGGCAGTCCTGTGGCTTAAACTCTGAGCTTGGGATTTAACTGTTTAAAACTCAGAGTCCATGAGATTTTGTGCCTAAGGCTCTTGCTCTTTCACTTGAGCCACAGATTGGGGCTAGCAGTTTTGGTGTTTAATTGGAGATAATACTCTCATGAACTTTCCTGCCTGAGCTGATTTTGAGCCTCAATCCTCAGATCTCATGAGTAACTAAGATAAGCCTGGTCCTTTTTGGAAATTTTATCAGCAACATTTGCTTTCATATCTTTTAAAAATATTTTATTAGCATACATTAGTTAAATGCTAATAAAAGTTTTCATTGTGCTGTTATCTATACATGCATACAATTTGCATCTACCAAATTCATCCTTTCTCCTTTAATACTTCTTGTCTCTCTTCTTAAAAGGTGTCATTATTCTATTTTCATATAATCATATAAAGTACCATGTCTACCTATCTCACACTCTCATTTTTGCCCTCCACTATTCAGTGAATACTCACACTCAAATAGAACCTTTATTGTATTCTTCTTTTTCATTCTAAAGACTATATTCCACATATACTTGAAATATTTGTCTTTCTCACATTTGCTTTTCACTTAAGATGACCTCTAGTTGCACCCATTTCCATTCTTTGCTATGTCTGAATAATACTCCATTGTTTACATATAAGGTATATTCTCAGTCCATTCATTAACTGATGGAAACCTAGGGTGATTGTCAGTTTTGATTGATATAAATAATAATCTTTAAAACGAGTATGTTGCTGGCTCATGCATTTAATCCTAGCTACCCAAGGGGCTGAGACCTGGGGATGATGGTTCAAAGGCAGCCCAGGCAAGAAAGCCCTTGACCCTCTTATCTACAATTAACTACTTAAAAGCAGGAAATGGTGATGTGGCTCAAAGTGGTAGAGTGCTAGCCTTGAACACAAAAACTCAGGAGAGCACTCAGCCCCTGAGATCAAGCCCCAGGACCAGAATAACAATTATGTTGAATTGCAGAACCATATAGTAGTACTAGGTTTAGGTTTTCAAGGAACTTTTGTACTATTTCCATATAGGCTGTACTAATTTACATTTCCACCAAGATGTTTCATTGCCAATAATGGTTGTTTATTTTCTTGATGATAGACATTCTGAAGTGAGATGGAATCTCTATGATGTTTTGATTTGTACTTCTTTTATATCTATAGATGTTGGATATTTCCTATATTTACTAGCCATTTATACTTCTTTAAAGAACTGTTGATTTGCCCATTGATTAACTGGATTATCTATTCTTTGGACTGAATTTTTGTAACTCTTCATACATTCTGGATAATCATTCTATTTAGTTATCTAATAAATAACTGGCAAAGATTTTCCTCTATTCTGAAGGATTTATTATTATTATTATTATTATTATTATTATCATTCTTACTCTATATTGCACCTGGCATAAGCTTTATAATTTGATATAATCCCATCTTTAAACCCTTGTTATTATTTCCTGAGCAGCTGGATTTTTACTCAGAAAAGCATCACCTTTGTCTTTATATTCAAGAGATTTTCCTACATTATAAAAAGCTAACATTTTAAAAATATTCAACCTCAGATAAAATGCAATTGAAAGCTATAACAGTGTATTATTTGGATATCCACTGACTGACAGAAATAAAAGTTTGGCAACACACTTAAATGGTCTGACTGTGAGAAAACAGGCAGACTCTTGTATAAATAATAAATATGGATATTGTAACAGAGTAGCGATTTAGCTATATATATATATATATGTATATATCTATGAAATGTCAGTATATTATGACTCAAAAATCCTATATCCAGAAACTTATCTTGAGGCTAATATATTCATGTATTAAATAATATATAAGCTTCAAAATTGATTGTAATGACAAAATGATTTGAAAGAAAGAAAATACCTGGAAATAGATCTTGAGCAAATTAACTCTAAGATAAAATGTATCTGTGAATAGAGGTATCCTGCTCCTTAAAAAAACTATTCTATTTATTAATACAAAAATGTCATCACCAGTTATTGCTAGAAGAAAACCACAAGGAATGTATACAGTCACTAATAGGTTAACTTTTGTTTATAATGAAGGTAAGAATATGCATTTGTATTTGTTTGTACATAAAGAGAGAATCTAGGGGGAAATCAAATAAGATGGTGGTGTGGGCTGGGTAAAAGGGCTGGCACAAGGAGCCCATCTTTTCTTCTATACCTCTTTGGATTCTTTGATTTTCAAACGATGTGATCATTTTACTTAAAAAGTTGAATAGTAAGCAATAAAAATATGATGATAAAACTTTCATACATTTGCCCAAATTCTTTACATACCAAACGATATTGCTTAACAATCTGG
Organism: Dipodomys merriami; assembly: GCF_024711535.1. Taxonomy (NCBI): domain Eukaryota; kingdom Metazoa; phylum Chordata; class Mammalia; order Rodentia; family Heteromyidae; genus Dipodomys; species Dipodomys merriami. The sequence continues at coordinate 901,098 of NW_027205259.1, forward strand.
GGCTTCCTAGGTGTAAAGTTTCCAGTGAAGACCAAAGACACACTTTTAACACAATAACCAAACTGGAAGTTTTCTTCATAAGTTCTCATTTTGAATTTATGCATTTGATTGGTAAGTGTATGAGTATGTGATACAAATCAATACTGGAAACACTGATAGGACACTCCTTCCAGAGCTACTAGGATATATTTTCACCCTACAAAAACATTAAGATTTCAGACTAAATAGGCATTTGCATTGAAGCTGTTATCAGTCAGAAGACATATGGTTATCTTCCTATGAACCAGTGAATGCTTGATCACTACTAAGCTGAATTGAATGAAATATTTTTTACATTTTAGATAATGAAATAATTGTAATGCAGGAAACAGAACTGTCAATGCAAATGGATTTTACACTAAGACTGTCTCCATTCAATGGAGGGGTCACTGATAACGAATACAAACGTAAGATTTTATACTTAATTTAAGCAAAACTGATTTCTTCTAGTCTCCATAATCTCCTACTTTTCCTTGACCATTAAGATGAAATCTAAATCTTTTCATTTTCATTGGCATCTGCCTTCCATTTGGAACATTATAGGAATTGCTCTTCTTGTTTTCACAAAAAATGGCAAAAATAAAAAAAATATATTTTCTAGTACTCACATAATTGTAATTGCTTATTACTACAACTTGTAGATGTAGTCACTAAGTTATATAGATAGGGACACAAATACTGTTTTCCTTTCTTTCTATTGTTTCTAATGAATTTATAATGTACCATGTGATTTTTTTTGTTTCTTTGTATGTTCTTTCCCTATGGTGTAACCCCTGTTTTCACTGTATTTGATGTCAGTGCCCTGCATCTTGTATATACACTTCTCTAATTTGGGGAAGGGAAGGGAAAAAACAAAATGCTTAAATAGGGATACAGGTTAACCCATTGTAACAATCAGATGTACAAGACACTAGATTGAAAATGAACTTTAAAACTTCGGGGAGAGGGGTAGTTGTGGAGGTGGGAGGGAAGGGAAAAACAAAGGAAGAAACAAAAATGTTAGATGGGAATGTACTCATTACCTTGCTCATGTAACTGTAAACCCTCTGCACAGTATTTTTATAATAAAAATGTAGAAAAAAAGAAATAACTGCAATCAGATTAAATCAGTAAAATTTCAATAATCATTACAAAAAATAACTGTAATCAAATTAAATCAATCAAATTTCAATAATTATTAAAGTTGAATAAATTTTATTAATACATTACCACTTTTAAAGTCAATATGCCTCTGTTGTATCTCTATAAAATCAGTTGGGTGATGTTCTTCATTAGTTAGCAATTCATGAAGATCTTGGGGTGGGGGAGTGGAAGAATAACTCATAAGTATCTTGAAAATGGTACAAAAAGAATTATGAAATAAAGGTAGAGATAATGCCAGTCTATTACTGGGTGATTATAGAAAGTACTTGTCTTAATCCATTTGGACTACTATACCAAAGAGTATCATAAATGGGGTGGCTTATCGCAGGCAGAAATTTAATTTTGCACTTTGAGGTGCAGATGGTCCTTAGCTATAATTTCAGCTACCTAAAAGTCTGAGATCTGAAAATCAAGGTGTGAAGCCAGTTCTGGCAGATAAACCAGAAAGACTGTTATTCCAATTAACTAGCCAAAAGCTAGAAATTGAGGTGTGGCTCAAGTGACAGAGATCAACCAATGGTGGAAAAAGAAAATTTCATCTATTCATAGAGGAGAAGAGTGTCTCTCCTTAGAACCCATGACTAAGGCAAGAACAGATTCTCTGATTGGTGAGGGATTGCATTCAGCTTTATTGCTGGGTACCTTCTTGTTGAGTCTTTACAAGGTAGGACTTTCATGGGCCAGGATGCTCCCTGATCTCTTTTATAAGGGTACAAATCATATTTAGAGGAACAGAACCACTGCTATTACTTTGAAGGGACTGAGTTTCAATTGATTAATTTGAGGGGATGTCGAAACATTCAGATACAAATCCCTCCCAACTATGATCCATCATTCCCTTTGATTTCCAAGATGGTAGGAAATATAGACAATAAGCATACAGACCAAAAAGTAGCAGTAAATAAGAAGCATTAGCATTTATCCTGCTTATTATAGATGTAGTTTTTACTTATTATACTTCTAGCTAAATAATTCAGTCAATACTATACATATGTTAACATTAACATTCTTTGTGTTTTCGGTAAAATATTTCCGAACTAACAAAATTAATTTCTTTGAGCCTTAAATAGTCCTTTATTTCTTTACCAGGAAAAAGTCATACTGATATTTGAAAGTATAGTTAACAAAGTTGAAAGCAATCCTATTTTACTTCTAAAATATAAAGGTTTGTCAAAGACAATGAAACAAAGATATAATTATGTGCAATCATATTTTAAAATGTAATCGTTTTTCATAAATTGTACAAAAAGCAATTAAAATCTAGTCCAAGAAGAAAAAGCCAATTGTTTTAAAAAATATTGAGAAGAAATTTCACTAAACTATTAGAATAATAATATGGGTTAGAACAAAATGCAAATCTTATTTTGATTTATTTATATTATACTACAATTCAACACTAAATAGCCTATTTTCTCAAATTGTGAGGAAAATATAAATAACAATCAAAAACATACAACACATGACATAATTATGACAGTATCCAGGTTACTGCAGTAGATAGTCCTCTCTCTAACCAATACATTTGTTTTATCTAGCCGGGGAAATTGCAATTTGATTTCCATTTAAAGATTATATTTAAATGTGAACAGACAAAAAAAAACTAAAAAGTTTTCACAGGATATCCAAATCCCCAACCTTAACATATTAAGTGAGACATTTTCGTAGATCATGTTACTGTTTGAAATGAGAGATTGAAATATCACCAGAAATAACCATTTATGTATGGATAATGCTATAGATCTGGAAATACTACACATGTCCTTTCCTTTAATTGTCAGAACAATGCTAAGGTGTTAAATCAATTTGACTCAATTTAAAAAGTACACAAACTTTTTTACACCTGCCCTACTTAGGACGATAAACTCCATGGTGTAATTTTTATTGTATGTTTGATTGACTGACTGATTTGGGTCAGTCCTGGAGCTTGACCCCATGGCCTGAGTGTTTGCTCAAGGCTCATACCACTTGAACCACACCACCTCTTCAGGATTTGGGTGGTTAAATGAAAATAAGCATCTCATGGAATGTCCAGACCCGGATGGCTTTGAGTCACCTTCTTCAGTTCTTACCCTCCTATGTAGCTAGGATTACAAATGTGAGTATGAGCCACCTGGTATCCAGATCATGGCCTGAATTTATGAGTAACAACCTAAAGCTTCAATTTATTCTATTTTTTATTTTAATTTTATTGTCAAAGTAATGTACAGAGGGGTTGCAGTTATATAAGTAAGGTAGTGATTACATTTCTTGTCTAACTTGTTACCCCCTCCTCCATTTGTTCTCTTTTCCTTCCTCCATCCTCCACCAGTTTGTACAGATCTTTTCCAACATTTGTCTTGTGAGAACTGCTATTGCATAGGTTCCCCCTTTGTCCTGTCTCACCATTTTGTTGCTCCTCTTCCCTTCCCTAGTTCAGATAAACATATGTACAATACCCAGGATACAAAAATCAAATACAGGGACAACAGGGGATAAACCTTAGTTGGGGAAACACAAAAGAAAAATGAAATCACAGAGTACATTGGGAACACCAACAAAGAGAAACCTCTTGTATACATGTCTTGGAGTTCAGTTTGCTTAGCATCATCTTTATGGTTCTTTGTAGATAGCCATTGAGCTATTCTGCTCATCTGCTAAGATTATCCTAGATGTTTATAATCTATGTTATACTTACTTCCCATTTATACAGACTATTTCCAGATTACTTCTGATTGGTACTATAGTGAAAGTAAAACTTCTACGAAACCCAACTCTAATTTAAAAATATCGGACACCAAATGAGTACATTAGTAACATTACAGAATACAAAACAATCTTATATATAAGATATCATGATTTCTAGATAATCTAAGTAAATAAATATTTTCTATAAATATAAATGAATTTTTAAAAATGATAAATACAGAAATTAATTGAAATCACTATAAAAATGCATTTCTAAACCAGGTACCAATGGCTAAGCACGGTAATTCTAGCTATTCAAGATGGTGAGATCCAGAGAATTGAAATTTTAAGCCAGTCCATGCAGAAAAGTTTGAAGGGGTTTGCCTTTGATTAATCAGCAAAAAGTCAGTGTGGAGAATTACCTTATGTGGTAAAACACTAGCCAGGCAAGCAAGTTTAGCAAGAAGCCTTGTGTATAAACCTCTAATACTAGCAAGAAAACAAAAATAAAAAACAAAAATCCCACAAACAGCCTTTATATACAATGGGGAGAAGCAGTCAAACTTTGCAACAAAATACCATTTCATAATAGAATCAAAAACTATATAATGTGAAATATCTGTATGCTAAAACTGTAAAACAGAGCCAAAGGTTACTAATGATGTCCTTAGTAAAGAAAGAACAACATGCTGTTTGTTACTTTTCATTACAGTGTTCATCATTGATTAGAAATATCAGTATTTTTAAGATACTAGTTCCTTAAGTTCACAAATAAGAATCCTTATATTACCAATGGAACTCTAGATAACACTATGTGGAAACTAATAAATCATTTCAGAAATTCTTATGAAATGCAAATACCTAGAACAGTAGAACTTTCAATAATTTTAGATGTATTGTAAAGCAACAGTAAGAATGACTGAATTGTCAACAAAACTGAAAAACAGTTCAATGGAAGAGAATAGAGCTATATATCAAAATAAAGTATTTGCAATGATGTATCTGATAAAGGACTTATATACTGAGTGTGACAAAAAAAAACCTTCCAAGGTAAATAATTTAAAAAATAACAATTATAAAACGGGCACAAGAATTTAAACATTTCATCAAAGATATACAGGTTACAAAGCCCAGCTGAAAAATTACAACAACACTATTATTATGAAAATTCAGGGCTGGGAATATGGTTCAGTGGTCGAGTGCTTGCCTCACATGCATGAGGCCCTGGGTTCGATTCCTCAGCACCACATAAACAGAAAAAGCTTCAAGTGGTGCTGTGGCTCAAGTGGTACAGTGCTAGCCTTGAGCTGAAGAGCTAAGGGACAGTGCCTAGTCCCAGAGTTCAAGCGCCATGACTGACCAAAAAAAAAAAAAGAAAAGAAAAGAAAATGCAAGTAAGAGTAGTGAAATACTACTATAACTACAAGCCCTGTCCAAAATGAAATCAGTTACCATATCAAGTGCTTAGTGTTTTCCTTCTCTGAAGAAGAAATGAAATTCCTATATATTGCTGGTTGGAATATAAAATTATATAACAATCTTGGAAGCAATTTCTGGCAGTACCTTACTTGAATATATGTCTACCTGATAATTCAACTATCAAGAAATGAAAAGTGTGAATTTTAAAAAGTCTTATCTCCAAATGATTACAACTCAAAGATGAAAATAACACAAGTATCTTTCCACAGGTAATTAGGTAAACAAGTTGTAGCATGGATGTAATGGAATATCACTAAGGAATAAAAAATATGTTTTGAGATATAATACAAATAAAAGGAGGAAGAAAGTGATGGAGAGAGAGAAAGAACGAAAGAACGAAAGAACGAAAGAACGAAAGAAAGAAAGAAAGAAAGAAAGAAAGAAAGAAAGAAAGAAAGAAAGAAAGAAAGGAAGGAAGGAAGGAAGGAAGGAAGGAAGAAGGAAGAAAGAAAGAAAGAAAAAAGAAAGAAAGGAAGGAAGTAAGAAAGAAAGAAAAAAAAGAAAGAAAGGAAGGAAGAGAGAGAGAGAGAGGTCAAAGAGTGATGTCCAAACTAATTTTCATTGTAGGCATCCAACTGGTACATATATATGTGTCAAATATTTTCTATATGCCAAATATTTTCTATATTTTTTAAGTTAAGTGGATTTCCTAATGTAAAACATTGAGTTTAGCCACAAATTTGTTTCTCATCTCTGAAACATTTTTGACATTTTAGAGGAAATAGCAATTATTAACAACTACAAAGTTTTCCACATGAAAAATTTAGGAAGTTTTAAAAACAGTGTAACTTCTTGTTACCATGACTACTATGTAGTTCATAAAATACTTTTTTGTTAAGTGTGTTGAGGACATACCTGGTCAAGATTAGATATTTATATTTATTTCCTTACACATTTTTTTCATTTTCTGGAAGGAAAAAAATTCAAAGACCTAACAATACTTTAAAAATCAACAAAAACATGTTAACTATTGAACAATTATAGAAGTTAAATATTTTATTATGCACTCAATAAATTTGGTACTAAATATATAAATAATAATGCCAGTAAAAGTAGGTGAGCAAGACATAGTGACATATGCCTATAATTTCAGAATTTGGGAGGTAAAAGTAGGATAATAGGTTCAAAGCCAGCCTAGGCTATATATTAAGATTCTGTCTCAAAATTAACACAGAACAAAATTATCTCTACAGATAACTTTTTTTTTGGAATTTGAGTTTTAAAGGAGAAATCGTACTGCTTAGTTATCTCATTCACTTTTCAAGGAGAAACATTTTTGCCAATAAGAATTATTTTATTTTTATTATGCATCTTTTATTTTATTTTTTCAGATTTGAATCAGTGCCCCGACACTGTCTTTGAACTGTTTCTCTCAAGGCTAGTGCTCTGCCAGCTTTCAGACACAGAACCAATTCTGGTTTTCTGGTGGTTAATTGGACATAAGAGTCTCACAGACTTTTCTGTCTGGGCTGGCTTTGAACCATGATCTTCCGATCTCAGTCTCCTGAGTAGCTAGTATACAGATATAAAACACTGGCACACAGCATTTATTTTTATTTTTGATTGTTTTTATTTTTATTTTATTTTATTTTATTTTGTCGGTCGTGGGGCTTGAACTCTGGGCCTGGGCGCTGTCCCTCAGCTCTTCAGCTCAAGGTGAGCGCTATACCACTTGAGCTACAGTGCCACTTCCGGTTTTCTGGTGGTTTATTGGAGATAGGAGTCTCAGGGTTTCTCCTGCCCGGGCTGGCTTTGAACGGCGATCCTCAGATCTCAGCCTCCTGAGTAGCTAGGATTACAGGCGTGAGCCACCAGCGCCCGGCTGATTGTTTTTATTTTAACAAAGCATAGAAAAACCATTTCTGCTTACAGTCTTCTTCCAAGATTCTGAAAATATGGATAAATATTGATAAAATGATACAATTACTTCATCCCTATTCATTAGTGAGTTTGTTTTATATTCTTATTTTTACCATTGTCCTTGCCTAGTTTCTGCATCGTTGTTGCTGAGATTGATGAGATATTTTGAGTTTTACTCCTGATCCAGCTTGGCATCAGAAAATATATTCAAACTCCCTCACCTGACACATATATTTTGTGCTATGGACAGAGTCCACCAGAAATTTCCAAACAAATTATACAGACCCTTACTATCAATCAAAGACAGAGCTTAGAAACAATGAATAGGGATTTTACCTGAAGCCTGCTAGAATTTCAAAATCTAAGAATCTGCTCCAGACCTACTAAATCAGAGTCTGTGTTTAATAAGATCATCAAGTTCTTTGTAAACTAATTAAAATTTGAGAAACATTGATATAGACCACTAGATTCACCAGGCTATTCACAAGCATTGATCCAGTAGGACTCATGGTCAAATATATAGGGAGGTATTGACTTAAATTAGGTTAAAAAATGGTCTTCACTGTGGTGTTTTCCAGACATAGCTAATAAACAATTTTTTAAAGAATTCCCCTTACAGAGAACATGCTAAACTTACAATGTTTAAGAATATATGATAGAAATGTGAGATTTCTTAGAATTAAGACTTCAAAGAAGTCTTGGGATTGAATAAGCATACATCTCCCAATGTGAAAAGGAACCCACAAAGAATCCTGAAAGTTCTGTGAACCATACCTATAACCCTAACCAAACACAACTTTCTTTTTTGGCATTCTGTCATTTGTATGGGCTTTCATACATGCTTATTCACACTTGAGAGAGGACTGTGAAGTTTGCAAGACTGCATCAACAATGTATATTTTTTAAATAAAATGATTAATGTGAAACATTATGGAAGTTGTCAGGTCATTTTTTTTCTTATTGAATTTATGGCTCAATTTAATCTATATTATAGCTAATGATGCAAAAATTACATACGTACATTTATTCATTTTGTTGGGTGCTAGTGGCTCATACTTATAATTCAAGCTATTCTAGAGATTGAGACATAGAGAATTTGAGGACAGCACAGGCAGAAAAGTCCATAGATTGTATTTCTAAATTAGCCAGCAAAAATCAGACTCAGACATATACTACTTATAGCAAATAAGGGAAACCATGGGACCTATGTTTCTTTGGGCCAGGCTTACTTCACTTAATATCTTTCCAAGTCTTTCCATTTCCTAACAAATGGGGCAATGTCATTCTTTCTGATGGAGGCATAGAATTCCATTGTATATATATACCACATTTTCTTGATCCATTCATCTACTGAGGGGCATCTGGGCTTTCACTATATTTGATGTTGATATAATTTGTGGAGGGCAAGGGAAAAAACAAATCATTTAAATAGAGATACAGGTGGACCTATTGCAACAATGAGATGTACAAATCGTTAGGTCAAAAAATAAACTTTACAACTTTGGCCGGGGTGGGGGGGGGGGAGGAATGAGAAGGGGAAACAAAGGAGGAGGCAACAATGCTTGATAAGAAATGTACTCATCTTGCCCATATAATTGTAACCCCTCTATATGGTATTTTCACAATTAAAAAAAAATCAGAGCCAAAAACATGGTTCAAGGTAGACTGCCTTCCAAACACACCAATAGTGCACAAGGCCTTGAATTCAGGATCCAATATTGGCCAAAACAGAAAGAAAGAAAAGAAAAAGAGTGAGAGAGAAAACGGATATTTATAAAATGTCCATTTTTAATTTTTAAAAAATGCTGAGCATCTGCTGCAAGCTATGAATAAATAAATGAAACCAGATTTTTCCCTCCTATGGGGATAAAACAAAACAAAAAATAACAATAGGAAAAAAATCAAGGGCATTGGGGAAAAGACCAACAATATTGTTTACAAATATTGACAAGAGGGCAGGGTTGAACTGTAATCCCTGGGAGAAAACAAATACACAACGTGATCTTCTAATCATCTCAGCATTCTGTCTGGAAGTATTTTCTAGTTGCAGAGCATGAGGCCTCACAGATTAGAAGAAACACGGATTAGTGTTTGAGGAGGTAGAGTAGGTTAAATGTATAAGGCAGAGCACTACAGCTGATTAGAGCTATACAGAGAAAAAGAACAATAATAAGCGGTGCACATACAGTCTGAAACTCCATGGGGCCTAGGATAAAAAGTACAGAGTGCTATGAGCTAAGTCATTCCCAGTGCTCTACCTTAGCCAGTATACTTTGACATCCTGAATGCCTTAAGGCACTGAGCGGAGAACCCAAAGAGTCACACTAGAGCAGGAGAGGTGAAGTTTCCTGAAATAAACACTACTTCAAGCTGTCTACCATCGTGGATCATAATTCAACTGCCTGTGGGGTAAACTCTAAAATAAAAACCCAGATACTCAGTGCTGTAACATAAGAAACAGGCTTGAGGCCAGGAGAAAAGTCAAACAATAGAAAGAAATACTGAAATAAACACCCCTTGTAAATATCAAGGATATCAAGGACACACATATTTATCAAAATTTATTCAACTGCCAAAAATGAATGCATTTGTACATAAAATTTATTCTTAAATATAAATTATTCCTTAAGTAAAATCACATGACTAATTATATAAATATTTTATATAATTCTATATATATATTAACTAAAAAATAATACATGCACTTGAATTTTGCTATGTTAGCAAATTATGGCCTCAAATGTTCAATTCTGTCTTTGCCTCAAAGTCCTGGGATTATAAATATGTGCTACTCTGCCTGCTTGTAGTACCAAATATCTTCTAAATTATATATTGAACTTCCAATTTATTAATTTTGTTCATATACACAGGTATTTGGTGATGGTTAACTTTGAAACTGTAGCTTCACATTTGCTAGGCAGATGCTTTACTAATAGAGTCAAGTCTCCAATTTCTTTTGCTTTTACTCATTTTGGAATAAATTCTCACAATTTTGCCCAGAATATGTCTTGGATGATGATCCTCATTATAATGGCTGCAACATTTCTGTGATTACAGACAGAAGCCATCAAACTCAGTTTATCTGTATAGGATTTCATTAATTTTGCCTGAATCGGCTTCAAATTGTAATCCTTCTCCACCTCCCAGTACTTGTATCAATGAGTGATCCTTACTAAATCGAATATTTTAATAGAAATTCATATAGAAATGTGTACTCTGGTAAATATTTTACTGTAATACTAATGAAATTATAATATACTATATAACAAGTTATTATAATTAATATAAAAATGATAACAAATTTGGATGTCTGAAACTGAATTTTTCAGCATTGATAGTAAAAATACAACATAATACAATTATTATTGAGAAGATGTAGTATGCATTAGACAAGTAATACCTTACACAAACAAATGCTAGATATGTTCAGGTTAGAGTTAGTAATACTGCAATTTAAGGAAAATTCTGTTTTAAAATGAAATCAGTTATATCTTAGAAAACCTTCCTATTTTGTCTTTTTAATTTTTATTAACATTAGACAGTGATAACATGACTGTTTCATTTTAACATGTTTATTTTACATGAGAAATATCCCCTCTCATTTTTCCTCTTTTTTCCCCTAATTTCCAGACCAATCTCAACAAAACATTATTTAAAAAAACGAACAGGAATAATGGTAATAAGTGAACAATAAATCTACAAACACTTTTAGTAATTGTGCCATGGTATATTGCATGTGGATTCAGAAAAATCTAAAAATGGCCCCTACCTCTCTGAGTTTACATTTTAGATAGAAAAGGGCTCCCAGCCAAAAGAGAAAAAAAATCATCTATATGTGTATAACCATACATGTATATAGAATCACAGATTATATGGCTTCCATCTCTAAATGTTCCAAATCTTCAGTGCAGTTCATTATCCATTGAATTGTTACAGCTGTTTTTCAGTTGTCTTCACTTGTTTTGAACTGTTACTAAAGCATTTATTTTAACTGCAGTTTTCTTCTTTGTATTTTGTGTCTTCCAGTTCTACAGGGATGTGTGTTATAGTAAACAATATGGTATAGAGGAAATATTCTTGGAAACTTATGTAGAAAAAATTATATTAAGTGAAGTAAGCCAGGCCCAAAGAAACATAGGTCCCATGGTTTCCCTTATTTGAAATATCTAGTATATGTATGAGTCAAGCGGAAAAGGTCAGATGTCAGGAAAATGAACCCTTAGATGTGTATTTTAATGTTTTTTTCTTTCATGCATGTGTTTCTAATGCATTTATAATATTATCTCTTTGTTGCTTTGTATGTCCCTCCCCCACAGTATAACCCCTGCTTTCACTATATTTGATGTCAGTATAACTTGTGGAGGACATGGGGAAAAACCAGTTGTTTAAGGATACAGGTGGACCTGTTGCAACAATGAGAAGTACAAGTTGTCATGTCCAAAACAAGCTTTACAACGTCGGTGGGGGGGGAGGGGGGAAGGGGGGAAGGAGAAGGAGTGGGATTGGGGGGGAGGGGGGAGGCTGGGAAGGGATGTGAAGGGTAAACAAAGGAGGAGGCTGCAATGCTTGGTAAGAAATGTACGCATTATCCTGCCCATGTAATTGTAACTCCTCTGTACAGTATGTTCACAAATAAAATAAAATAAAATTTAAAAAAAAGAAAAACTGAGTTCTAATTCCTTTTTTTTGAAAATGTCTCCATTTTAAATTATTTATTTATTTACTTTTTAGAAAGGATCTTGAAGTTGTTGTATAAAGAAATTGTCATGTAATAAAGCATTTTGTGAATACGATGCACCTTGAAGAATGCCGCCCTTTCAACATTCCCAGCCTCTGTTGACCCACTGCTCCCCTTACTTTTAATAAGTTTTGTGCTATAGACAATGAATTCTTGATTTCATTCTCCCCAGGCCTCCTTTCCTTCATTTGTCTACCCCTCTCCTTGGGACCTTCCCTCACTCTTTTTTTTTTTTTTTTTTGTCGGTTGTGGGGCTTGAACTCTGGGCCTGGGCATTGTCCCTCAGCTCTTCAGCTCAAGGCGAGCGCTCTACCACTTGAGCTACAGCGCCACTTCCCCTTCCCTCACTCTTGGCTGTATGCTTTTCCTGGAGTTGATTTTATTGAGCTTTGACCTAGTCCTTCTAAAAGATTATACTGTTTGAGCTCTCCAGAGACTCTACTATAGTTTAGTTAATTCATTTGTAACCATTTTGCATGCCACCCAGTGTTTTACTTATAGACTTACAGGCACACTCTACCTACCACAAATGAGGGAAACTATCAACCTTTGTTTCTCTGGGTCTGGCTTACTTCAACCACACTTGAAAGCAGTATGAAGGTTCCTTAAAAGAGTAACACAGTAACCTTATGACCCAGTAATCCCACTTCTGAATATTTACCAGTAGAAAACAAATAAGGTGACAGTAAAGCCATCAGCACAATTGTAAGGTTCACCAGAAAGGAAACCAGCACATGGTTCAGGCTGAAAAAGAGTTTATTTGGGGGTTTATTTGCTGGCCCTAAGAGATGGAGGCATGCAGAGACAGAGGGGAAGGAAAAAGAGAAAAAGAGAGATGGGCTCCTGTTGGGCCTGATTATATAGGTAAAGGCAGGAGGCATAACCAAAACAGATGCAGAAGTAATGGCTGGGTAACCTCTCACTGTCTGAGGAAGGCATGACCAGGGCAGTTCAGGAAATGACCTCAGCAGATGAAGTGACCTCAAAGCCTGGCACCCTTTGTGGGACCCACTCACAGTGAGGTGATTGACATTTAGATGATTACTGGTTTCAAGCAGGTGAAGAGGAAGTGGGTAGGGGCTGTTCTCCCTGGCAGACAACAACCATGTTCACAGTCAAGATATAGAATCAGCCCAGATGCCCCTTAGCAGATGAACAGATGAAGAAAATGTGATATATATAGTGTATATATACATATAAGTGTATATATTTATGTATATATATGTACATATATATATACATACAATGGAATTTTACTCATCTATTAGAAGGAATTATATTGTACCATTTGTAAGTAATTACGAAGACTGAGTTCTTATTCTAAACCAAATTTTCTGCTTACAGAGCTTCCACAAACCATGCTTCATAATTCATAGAACCTAAGATGGTGGTTTATATGGTATATGTTGATTAATCTATGAATTACTAATTAAATTTTTAATTCTCATGCTAACAAATAGAAGTGAACGGTGGCCAAATGGATCATGTTTGTTTGTTTGTTTCCATATGAGCAAACAAACTGTGGCTCATGAATGAATTTCACACTTAAAAATAGTTCACAAGTAAATATTACTATGCCATAATTCTAATGTCATGTGAATCCAGACCTGAATGCTACCTATTAGGGCTTAGTTACAACATATAAAACAATAAGACACATAAAGTGATTAATGCAAGGGATCTCATCCTTAAAAATACGTCTTACCACTAAACTACATCTCCTGGCGCTAGCCCTGACCATCTTATTTTGGTTCATTTTGTATGTCCTTCAACCAAAAATATACTCAAATGATGTAAAAATCTGGTAAATATATGAACTTCTAATAGTGAAAAAAACAATAATATGACCACCACAACTCCATGTCAGGAGAAAACTGGGTATTATACGCAATGGAAAATCATTTCAATTTTTACTTAATATTACAGTAGAATTATTGTCCTCATATTATAGATGATAAAGATCATACTTAAAGCAACCAATAAACAAGTATATGGGAAATTAGTCGCTTATTGTTAAATTAAGTACAGATTAAAATTAGGCCTGAAGGAGGCTGGATTTTGCTCAGTTGTACAGTTCAATCCCAATTACAATAAAAGGATTAAATGAAAGATTCAGAACAAAACCACACATGAGTCATGTGATTCCAGCAGGTGCTTCCTGGGTATGCCTGTCAAATTTGAGGACATATTTATAATTATGAAATTGAATATGCCTGAAATTACCATAGGGCATTGTGACTCAGTTTCCCTTAAAGTTGCTTGGGAGTGATCAATCTGGAATTGACTGCTTCTCTTTTTTGGAATCCTAACTAGTCTCCTCACTGAATAATTTGGGGCACCACTCTGGGAAATCTTTGCAGCCACTTCTGGGACAAATCCAGCCATGGCTCTAACAAGATAAAAATGGTTACATACAATATAGTCACAAATACTGACCGAATTCTAGGCCAGAAAGTAAGTCACAAGATATATTAAAACATAGTAATATATATCACCTTCTCTGATAAATAGGCAATTAAATTACAAACTTGTAGGTTTAACACCCGTGGTGCATACTTTTAATTCTAGCTACTCAGGATACTAAGATACAAAGGATAATGATTCCAAGCCAGGTAGAAAAATTTATGAGTTCGTGATTATAGCCATTCTAACTGGGATAAGGTGGTATCTCAATGCTGTTTTGATTTGCATTTCTTTTATGGTTGAGCATTTCTTTATGTGTCTATTGGCCATCCTTCTTTCCTCTTCAGAGAAGTTTCTCTTTAAGTCTTTAGCCGACGTATTTATTGGGCAGTTGTTTCCTTGAAGATTTGTTGTTGAGGGATTTAATTTTTTGAGTTCCAGGTATATTTTAGATATGAGACCCTTGTCTGTTGTATGGCTAGTGAAGATCTTGTCCCAATCTGTGGGCTTGCTATGGATCTTGCCAGCTATGTCCTTTGCCATGCAGAAGCTCTGCAATTTCATGCAATCCCATTTGTCCAACCTTTCTTTGATTTGTTGTGTTTCTGGGTCTCTATTAAGAAAATTTCAGCCTGTGCCAAGGAGACCTATGGTTTCTCCTATTCCATCCTGTAATGTTTTCAGAGTGTCTGCTTTGACTTCGAGGTCTTTGATCCATTTGGAGTTGATTCTGGTGCAAGGTGATATATATGAATCTAGCTTTAGTTTTCCACAAGTAGTAAACCAATTTTGACAGCAACATTTACTGAAGAGGCTGTCTTTCTTCCATTCTATTGTTTTAGCTCCCTTATCGAAGATTAGATAGCTATATGTCTGCAGGTTCATTTCTGGATTTTCAATTCTATTCCATTGGTTCTGGGGTCTGTTCTTGTGCCAGTACCAAGCTGTTTTGGTTACTGTGGCTTTGTATTAGAGTTTGAAATTTGGTATTGATATTCCTCCAGCACTGTTCTTTCTGTTAAGGATCGTTTTTTGCTCTTGGGGGTCTTTTATTATTCCATATTAATTTTTGGATTGCCTCTTATATTTCCTTGAAGAATGAGGTTGGAATATTGAAACTTACTACATTGTTGGTGGGAGTGTAAACTTGTTCAACCACTTTGGAAAGCAGTATGGAGGTTCCTCAAAAGACTCCACATAGAGCGCCCCTATGACCCAGCAATCCCACTTTGGGGCAGTTACCCAAATGATCATAAACAAGACTGACTGTACTAAAGCTACCAGCCCAACCATGTTTATTGCAGCATTATTTACCATAGCTAAGATATGGAACCAACCCAGATGTCCCTCAGTAGATGAATGGATTAAGAAAATGTGGTATATAAACAAAATGGAATTCTATGCCTCCATCAGAAAGAATGATATTGCCCATTTGTTAGGACATGGAAAGACTTGGAAAAAATTCTATTAAGTGAAGTAAGCCAGGCCCAAAGGAACATAGGTCCCATGGTTTCCCTTATTTGCATTAACTAGTATATGTCTGAGTCAAGCAGAAAAGGTCAGATAAATTGATGTTAGGGAAATAAACCCCAAGATAAGTATTCAAATGTTTTTTTTCTTTCATGCAATTGTTTCAAACATATTTAAAAGACTATTTCTATATTGCTTTGTATGTCCCTCCCCCACAGTATAACCCCTGCTTTCATTGTATTTGTTATTAGTATAATTTGTGGAGGGGAAAGGCAAAAACAAATCGTTTAACTAGGTATACAGGTGGACCCATTGTAACAATGAGATGTACAAGTCGTTATGTCGAAAAACGAACTTAAAAACTTTGGTGGGGGGTAGGGGGGAGGAGAAGAGTATGGGAAGGGATGGGAAAGGGAAACAACGAGGAGACAACAATGCTTGATTAGAAATGTACTCGTTATCTTGCCCATGTAATTGTAACTCCTCTGTACGTTATTCTCACAATAAAATAAATAAATAAAAGGAAAAAATTTTAAAAGAAAAACTTATGAGACTTTGCTTCCCATTAACTAGCAAAAGATCAAACTGTAGGAGAGCCTGCAGCAGTAGAGTACTAGCCAAGCAAGTTCATGTTGTTGAGTTTAAACGCCAGTACTACCAAAAGAGGGAGTCATAAAATACCATGCATTTTAAAAAGAGATTTGAATAGAAGAGAAAATAAATGAATCAGACTGAAACTTTGAAATTCTGAAAAACCTAATTAGTCATTACACCTTGTAGGTTCTAATCTAATCTAAGGTTCGTTATCTATAAAAATGGCATTGGTAACTTTAGATGTTTCTAGTAGTCTTATATTTTGATTAGATGCTGTTGCATGAGTTAATCCAAACTCAAATCCTCAAACTTTAAAGGGGAAACCTCCTACGTCTATGGAAATAGAGTTTCAGTTTTAAGCAGTGAAGATGGTGAAATAATATTATATATTTCAACTTTTAATCTAGCATGAGCTATCTATCTAGCAAAATGTCCTAAATTTCAATACCATTTTTAAGTGTGTGTGATATTGGTTTATATGTGTGTGTGTGTGTGTGTGTGTGTGCCATAAACTTACCTACTAACATATCAACAGCATTCCTCGTATTTTATATTATAAGTCAGTTAGCATTTTGTTTCAGAATCTCAAGGCAGAAATTTTGTATGAATAGATTTAATCAAAAACTCCAAACTTCTTGGTAGTTAAAGATGTCTTCTTCATAGAATGCCTAGTAGTTAAGAACTATAAGTGCAGTTTGTCAACTACTGTATTGAAATTAGAAACCTGTGATTCCAAATGATAGTTTTGCTGTCAACAACTGATTCAGTAGGAAAGTTAAAAAACAGCTTTTGAAATATTTTGAATGTATTTTTAAAAACATAAATATTTGAGTTATTATAATTACCTTACATATTGTTCTTGAAGGCGATTTTGAAAATAGTTATTAAAATAATTTTCTAAAATACCAAGAAATTATTTTAAAATGTCCTGAGTGTATTTGAAGAGGTAGATTTAAATTCAGACTCACACACAAAAAAAGAAAATGTCAGCATAGGAAATATAGAGCATGGTGAGGAATAATACAATAGCACCATAATTCTCTTTGATTTACAAGACCAATTGAGCACATTTTCCACCAGAGTGGTCACTGATGTTCAATGGAAATGGAAAATTGCTTAATCTTAGTCTATCATAAGATTTTCTTTGAAATACTGCTGTTTGAGAGCTTCCTTCTCAATCATGGCTGAACAGGGACAAAAAGATATTCCCATGTTCTAGATTAGAATGGCACCTGAGAACACGCCAGGAGACTAAATAAAAAATCATAACTGACCAGGTATAGAGGAGAGAAATTGCTAGGAAAAAAAACAGACAACACAGTGTTAAATAAAAGAGATAAAGTCACATACTAGGTAAATTGGAAACACTCAAGGTAATTACATAATTCATCAATCAGAAGGTGGTGGAACATTATCACAATAAAGATATTTGAGGACTAGCTTTTCGAAAAGCTAGTAAATGTAATAATGTAAACGATTATCCATTTAGCATTTACTGAGTTGCTGTCATGGTATAGTGGTACACTGAATACACAAATCTTTGGTAAACTTAAATTCCAGTATTAGAAAATTAGAGGTTTTATTTTTTAAATCAGCTGGCACAACTTGTTATTTAAAATGAGAAAGAAGAAAAGGAAATAAGAGATTTGCTTGAGAAATGTACCCAATATGTTAATATAGTACATCCAATATGTATATTCAATGTACAGTTTATCAAAAATTTAGTACAATAGACAGAATGTGTCTCCCTCAAATTTTGTACATCAAAATCCTCATGTGAACTGTGATATTAAGGGTCAAGGTCTAAGTAGGATGTAAGATCCAAAATAGAAAAAAAAAACCTTCCTGAATGGATCCACATCCTTTCGAAGACAAAAAAGAAGGTGGCAGCCCACAGTCCAGAAGGTTCTTATCTAACCCAAATGTGCTGACACTCTGATTTTTGATTTGCAGAGCTAGTAGTCATGTCTGTTGTGGATTAGTCACCCAGTCTTTGTGGCAGTATCCCAAAGTGACTAGATATGGGGTCCCTTTACATTTTGTTCATCACTTTTTTCAAGAATAACAAGCAACTGGCTTGTCATACCCCTTTCAGTTCCAGCTGAATCTAAGCATTGGTTAACAATCTTTCTTAACCAAATGTCCTTGGAATTGCTTTCCAATTAATCAGATTTGAAAGGCAACTATGTTTTACATATTTACATGCATAGCCACTTGGTACATAATGAGATTGCAGCTATGAGCTGTATATGTGTTCTCAAAAAATGATAGTGGTGGCTGGGGCCCTGTGGCTCCTGCCTATAATCAGGAGGCTGAGATCTGAAGATCACAGTTGAAGCCAGCTGGGGCAAAAAAGTCTGTAATACTCCTACTTCCAATAAACTACTCAGAAAAAGCTAGAAGTGGTGCTATGAATCAATTGATAGAGCATTAGCCTTAAACACAAAAAGGCTCAGGAAAAGCACCCATGCCCTGAGTTCAAGCCCCATGACTGGCAAAAAAAAAATTACAATGATGAGGAAAACTTCCCTCACCTACTGATACTATGAAACATCATAGTACAACATATTACTGGGGATGATAATCTAAACAAACCTACTATGCCTGCCAGGTATATAACACTGTAGCATGTACAATTATTACAGTACATAACCCTTTGTAATGATAACAAGCATACAAGTAGTTACTGTTATATATTCAGTATATAATAATTTCATTAGTATTTGTAATGCATCCTTTTATTTTTTTGCCAGTCCTAGGACTTGAACTAAGGCCCTGTATATCATCCCTGAGATTTTTGCTCAAGGCTAGAGCTCTACCACTTGAACTACTTTGCCCCTTCATGCTTTTTGCTGGTTAATTGGAAATCAGATTCTTACAGACTTTCCTGCCTATGCTGGCCAGAAACCACAGTCTTCACATCTCAGCCTTCTGAGTAGATAGGATGAAAGATCTGTGGCACCCACTGGCACCTGGTTTTTTAGTGCATTCTTAAAGAAACATTTGTTACAATACAGTTAAGCCATGTTAAACTGGGAATCACTGCATATCTCTTGTGTTGCAAAACTGTGTCATTTTCTTTTGTGCTTGATTTAATCTCAGGTTATTTTGTGCAGCATGTCCCTAGGAGCAATAGGCTATCCCACAAATATGTAGTTGCTCTGGCTCTACCATCTAGATTTATATCAATACACTCTCTGATGTTTTGATATCCATAAAATTGTCAAATGACATGTCTCTGAGAACAGATCTCCTTGTTAAGGAACACATAGCTTGATACAGAATGGCAGCTGAGAGAGAAGGAGAGCAATTGCTTCTCTGAGTGAATTCTGCAATATTGATCCATTTACAAGAATTAGGAACATAAAGCTTGACAAAATGTTTGATAAGACTATAAAAAAGTGTTAGAGGAAGCAAGTACCATATAAACAGCATAGGTGATAGCACAGAAAAGAGCTACTGATTGCTATCATTTGAAAGCCCTTCTCTGGTGGTTGACTGTTGGCTAACTCTAGGAAATTGGATATCAGAAAGTCTTCCACTATTCCCAACTTGTTTCATAACATCTAAGTGGTTTATGGAAACAATACAACTTATGATGAGCTGCTGTTTTTCTCCTAGATGTTTGAAAATTTAGAAAATGCCAGACATTTGATAAATTTGGTAAATGTCAGACCATGCCTGTAAGCAGCATTCTTGGGTGGTGACACTATTTTGTGGTCCAAGCTAATTGCTGTAGATATCAAGTGTTAGCCATGTGATCTTTGCTTCATAAGGACTCTGGAAAGTGTTTCTGTTCCCCACTAGAGATACACCTTCCCTGGCATATTCTTTTCTTTCCATTAACTAGGACATAGCCATGAGTCTATCTGCTGGGTCTTGTGATAACTCTTATCAAACTATGAACTTTAGGGTTGACAGGGGGGCCTCTCTGTTGAGATATATTAAAAGAAGAAACTCAAAATATTATTTCAATGTTTCAGACTGCTCTAGACCACTCCCCTGTGATGCTAAAAATCAGCAAGTGAAGCTGGGAATGTTGACACAGACCTGTAGTTTTAGCACTAACAAAGTAGAAACAGGAAGATCATGAATTTGATACAGAACAAGATGCTGTCTCAAAAGAAGCAAAATCAGCTAGTGGCCTTAAACATTTCTCAATAAGTAAACATAAAAAGAAAAGCCAGTAGCATACTTGTTGAAAACTTAATGATAGTATAACTCCCAAATGATTATATCTACATATTTACATTATAAAAATATAAAAAATTGATTTCTAGAGTTTAGACCTATACCTCAAACTTCTGACAGATAACTCTCTTATGATACTAACCAAACACATCAAAATTGTAAGAGATTCCTAAGATACTGAAAAAATGACTCCAGAAAAAGTAAATGAAATGAATTTTGTAAAACGAAAAGCAACTGTGTTTTATATTCATAATGTTAATACTTAAGGCAGTTTGAAAACAAAACTGCACTTCTTAAAAGTCAATAAACAAGTTTTTTGTTGTTTATAGGTCAATGATTTCTTGTATGTCAATGATTAAGAATATAAAATTTCAGATATTAGAATGTAAATGTCAAAACAGAATAAATGTGTATTTGTAACATCATTATCACTATCTTAGCAATATGTTTAAGAAATACATTATTTCAAAACTTGTCTTCATATTGCAATTACAGAATAATTATAACCAAAATATATCTACAAATGTTTATTTTATAACAGGTGAAAATTATTCAGCTTATAGATCTGTGTGTTTCAAAAGCCCATATTCATAAAGCAGAACTTCACAGATAGCATGATCACCTTAATATAAATCATTACTTTGGGTGTGAAGGGGAGTTACACAATTCTGTAGTAATTTGTTTTTTATTAAGAAGTATAACTGCCAGATTTGAAGGCCAAGTCAATATTTTCCAAAATTGCTTTTGTAAATTCAAAAGAATATCTACTTTTCTTCTGAAGAAATAGGTAAAAATAGTTTTCCACAACTGATAGAAACAAGTAAAAGCAAGAAAACGTTGCCTGTCATTCTGAAATTAAATATGCAAATAAAAAACCCGAATCCTGAAATCCAAGAATATGGTTGAAGAAAGTTCATCATCAGTCTTCCCAGTGTTCAGAATCTTCGTTAAGGATGAAGACCAAAATTAGAGAGAAGACTCACTAGCTGCTCCACTGAGTACTAATAGCTATCAGTTGTTTTCTCTGGGACCCACATTATCAAAATGGGGCCCCAAGAAACTTATCACTGTGGATCATACTGAGAAATTACCACACAGCACTATCGCTAGCCTGGGAGGAAATCAAAACTCAAAATTTGACATATGATTTGAAGTATCACCCCTGTATCATCATAAAGTTAAAAATTGTGAGTCAATTCATTCTAAACCAATGACTAATATATGTGAAAATGTTATAGTATTATTATAAAACACACACATATGTTCTTACATGAACTTGTGCAGTATAAAGCTTTTTCTATTCATGTGACTAAAAGCAAATAACAGAAAGGGGTGTAGAAAATGTTTACCTGAAATGTGGTAGCTAGGAACTTAGGAAAACAGATAACACTTAAACTGTAGCCATAATTCATAATGTAGAATATGTAAACTATTTATAATATATTGCTAAGTAAAATCAGCACAGCATTATTTTATTTCTAGAAAGTTTAAATAAATACATAGTTTCTTTTTTGTTTTCAAGAGAATTATACATTTTAAAAGACATGTGTAAAATGGATTGGAATATATTTCAGGATAAAATGCTTGTTTAGCATGTGTTAGACCTCAATTCAATCTCCATCACTGCAAAAGAAAAAAGGAAGGAAGGAAGGAAAGAGAGAGAGAGAAAAGAAAGAAAAAGAAAGAAACAAAGAAAGGAAGAGAAAAGAGAGAATTTGTGTGTCATTTATTTCTTATTTGTGTTTCATTGTATTTTCCCTTGACTTTTTAAAATTTAATTTATTGTAAAGGTACTGTACAGGGGGGTAATAGTTACATGAGTAAGGTAATGAGTACATTTCTTGTTGAACATTGTTACACCTCCTTTGTTGTTCTCCCACTATCCCTTCCCTCCCTTACTTGCTAGACAAGAACTCTACCATTTGACCATACTTAAAGCTTTTTCTGCTTTATTTACTTGCTTACTTATTTACTTACTTACATTAGACAGGATCTTGATTATTATCTGGACCACATTTAGACAGTCCAAATGACCTCACTCCCTATGGAACTAGGATTACAGATACATGTCACCACACCCAGCTCATTTATTCACTTCTAACATTTATTCTTAGACATAAAACATATTTAGTCTACAATGCTAAATAAAAGGAAGTTTAGTTTGCTGGTGTAAAACTGGGTCTATAAAATTACAGTTGGAGACACAAAATTACACCATTTATTAACTACATCACCTTTAGCAAAACACTTCTTTGGATCTCAAATTTCTCATTTGTAACATACATAAATAGCTAGGCCTTCTTTTCCTGTGACTGCCTTCACTAAGATCAAGCATGTTAAAACATAGAAACCATAACTCATTGCACAATGAAAAGGAATTATTCAGTGCCAACAGCTACATACATTATTGATTTTTAGTATAGATCAAAGTAGAAATTTACTTATCTAACATACTTTTAGGTCAAGTAAATATATTTGCCATCTAGAATTTGAAATGACTAATTATTCATGAGAACCTGAAATTTCATTGTATTTTTAAAAATACAGATTCTAAAATTAGATACTTATGTTCATAGGTTTGCTTACTTTATAATTTACTAGTTATTGTTAGCTAATCTCCAAGTGTTACCTTCCTCATTTATATACAGGATACTAAGAATGATATTACCATGTTTTCTCAGAGGTTTAAAAAGATTAAATATTTTGTATTTGATGTGCTTCACCAATTAGAAGACAATATAGATAATTATTTACTTTTACATAGTCAATTCTTATTGATAATCAGTAAGCGTTATGTCTCTCACTGAGGTAATGACATACTTTCTACAAGACACAAAAATATTTCACATGTACTTTTAACAATCTGCAAAACAATTTTAAAGCTGAAAATTCTTGTTCTCTTCTTATATAAGTGGAAAATTGAAGCTCAAACATTTCAGAAATGTCTCAAAGTATATGCAGTTGCAGCCACAGAAAACAAGCCCAGGGCTATGGATGCCAAAAGACCCAAAGATTATGTTGTTTCCTTCATATCAGATTTTCTAAGTAGAGTTCATACATCTCCCAAGAATGTCAGCAATATAGGCCATACAATCATACATGATAAAACCAAATGTCTATTTCCCATTGCATTAAATGGAATATGCAGGTATGAACTATATATTAGTAACTACAATATTCAATTGATTTTCTAAAGTATGTTAAAACTCCAAGAGACAAGCTAGTTTTTTTCAGGAGGCGGGGGCACACCAGAGTCAATCTTAGGGTGTCACATTCTTGCTTGGCTTTTTCACTCAAGTCTGGCTCTCTACTATTTAATAATATACATTTCCACACCAGACAACTATATGATGCAAACTGTTCAAAACATTGCTTTGTGAGCAACAAACAGCTAATTTAATATAATTTAATTTGTATAGTTAATTTAATGTATACCATGTGTATCATAGCTTCAGCCAAACTTAAGGGACATATCATGTTTGTTGATGTGAAATATACTATTTGGAAAGGCTATACTTGCATATGATACTCTCAACAACTGTATCCAGTCCTTTCTCATATGTCATTTTATTAAAAGTAACTTTGCTCATTATAAACATCAGCTGAAAAATGGAAGGCTGTAATATTTGATAATACATTAGCTATTAAATAACCACATATTTACCTTGGAAATATTTTCTAAGTGTACCTTATTTAATTGCCACACAATGAATTTAAAAGTCAATGCCATTAAATAATGCACAATTTGAAAATGTAATGAATTAATTTCCATTTAAAGTTTTGAAAAGGACTGAAAATACTTAATATCTTGCCAAAAAAGAAGAAAGCATAAAATACTTAAAATATATATCTATAATAAATTCGTTTATTAAAATCATATTTTATAGTTAAATTATAGTTATATAAAATGAAGAGAATTTATAGCATTTATTTTATTATGCCTATTTTACAATTATTTAAAATTGTGTAAAGTTTCTATAGATTTTTTTAATCATAGAGGAAAACAGTGAATAAGTACCTCTGAAAAATTAAAAACACATTAAAATCCCTTTTGAAAAAATGAGCTCAACAGAAAATATTATAGAGACATTAAATATGTCCCATGCCTCATTATAAATATTTAGCAAAATCTGTTATCTTCAATAATACAGATCAATAGTCTAAAGAGAATCCCCATATTTTTAATTATTGTCTTTACATAAGCAAAATTTTCTTTTCACTTCCTTTTCACCTTTACCTCAGGTAAAGTTTTTTGTCCAGGCTGACTTTGCACATTGATCCTCAGATATCAGCCTTCTGATTAACTAGGATTACAGGGATGAGCCACTTTCACCTGGCTAATCATGACAATTTTTGAAGTAGCTCAGCAGCTACAATTAAGGGAAATAAAAGCTATAATTTGGAGCCACAAAACCACTTAAACAATTTCCTCATCTCACTGCATACTCATTCAACATGGTCTAAGTGTAACCTAATACATTAATGTTAAAGGCACCCTTCCACAGTTATAAACTAACACAAAGAGGATTAATTTTGAATCTGTTGTATCAAGTATGAGATTCTTTCATCTTTGGGTAGAATCCATATCAGAAATATTCATGGTCTCTTTCTATATCTCATAAGTGAAGTTGTGCCAAAAATAACCCTGGCTACTGATCGAAGCAAAGGATATTAACACAGCACTTAAATGTTAGTCATTTTCCATTACAACAAATACATCCCATGGGTTTCATAATTTTATTTAATGGAGTGACTCCTTGTTGCTTACAAACATGTTTGTAGAATGATTACAGAAAATAATATACATAGTTATATTTTTTAAATATTTATGAACACAGTATATAGTCCTCTATTTCAAAAGTTAAATATTTAATTACATCAAATCATCTCTGCTTTGAATTATAAATATGTATGCTCTAAAATACTTATTCAAAAACATTCTGACTGTGTCCAACTTACAGAATTAAGAATGTCAAAGATATCAATGTAGGGAGAACTCCTGAAAGTGTAAACAGGGACCTCCCATCCCTTCCACCCGACTCTACTTCAAGACCATTCATTGCATTAGTTCTTACTTTCTAAAGACCTTTATACACAGTACAAAGGTAGCCATTTAAATTCACTGTAATTAGTAATTAAATCACAGAAAATGACTATTTACCTAGAAAAAAATCTAAAAGCTAGATCAATGTTAATTGCAGGAAATCAAGGTGATTTAAATATTTTATCCATAAAATCCAGTTATACATTCACACTTTTCCACATTTGTGTCTGAAATATATACAAATATATATATATATATATATATATATATGATTTTTAGTGGCAACTGTTACATATATGTGTGTGCATATATACATATATATTTGTAACTAGGAATCTTAATCTTTAATATAATTCACAAAATAATCAGAAATTATTTCCAATTAGTATGTAAATAATATATATAATTGCACTGTAAATGTGTTTGATATGTATAATATTAAATGGACAATATATCTATGATAATCCAATGATGACTGTCTGGTATATTTTAAAAATAGGAGGATGAAGCCAGGCACCATTTGTTCATACCTGTAATCCTAACTACTCAGGAGGTAGAGATTGAAAGATGGGGATTCAAAGTTTGGGATTCAGCCCTGGCAGTAAATCCACAAGATTCTTATCTCCAATTGACCACAATAAACCAGAGCGGAGCTGCAGCACTCTACCTGGCACTCTACCTGGCTTGAGCAGAATACTTAAGGGACAGAGCCCAAACCCTGACATGACCATTTGCCTGTCACTCAAAAGCATCAGTTTCAGGATGCAAGCAAAGCAATAAGTGAAGTCTGCAATTTCAGGACTTTCAGTCTCCTCCTGTGTCTCATTCTACTTTCTACCGGTTTCTCTGAGGAAAATCATCACACTGAAATAGAAAACACCCGCCAATCACCATTCTGTGATTAAGCTTAAGTGAAAACAAATTGGACTTGAGCATATGGTTATCAGCTTTGAGAGTTTCATTCTTAAAGTAGACATTTCAGAATTATTTGATAAGTGAGAAATGTCATAGAAACAAAAACCAAAACAAACAACAAGGAAAAAAACAAAAACCATGCAGAGGAAAAACAGCTTGGTAAATGTAATGAACACATTGTACAATAGAGCATAATCAAATAAGAAGAGAATATAGAAAATATAGAACAAAGAAATAATGAAACAAAAATTCTCTGTGAATTATTAAAAAAAACTATAGTAGAAGATAAAAATCCAAGGAACTCACTGTGAACAAAAGGAAATGTGAATAAACTGGAAATAAAGAGAAAAATAATCTGAGAATTAATTCAGGGTAGTCAACATTTTCCCAGCAGAAGTTTTAGAAATAAAGAAATTAGAGAAAAATCAGACTAGTAATCAAAATAATACTATAGGAAATTACTAAACCATAAGACTAGTTTAAAAAGGTACACAGATGTCCAGTAAATAGCTCATAAAATTTTCTAAGAAAAGAAGCTCCAAGAAAAAGAATGGTCCTGGTTTCAACAGAAAAACTGCACCAATAAGAATGGCTTCAGAATTCTGAGAAGTTGTGTCCAAACCAAGCCATCAATCAAGCATGAGGTACAAATAAAGATAGTTCAAGCCTTTTAAGAGTGTAAGAACTTTCCCAGGCACCTTCCTGGAAAGATACAGGTGACTAAGACTCCAAGTACACAAAAGCAGAAAGTTTACAGGGAGATATTTACATCTGCCTTTGAAACAAGTTAAGATAGGCATGGGAAAATGTAAAGACACATAGGAATACCTACAGGCCACAACCAATGCCAAAAATAGGTTCATGTACGAGTAGATTACTGTATTGATTAATTTAGAAAGGTTATCGACAGCCCTTCAATAGGCCTATTACAGATTATGGGAATGAAGAGAAATAGGTATATGGAAAATCAAGTGCCAAAAAGAGGAAAATATTAATTCCAGGACTTTTTATTAAGTATAAAAAAGCTGGGTGCAAGTGGCTCATATCTATAATTCCACATCTCAGTAGGCTCAGATGGGAGAATGGCAATTCAGAGCCAGGCTGGACAGGAAGTCTATGAGACTCTTATTTTCAGTTTACCCCCAAAATTAAAAAAATCCAGTAGCTGAGTTGTAGCTCAAGTATTAGATAGATAAAAGCTAAGGGACAGTGCCATGGGCCTGAGTTCAAGACACACACACACACACACACACACACACACACACACACACACACACGTACATAAGAAAAAATCTTATATATTTTGGTTCAAGCAGTATTTGTGAAGTTTGTTATAACTGCAAACCTTAGTGATTTAATAAACACCTGTTTAATTATTTTATAATAAATATAATAGGAGGATATTTGGGACTGCTGAATATGAGATGTTACAAACATACATTCTCAACCAACAAACCAGTTATCAGTTCATACTAAACATTTAAAAATCAAGAAGTAACCATATATGAACAGAGCTGGAAGTATCACATGAAGATATGTACTAGTAGAAATGGGACTGGAGTAGACTGAGCTGAGGAGAATGGAGAATGATACTAGAGGGTACTGGCTTTTATATTTTCCTCTTCAATTTACATGATTCTAAAACTCTGCTTACAAAATACTCCTATCAATGATTATTTTTTTAAGATATCAAACAATATACTCTAAAATTATGTTCTCTCTTGAGGCAAAAAGGGGAATAGAAGGACAGATACAAAGTCTGGGAAAGATATATAGAGAAAGTGAAGGAAAAGCAAAGGAGACGTTGCATGGAGTTCCATAAAACATCTCAGAAAGCAGTTTTTTTCAAAATGTGTCTTAATGAAATGGAAAAGAGGTAATCAAAGTAATTTAACCTGATTGCTAATTACTGTCTCCGCAATGAGCTAATTGTTGTACCATATTTGTAAATAAGAAATAAGTATCAGGAAAATATAACTTAATTACTTAGACTGTACATATTCTTCCACTCCCCCTTCAAAACACTAATTCAGCCCACTTCATCTGCAAAATGTCCACAAGCCTCCTGTCTCCCCACCCATCCTAGGCAAATTCTTCAGTGAATTCCAGGATCCTAATGATATCCCAGGCTCAAGCTCTTTAGCAGCCCATTACATTAAGGTACATTGGTTGGCTTGCAATACCTGCCAGCTTCGCCTCAGGATGAATCATTTGTTTCATGCCTATCCTTGTTTTCTTACGTGGTCCTTCCCCTGACCCAGTCCGGCTAAGTTCTTTCCTTTCCTTTCTGTACTATCTGCATTCTCCTCCTGTCATACTTCATACTTCACTCGAAAATGCCTTCCCTGAATATTACACAATACTCAGATTTCATCCCGCTACAATGAGTCTCATGAACACCATCCTTACCTTGTAGTTAGGATCTAGCTGAACATACTGCTTTTAAGATTTATTTATTATCTTTAAGTACTTGAAGCTTTTAGATTATGTTTTGAAAGTGTTTCTTTGTGTGTACTGGTATTGCGGCTTGGACTTAGGGCCTTACACTGACTTGGATTTTTCACTAAAGCCTGGGGGCTCTACCACTTGAGCCATAGCTCCATTTCTAGTCTTGTTCTCTAACTTTGTGTTGTTGACAACTATTTTCATTTCCATTACAATTGTAACAGGAAACATATTGAACTCAATATTCTATAATATATATGCCCAGGATTTTGCACATGCCCCGTCACACTCTACCACTGAACTACATTGCTAGTCCCAGGTAATGCTTTCTTATTAACTACTTTAAAACAATTCATAAAAGACAGTATATTTTATCACATGTAGCTTACACTCAGGTATGGTGGTTGATTGATTGGCACACTTTAAACACACTGAATAAACATCTTATCCTTATAAAGCTTTCAAATTCATTAACTATTAGCCTTCATGTCATTTCACAGTCAATTTTCATCTTTATAACCTAAATTTGGTCTTTTTCACACATCAGCATATGTTAACCTACAGCATAGTTTTATAATTTAGAAGGATATAGGTTACCACATACAAAATGTTTTAAGATTATGTAGCTGTATATGATTATTTAAATTCTCACTTATTTTTCTTTATAGTTTATGTTTTATTCCATTTTCAATTAAAATTAAACAGAATTAAAATTAAATGAAATTGTCCCAGTTTCTGGTGCCTCACACCTGTAATCCTAGCTATTCAATAGGCTGAGATCTGAGGATCAGCTCAAAATCAGTCCAGTCTAGAAAGCTCATGAGACTCTTATCTACAATCAACCAGTAAAAAGCCAGAAATGAAGCCATGGCTCAAGTGATAGGGTGCCAGCCTTGATGGAAAAAACTCAGAGAAAATGCTCAGGACTGGCTCATGATGCTCTCTCTCTCTCTTTCTCTCTCTCTCTCTCTCTCTCTCTCTCTCTCTCTCTCTCTCTCTCTCTCTCTCTCTCTCTCTCTCTCTCTCTCTCTCACACACACACACACACACACACACATAGACACACTCTCACAAATAATAATTAAATAGGATTGGGATTGAGAATATGATGAAACACATGTATGACATCCATGTTCCCTCAATTTTAATATTATAGTAACAAATATATCTGAAGAGTTTGGAGTTAGAGAGGAGTATTACAGTGGGGAAAGGAAATGTGGAAAGTGCTTTGGTTCAATTGTGGAAAATCTCTGTCCAGCAGAACAAACATGAGCGCCAATCAGAACTGATTATTCCAGTCTTCAGGGAGGTTTTATTCTCATTCTCCTTTTCTAGCTCTATATGTCAAGGACACACAGAGGAGCTACAGCTTCTTATTCTATACTAGATAAATTAAAATATCTGTCATTTAGAAAACCTCCATGTGAAAGCCCAGTCTCCAGGCAACAGGTTGTCAAGAGCCACAACTGCCTTACTCAGAAAAGCTTTGTCCTAACTCAAAAGAAGTGCTTTTGTCTCCACTAATGGAAAATTGTATAGCTATATGAAAGGAAAAACATAAGCCAAATTGAACAGGTTTGCATGAATAGAGAAGATTTATACCCCTTTAAAAGGACAATTAAAAACCAAGTTCTACTTGTCAACAAGCCCACTTCTAGTGTTGCAAGTCTCCTTGCTTGTCATAGATTTCACTATTACAGTTATCGTAGGACAGTTTTGTTTTGTCCCACTTTCTCTGCAAACTTCCCCAACAATCGCCTTTAGTCAAAAGCATATTTGGCACAGAGAGTTTGTGAAAATGTATGTTAAGGCTTCCTGCCAAGGAAATGCTATAGAACAGGTGTTATCAGTCAGGAGGTGGAAGGAAAAGAAGGACAGGAACAGGCAGAGTGCAAGGAAGAAATGACCCCAAAACAGAGATCTCATGATTCATGCTGTTACCACCACCTGGCCCAGCAAGAAGCAGCCCCTGCCCAAGCACCCACCTCACAGGATTTTACAGATCCACTGTCCTGCCTGGTGTTGCTTTCTGCTTTTCTTCTTCCTCTTCTAATTAACACTGTCTTGTGACTTTTGGCTATATTCTCTATACCAACTATATGAGAAATCAAGGAAAGTTTTGTTTTTTGTTTTTGTTTTTGGTGGGTTTCTTTTTGCAAATTTGTTTGAACTCTTTTAAAGCGCAAAAATCATGTTTGGACTATTAAAATTCCTATTCACTATGAAAGGTGTTATATGTCTGATAAGCGGTTACCAATTTCTAGATAGTTCATTTAGACTCTTACAGTAAAAGGAATAATCCAAGGTGTACTTTACCTATGAGAATTTCAGACTTACAATTAAAATACAGAGGGTGATGGATTTGCTAAACACAGTTGGGTGGAATTTTGAAGATATTTAAAATGCCTTTGGGGTTCAAATTTGATTTGGCTTATGATTTTTTTTCCTGGACAAGATATAGAGTAGAACTACATGGTTGTAGAGATCAAACATTATCGAGTATGTGGAACAAATGTTGATCATGAAGTTGTGCAATGGCAGGTTGCTATGAAAACATAGCCAAATGTTCCACTAGTTTCCAGAAAAGCTGGCAATAGGGTGGCTATGTGATAACATACTTTAAAGGGATAACCCCAGAAAGATGTCATGAAAACATGTTTACAATTGAGAACTTTATAGGAAGACAAGGTCCATCTTGGGATTAACCCAATCTTTCCACTACCTAATAATATAACAATTTTAAAATAATATTGGGATTTTTAAACTTCATTGACATGTTTAAAAAAACTTCTCGCTAAATGGTATTTTAACAAAAAAAATAAAAGGAATTAAATGTATACTCTTACTACATTATTTTGCAATGTCTGATTAATGTATTTATGACCATTTCATATTTCCCTGTATGCAAATAAACTTCTGTAATGTCTTTGCTCATCTCTTTTCTAGAGTTAAATGAATAAGCATTAGATATATTGGTTATATTTTTAGCTAAAGATAATTTGCTACACTTTTAATTTTCTCCAAATCATTTGCTTGCTTAAAGATATTTTATTGACATTTAATTTCTTATTTACAAGTTGTGTAAGAGTTGAATTTCATATTAACTTTCCATGGTGGAGACTTTCATAGTAAATCTAAAAGAAAAGAGGAACTTTGCTTTTTGTGGCTATTAATCAGAAAAAGAAAATTACTCACAAATCGGGAACCTCTATTGGGCTAACAAGCCCATTCTTTTACACTTGACATTAGGATTGTGTGCTATTAATATGGAGAGCCTGCTTTATACAAATTATTGAATTAGATCATGAGAAAGTGAGGTAAATAGACCATATCTGTGATCACAGAGGCCTTATATTCTAGGAATATACTTTACTTACATTGGTATAAAGGAAGAAGAATGTACTGCTTTCTTGGATATAATACACAGTAGCAGGTCACTGTGAAAATTTCAACAACCTATCCTGAACTCTGTTTAACTCCCACTGCTTGCAGTTGTATCCAAATTTCTACATGTGGATTATCAGAGCATGTCTTCCTCTTCCTTAATCCTTTAGATACCACTGCTCTCTATCATAAACAATATGGTTCAGATATCATGAACTACTTATCATTCTTTCATCTTCTATAGCCACATAGCTCCAAGAGCAATGATTCCTAGGCTGCCTTTGAACTCAGTCTGATTTCTCAAACTGTAGACCATACCATTCACACAGTTACAATCATCATTTCTGCTGGTTTGCCTGTATTATTGACTGAATTCCTCTGGAATATAAAATTTGATACATATTTTTGCCATCGTGCCCTCTATTTAAGTTTCTGGTACTTAATGATGCTCACTAAGTATTTATCAAATGAATGGGTAAATTGCTTCCACTGCTGTTTTCTAAGAGAAATGAGATTTTCCTAATTATTTTATCTCATGATCTTTCATGTCAACAGTAGTAACCCAAATTATCTCAATCACACAATCTATAACTGATTATACTGATTAAAATCTCTTTAAGAGTAATTATACAAGATTTACTTTCCTTATTTAATATTATAATACAAAAAAATCTGCTAGCAATATCTAATTATCATTTTTTCCAAATCCACATTAACTTTAAACTCGACCACTATTGTGATGAATTTACATAAGTTAATTTATATAATTGCTTACCACAGTATATGGCTTAGAGTGAATCTTCAATAATGGCGGCTATATAGTACAGCTGGTGGGTGAGTTGACAGTGATGACAATGAGCACATATAATTGTTACAAATAAATTATATGGATGGAATATATTCAAGTTAAACAGACAGCAAGTTTTTTCAAACTATAGGAATAGCATAGCCAGATGTCTTCTTTACAAGTCATATTGTTATTTGCCTTGTTTGATTAAGCATAAGAGCAAACTGGCATTGGGGAAAAGAATATGCAATATAACTGTGTGATGTTTCCAAGGCTTTATAAACTGTGGAATCCATCTCTCAATGACCAACTAGGCAAAAATAAACAATTGACACTTGAATGATTGTTTTTGACAAAAACAGCCCTTACAGAGAGGAAGGGGTCTATCACCTTCCATTTTTCTCTAACTGTTCAAATGGATTTACAAATATTTGTTAAAGGTCACCAATAGGGGGCTTACCTGGGGTCACATGAATGAGGCACTATACCATCAAAAGCTATTTCCAATGTCCAGCAGGGAGATCTAAAGCAGAGTAACAAAGACAGCTGTGACAAAGCTGACATGAAGTATTCTGGAAAAAGTGAAATCAATTGTGACATTTTTCATTTATTTGTAAATGCCTCTTTGGCAGTACACTCACTCAAAGCGACAATTCCTTCTTCCAGCAGAGGGGTGGTGATGGGAGTACAGAGGATTCCTGACAGCTACTTTAATGAGATTCTGCATTAGAGCCATTCCAACACTTTCTCCCAACAAGGAGCTTGCCCTTCATTTCCAATATCATAACGCAGTAATTTAGAAAATGTTATCTCTATGAAAATCTAGACCAGTCAGTCCTTAATAGCTGTTGCCCAGCTTATTTTCCCAGTATCTTTCAATTAGAGGGAAACATTCTAAAGGAAGTGTCTAAATAAATGTCAACCCGACAGGCCAATTATCTCCTCTCATTATAAGACCACAATTTTTGTTAAAAGCACTAATAAGGTTGTATCTACATAACTCAAGACATATTCTCTAGTAGCCAAAGTTTTCTTGAAAATACATGGAAGGACAATTTGTGCTCTTACATTGACTTGATTTTTATCATTTATGTTCCCAAGGAAAAAACGAATTATTGGCAAGATGAAATTTCACTGGTCTCTTTAATTTGATCAACTCCAAATTAAAGCAATCTAAAGTTTCTGCTTTATTTAGTCAATATTCTTTGATCATAGTCTAAGTAGTTGGTGCTTTGCAATCAAAATGAACTCAAGCTACTACTTAAAAAGTGCAATTTTTATTGTGCAGGGAAAATGAAATCTAATCTACAGCTTGGCTCTGCACTTATTGCCTATTACTCAACCAAGAGATATTTGTTGAACATTTAAACTCATCTAATTGTATATGGCAATGCATTCCCTGTCACAATGGTACCTGTTCACAGGCCACAAAAGAAGAAATAATAAAGAGAACTTGTCGAAACAAGAAGTTTCCTTAAATAAATAAATATATATACATATGAGTGTGTGTGTGTGTGTGTGTGTGTGTGTGTGTGTGTGTGTGTGTGTGTGTGTGTGTGTATACTAGTAGGGTACCAGTGTCTGGCTCATGCTTTCATGCTTGTAATATCAGGAGGCTGGGAGGTGAGGAGATCATGGTTCAAAGTCCATGAGATCTTTTCTCCAACCAAGAAGGCTGGAAGCAGAGCTTTGGTTCATGTGGTAGAGTGCTATCCTTGAGCAAAAGTACTCAGGGACAGTGACCCAGCCCTGAGTTCAAGCACCATGACCAGAAGAAACAAAATGTAAAGTATTCACTGTATCAAAAATAATATTTTACTGTATAAAAACATAAAAGTGTAATTTTACTGGATAAAATTGTTAACTAGGAATATATCATCCTGGGTCACAGCAAACTATAAAGAATTGGCAGGTATTTTATCTGAATCTCTATTTTGATCAAAACAAACATTGCTCTATAAAGAAAAAAAAACAAGAGAAGTAGTAACAGTGGTAGGGATAAAGAAAAATTGTCTGTTAGGAAACCATCATGACCTTTAGTTCTATCTCTTCCACTAACAGGTAACTCAGGATTTTATCGCCAAAAAAGCGGGACTATCTGGGTGCTGGTTGCACCTAACTTGTAATCAGAATGTTGAGATCTAAGGATTGTAATTTGAAGCCAGCATGGGCAGGAGACTCTTTTCTCCAATTAACCACCAGAAAATCTGCCTTGCTTCCAGTTGTATATAAAATAATACATATATTATTAGTTCATTTTGAAACCGCATAGCATCCCAAATATTAAACCACAAAACACTATATCTCAAGGCTATATTTAGGTCAAATGTTTCTTTTGTTCTCTATAATTTGAAATATTTTATAGACTAAGCAGATTGGCAAAAATGCTTTACTTTCTCTTGCAAATTAAATATGCTCTCAGTTATATTTAAGTGATCTTAGAAGAACTTTACAAATAAATACACATAAAAATTTAATAGCATAACTCATCACTGAATTTTTTTCAGAAGTATTAATTTGTTCTAGTTCTTAGAGAAGCATACATATTTTTCTACAGTGTATATATAAGCACATATATACATAGATATAAGCATTTGCATGTGTTTGCTTTTTAAAATTATTGCCAAGCATATGGTGTTTCAAAGCGAAGAAAAATGTGCATTTTAATATCCAACTACAACCACATGATTTTCTAATGATTGATTTCTCCAAAGTAGTATTTCCTAAATGTCTAGATTACGATTTTGCTTCTGAAAAGTCTTCTCTCTTCTGTAAGCAATAATGTCCTTGGTCAGAAGACACTGGGGAAACTTTGGAACGATGCTTTATTGTCAATCACACAGTTGGAATGAGGTTACCTGGAATGTGTTCCAAGATCTGCTGTGGAGTTTTAAAGTGGTATGCTCTGTTCTCACCATGCTCCAATGGGATAATTTATACCTGTTTCTTTCCAATCTCTATGTTATTTGTCTTGTTTCTCCCTCTTTCCATACACTCTGCGATTTCTGTATAATATTTCAGAATATACAGGTTCCCCCGGCATTTTTCTGGCAAAGGAGGAAGATTGAACTGCCTCTGATGGGTATCTGTAATTGTCATGGCATGTTTAATGTGACAGGCTTCTTGAAAAGCCACTAAAACTACAGGACCAAGTGACTGGAAAGGTCAAAACTAAAAGGCTTCAGTGAAGACAGGTCTGCTCTCAGAATAGATCAGGTTAAGCAATGGGGGGAAGGGAGAATCAAGTTCATTTTCTTTCAGTATGATTTGGGAAACCTCAGTGTGGATTTAGTGTCCCTTCTGCTAGTGGATAAGCACCTGAGAACACTGTTGAGTCTTTTCTTCCTTATCCCTTCAGAATTCAAGAAATAATTGGATTTTATTGCAATGGCAGTATTCTTCCAAAAGGTCTTTTGGCCTCCTACGTCAAGAGGTTGTTGAATTCTAGTCATCTCCTTCCATTTAGTACTAAAATATTTCTAAGATTGACTTCTTAATGATGGTAAAGGTGTGACAGAGCTGGAAATGTTATTAGCTGTGTTTGGTGGGGATATCTCTGTTTCTGGATCACTTACTGCTCCTCAGAATGCCTGGATCCTGAGTCCTACTTTGTAAACTCTGCTGCTATCAGTATCTGACCAAGCTTAGTGGTAGTCAGTAACATTAAGAAAGCATTCACAAAAGCTGTGATATCTTCTTGAACATCACCTGGAACTTTGACCAACTTTTCTGATTTCATTTCCACTTGGCAAAAGATTAGAACTTTTATATCCTAGAAGTCCATCTGCATATTTTATTTTGTGTGGGTCCTGGCGCTTGAACTCAGGGCTTTACATGCTTGCTTGGCATTTTCACTAAAGGTTAGGATTTACCATTTGAGCCATAACTCTGCTTCTGGCTTTTTGCTGATTAATTTGGAGATAGTCCTGTGGACTTTCCTACTCAGGCTGGCTGTGAATCATAAGAATCAAATCTCAGCCTCCTGAGTAGCTAGGATTACAGTTATGAGCCACCAGGGGCTGCCTAGATTTTCAGCATGGGCCCTCATATCTGATTTCTACTCTGATTACAGGTGCATAAGAACAGAAATCCTCTTTACATCATTCCTTATCCCTATCCACTGCAATGCTGAGGAAGATTTCCACAAACTACAAATTTAATAGATGTCCAATGCATTGAAATAAATAACAAATGAAAGCATTATTATTCTATGTATTCTTATTTTACTAAAACTACCATTTTAATGATTCCACCTACATTTTGAAACATTAAAGTTGCAACCAGTACAATGAAAAATTGTATTTCCAAGGTATAAAATCAATACTGATTTTTAAAGTTCTAGGAATATTTAAGAGAAATTTAATATTTTAAAATTATTTGTAGAGGTAAGACTTCATTTCTTGCAAATCTTGTTTTATCTATAGAAATATATGAGCTGTCCTAAAAACCATAGTATTCCAATCATAAATATTATACAACATTATATCACAATATGGACAGGTAATCTTGAGACCTAAAGAGCAATAATGACTATCCACATACTCTACAGGGAGTCTAAACATTAATAGTATTACTCATAAAAATCCATACTTCAAAGGCTACAAAGCAGAATCAAATCTACCCAAAAGAAAAACAAAACCAAATAAATCATCTTACTTACAACCTTATTATTTCACCTCTGATTCTTAAATAATTGAAATCATCTCCCTAGATCAAGCAAACTATTCTTACCTGCAAATAGATGACAAAAAGTTCTGAAATACAAAGAGTACTAATTCTCAATGAATTATCAGGAGCAGGAGCTCCTGGTAAATTCTACTCTCAACATACCTTCCAATTTTATTTTGAAGAAGAGAAGGAAGGCATCAGGGAAGCGGTCTTTATCCACTTTTTATTTGCTGATGATAGGATGAAGTGTAGTGCCCCTTCACAATTTTGCAGGAATGAAAAGATAGTCCCACTCTCACAATAAACCAATACTTGAGTGATGATCAAATTTCTGGGCTCCATGTTATGAAAAATAAAACTGAAAGAATCCCCCAAAAAGCTACAAATATTTATGGGGAAAATGACTGAAAGAACAAACACAAAAGATGTAATTAAACTGCCAAAAAATACTGAAGAGAACCACACAGCTTACGCACAAAAACAGAGCCAACTTTGTTTCCCCTTACCATCCCTTCCGATCTCCCCTCCTATCCCGTCGTCCCTCCCTCCTCCCCCCACCCACCACGCGCCAAAGTTGTAAAATTCGTTTTTCAACATAACGTCTTGTACATCTCATTGCTGCAATGGGTCCACTTGTATCCCTATTTAAACAATTTGTTTTTTTCCCTTCCCCTCCCCAAATTATACTAACATCAAATATAGTGAAAACAGGGGTTATACCATTGGGGAGGGACATACAAAGCAACAAGGAAATATTTATACATATGTTAGAAACAATAGCAAGCAAGAAAAAACCATTTGAGTCCTTACCTTAGGGTTCATTTCACCTAACATCAACTTATCTGACCTTTTCTGCTTGTCTCAGACATATACTAGTTATTGCAAATAAGGGAAACCATGGGACCTACAGAATCCCATAGACTCCACGCCCAAACTACTCAAGCTGATTCAAAACTTTTGCAAAGTAGCAGGGTATAAAATTAACCCCCAAAAATCAATGGCTTTTCTGTATGCCAACAGTGAGAAAAGTGTGGCTGAAATTAGGAAAGCAACTCCATTTGTAATAGCCCCACAAAAAATTAAATACCTAGGAATTAACTTTACCAAAGAAGTGAAGGACCTCTATGATGAAAACTTTAAAATCTTGAAAAAGAAAATCAACCCAGAATTTAAAAATTGGCAAAACCTCCCATGCTTCCTGATTTGGAAAGAATAACATCATGAAAATGGCAATACTTCCCAAGGCTATCTACAAATTCAATGCGATACCTATCAAAATTCCAACCTCATTCTTCAAGGAAATATAAGAGGCAATCCAAAAATTCATATGGAACAATAAAAGACCCCGAATAGCAAAAACGCTCCTCAACGGAAACAACACTGCTGGAGGAATATCAATAACAAATTTCAAACTCTACTATAAAGCCATAGTAATCAAAACAGCTTGGTATTGGCATAAGAACAGACCTCAGGACCAATGGAATAGAATTGAAAACCCAGAAATGAACCTAAGGACCTATAGCCATCTAATCTTCGATAAGGGAGCTAAAACAATAGAATGGAAGAAAGACAGCCTCTTCAGTAAATGGTGCTGGCAAAATTGGTTAACTACTTGTAGAAAACTTAAGCTAGATCCTTATATATCACCCTGCACCAGAATCCACTCCAAGTGGATCAAAGACCTCGAAGTCAAAGCAGACACTCTGAAAACATTACAGGATGGCATAGGAGAAATCCTAGGCCTCCTTGGCTCAGGCCGAAATTTTCTGAATAGAGACCCGGAAACACAACAAATCTAAGAAAGGTTGGACAAATGGGATTGCATGAAATTGCAGAGCTTCTGCATGGCAAAGGACATAGCTAGCAAGATCAATAGAAAGCCCACGGATTGGGAGAAGATCTTCACTAGCCATACAACGGACAAGAGTCTCATAGCTAAAATATACTTGGAACTCAAAAAATTAAATCGCCAACAACAAATCCTCAAAGAAACAACTGCCCAATAAATAAGTGGGCGAAAGACTTAAAGAGAAACTTCTCTGAAGAAGAAAGAAGGATGGCCAATAAACACATGAAGAAATGCTCAACATCCCTAGCCATAAAAGAAATGCAAATCAAAACAACATTGAGATACCATCTCACTCCAGTTAGAATGGCAAAAATCAAGAACTCTAACAACAACAGATGCTGGAGGGGATGTGGACAGAAGGGAACCTTACTTCATTGTTGGTGGGAATGTAAACTTGCTCAACCACTTTGGAAAGCAGTATGGAGGTTCCTCAAAAGACTTCACATAGATCTCCCCTATGATCCAGCAATCCCACTTTGGGGCATTTACCCAAATGTTTACAAACAAGACCACACTAAAGCTACCAGCACAACTATGTTTATTGCAGCATTATTTACTATAGCTAAGATATGGAACCAACCCAGATGCCCCTCAGTAGATGAATGGATCAAGAAAATGTGGTATATATACACAATGGAATTCTATGCCTCCATCAGAAAGAATGACATTGCCCCATTTGTTAGGAAATGGAAAAACTTGGAAAAAATTATATTAAGTGAAGTAAGCCAGGCCCAAAGAAACATAGGTCCCATGGTTTCCCCTATTTGCAATATCTAGTATATGTATGAGTCAAGCGGAAAAGGTCAGATAATGTGATGTTAGGAAAATGAACCCTTAGATGTGTATTTTAATGTTTTTTTCTTTCATGCATGTGTTTCTAACGCATTTATAAGATTATTTCTTTGTTGCTTTGTATGTTCCTCCTCTACAGTATAACCCCTGCTTTCACTATATTTGATGTCAGTATAACTTGTGGAGGAGATGAGGAAAAACAAGTCGTTTAAGGATACAGGTGGACCTGTTGCAACAATGAGAAGTACAAGTTGTCATGTGGAAAATGAGCTTTACAACATCAGTGGGGGGGGAGGATTAGGGGGGGAGCGGGGAGGCTGGGAAGGGATGTGAAGGGTAAACAAAGGAGGAGGCTGCAATGCTTGGTAAGAAATGTATACATTATCCTGCCCATGTAATTGTAACCCCTCTGTACAATATGTTCACAAATAAAATAAAATAAAATAAAAAAGGAAAAAAAACAAAAAAAAAACAGAAACAAAAAAGACAGATCCAAAGTATGATTACAAAACCAAAAACCAAATATGTTTGTGGATACACAAGCAAGTTTCTTTTTAGGGACACTAATGGAAACAACTATGGTGCTTTTTTTTTTTATATAGCTTATTGATTCATTTAATTCTTCTTAATACCTGTAATATTTTCTTTTTGTCAAATCACATGATTCTGTGCAAGTATGTTCATACTTCTTCCATTCAGCATCTTAGGTCACATGTCCTACTTTCTGTAGAGAAAAATTTTTGCTAAAGAAAAAATATGAAACACCCATCCCCTCATATCTGAATTTCAATTTGTCTATTCAGAGTGGCAAAGTTTTCTGTAACAGTTCAAATAGTACAGGTGTTTGGTTTCCCAAACTGCATGGTCTTTGCTTTATTAATCAGCTTTGATACTGCATCATGAAACAGCCAAACATTAGATACAAATAAATGAATACAGCAGTTACATTAAGCTTTATCGTATGCTAGGCATTGGTGGCTCATATATGAAATTCAAGATATTCAGGAGGCTGAATTCTAGAGGATCACACTTAAAGGACAGCCTAGGCATAAAAGTCTGGGAAACTCAATTTCTAAAATAATCAGCAAAAGGCTGACCCGAAAATTTAGATGGTAGAGTATCAGCCAGGGAAGCAAAGCTGATAAGCACAAGGCCGAATTCAAACTGAGAAAACCTCTATCTACAAAGACAAATAGTGTGACCAATTTGTCCTGGCCTCCAGCTAGGTCGACATTAACAAGTGATGAATCTCATTTTAAGGAGATCCTGACACCAAGCAAAATTTTGATAGACACATTCTGAAATCCCTAAACCTTAAGAATACTTATATTTTAATATAATTTCAAGCATATGTGATATTAATATTGCCTATTATTTTATATTATCCAGGAAATTCCTTTTTTAAGGCAGATTCATTGCACTCTGACATGTAGGCAAACTCTTCCTGATTTGCCTATCATTAAAAACCTTTAAGGAAAGAAATTCTGTATCACATTTTGGCAATTAAAAGCTTAATTGCATTTTTCTGACTTTTTAATTTTTTTAAAATTTTATTGTAAAGGTAATGTACAGAGGGGTTGTAGTTACATAAGTAAGGTAATGAGTACATTTCTTTTTTTTTTAATTGTGAAAATACCGTACAGAGGGGTTACAATTACATGGGCAAGGCAATGAGTACATTTCTTATCAAGCATTGCTGCCTCCTCCTTTGCTTCCCCATACCATCCCTTCTCATCTCCCCTTCTTCCCCCCCATCCCCTCCCCGTCCCCTTCTCCCTGTTCCTCCCTTTCCCCCCTCCCCGAAGTTGTAAAGCTCGTTTTTCGACATAACATCTTGTACATCTCATTGTTGCAATGGTACATTTCTTTTTGAACAGTGTTACCCCCTCCCTCATTTTCTTCCACTTTCCAGTTGTCTTATCTCTTTCCTATAAATCCAGGTCTTTTGCTATGACAGAAATTAGAGAACCAATGATAGCAATCAACATCATGACAACAGAAACATTGCAACAACATCCTTTCCCACTCAATCATTTAATATATCGAAAAATAGTCACAATTGTGGACACAAATGTAATTCGTTGAAATGTGGCTCTCAGTGGTTTCAGGAATACTGTAATGCGTAAGTGTTGGCAGGAGGAGGATGCAATAAACCATCAAGCAGATCCTATAAAACTAAGAAAAGCAAGGGAAGTGGTGGATGGGGAGGGATGAGGGAAAATGACGACAGTTGACACTGATAAAGATGCTCTGTATTTATTAACTACTGTTCAGTGGTAACTCCTTTATACAACTAAAGATATATATATATATATATATATATATATATATATATATATGTGTGTGTATATATATGTATATATATATGTTTTATGTGCAATTACATAGTAATCAATATCTGCTTTAAAAACTGACAGTGCTCTATATTTGTTCCATGAAAGTTTAAAAAGTAAGTCAGTTATTCTAATTCTTATAACAAGTAATGATATGAGTTAATATATAGTGATTAACATACACTGGGGAATTTGCCAAGTGTTAAACATTGGTTAGACCATTCATCATCAAATCAATTCAAAGTTATACAGGTATTATTAGTATGCTTTGAACACAAGGATGAAGAAACTGAGTCAGGAAGACTTATGCAGCATTCCAAAGTCACACAGCTAGTTGGTAATTATCAGCGATACAAAGTAAGAGCTGACACTGTGGATCCAAAGTCTAATGAGACCTAGGCACGGGGTCTCTGTTTGCAGAGGAATGGTAGGCCACCGCATGGCCAAAGTGTCTACCCTGCAGACCCATCATGGGCAGAGTGTCATGAAGCAACAACCACAAGTGAATACAGAAGTACTTATTTACACTGTGTAGACCTGGGGCAGGCCTATCATCCCCAGCTCTTCCCCATCCTCTCATTGTCAGTTTAAAGCAACTCCCTTGTCCATTTTCTCCAATGTGCCGCATAAACACTTCCATCCTTTCCTCTGTATGACTTGAAAAACAAAAATAGAAGAAAACTATCAGTAGATTCTTCTGACATATTAAGTTATTAAACTGAGGAGCTAGTTATTAAACTGAGGTGGTAGTAAAATCATACTTAAACATAACTAAATAATATCTCACAATTTTAACATGATACTAACTAAACTCTTGAATAGCCCTACAGATCATGTTTCAAGGAGCTTTGATAACTTGAAAAAGAAATAATAAAAGGGAGAGGGGGACAGAAAGACAGATAAGAGTCACAAGGAAAGAAATAAAGAAATCAACCATACTCACAAAATTCCTTCAGTTTTCTGGGTTTTCCTATTGTTTTTGTTATTGTTGTTTCATTTTGTTTTGTTTTTGCCATTCCTGGGGCTTGAACTCAGGGCCTGGGCCCTGTTCCTGAGCCTTTCCATGCT
This sequence comes from Dipodomys merriami, assembly GCF_024711535.1. Lineage (NCBI taxonomy): Eukaryota > Metazoa > Chordata > Mammalia > Rodentia > Heteromyidae > Dipodomys > Dipodomys merriami. The sequence goes on from NW_027205259.1 coordinate 944,964, forward strand.
CAAAGCTAGCACTCTACCACTTGAGCCACAGTAGTGCCACTTGTGGCTTTTTCTGTTGATGTCATACTGAGAAATTGAACCCACTCTACTCCCAAGCCACCTTCCCACCCAATTTTCTGGGGTTTTTTTTAATCGACAATAAAGTATATAACTCATTTCCTCTACTCTGCGTAACCTAAATTTCAAAACAGAAGGCGAATAAATGTTTCACAACTACATAACTAAAATAATCAGACAGACAAGATTCTGTATTCAAGCTCAAGTTAGCAATGACCTAGCAACTTAAAAATAGCAAAGCCATAAATATGAAAAGGATGCTTTCTGTCCAGATGAGATCATAAACAAGCATCAGATGATTCTCGCGGGTTAAAGTCAATTCCAATATGCACCAAAATCATATAAGAGAGGATTTTTTATTAATCAGTTTTGTATATAATTTCAAGTGCTAAGACATCACATTTCATGTCATTCCACATTCTTGCATTAGGTTCTATTTTCAAATTAAAGCCAATTTACCACATATCTTTGCCATAGGAAAGCTAAAACAACATATATGTATACAACATGTAGAAAAAGTTTCAGAATATTTCGTTTGTCAATTAGCAATGACCTTTGCTCTAGGAAAGGTTATTATAATGCAGATTCACCAAATTACACTAAAAGGATGAAATAGACGCTATGGATATAAAAATATTTATAAAGTAAAATCAAAATGTATATATACAAATGATGAGTATCTTCTATGATACGTTACCTGATCCAATCAGTATTACTATTAAGCTTTTTTTTTTTTTCAAACATAAGGACTGAACTCAGGGCCTTGGTACATACCAGGTAAGTGCTTGTCCAATGAGCTGAATCACAATCCATATTAATTACTTTTAATAAAACAAATGAATTTGTACATGATATCTTCAATTAACAAGGTTAGTTGTCTTCCAGTTAATGGTCAGTGTGATGAGATTATCAAAGCAGTTGATTTACTCTGTTTAGTCTGCTATAACAGAATTCCATAGCCCAGATAGCTAATAAACAATAGCAATGGGTTTGAACAGATTTGGTTTCTGGTGAAAGACACCTTCTGGCACATAGGAATTAGCTTTCCATGCTACCCTCACATGGCAAAAGGATGATAGATCTTTTGGAGTGTACTTAATAATAATACTCTGACTTCCTTATTCAATAACCCCCTAATTCCATCACTTTGCATTCTAAAAATCGAAAAAATTTGAATTTTAGGGGAATATAGCGCATTCAGTACATTCCTCTCATCAATTCAATGCTGAACTGAACAAAATACAGGACAAATCAGATAAATTTAAACTATAATGTAAGGGACATATAAAATGTCACTTTTGAAAAATATATTGAAAATAGGAGGGTAAGGAAAGGAAATAGAATAATGATAAGACACAATTTTTAAAACCATTCATTCATTCACTTCAACAATTTACAAAGTTAACTTTAATCTTAACATTGAAGCTTTTATCTTTGATTCAAAGAGCTAGTAGAAAATTATTTCCTTTGAAAATGCTATGATCATGTTTAAAATTATGAATCTGTATTCTAATCACACTCAACAAATGTTGGATTGAAGTATGATTGTAAGAGAAAGAGATTCATATATAAAGAGACAAAGAGATGCTTTGCTGACTCAAAGACAAAAGGACATGAGACATAATAAGCCTTTGCCTTAAAAAAAAAAATGCACCAAAAACAGAGACCTATGGCATCAAGTAAGCTATTTCTGCTTTTCTAAACTGACCAAAGTATCAAAGAGTTTATTTTGTGGCTATAATCACCTACCAAAAATGAATAATAAGAGCCGTGCACCAGTGGCTCACACCTGTAATCCTAGCTACTCAGGAGGATGAGATCTGAGGATTGTGGTTCAAAGCCAACTTAGGCAAAAAAAAAAAAAAAAAAAAAAAAAAAAAAAAAAAAAAAAATCTGTGAGACTCTTATCTCCAGTTAGCTACCAGAAAACAGGAGGTAGTACTGTGGCTCAAGTGGTAGAGCACTAGCCTTGAGCTGAAGAGCTGAGGGACAGCGGCCAGCCCCAGAGTTCAAGCCCCACAACTGACACACCCTCCCCCACAGTGTAACCCCCACTTTCACTTTATTTGATGTCAGTATAACATGTGGAGGAGATGGGGACAAACAAGTCGTTTAAGGATTCAGGTGGACCTGTTGCAACAAGGAGAACTACAAAATGTCATGTCAAAGCAAGCTTTACAATGTCGGTGGGGGGGGAGGGGGGTATGATTGGGTGGGGGGGAGGAGGGAGGCTGGGAAGGGAGGTGAAGGGTTAAACAAAGGAGGAGGCTGCAATGCTTGGTAAGAAATGTATGCATTATCCTGCCAATGTAATTGTAACCCCTCTGTACAGTATGTTCTCAAATAAAATAAAATAAAATTTAAAAATATATATAACTAAAAATAAATAAATAATAAAAACAAGCAAATAAAACAAAATAGATAGCTCTCTAGGAAATAGCCTAATGATATAACTGCAAGACTCTAAAAAAATTAAAAGCAAACCTAATCCAAAACTATCAGACAGAAACAAATAATAAAAATTAGGACAGAAATTAATGGATTTGGAACTAAAAGCCAGAGAATCAATGAAACAAAAAGTTGGTTCATTGAAAAGATAAATAAGAATGAAAAATTCTTTGTCAAAAGGAGGGAAAATCCAGATTAATAAAAATGAGAGGTGAAAATGTGGATTTAACAACTAATCCCAGTGAAATACAGAAGATGAAGAAAAAATACTTTGCAACTCTATGGTCAAATAAAATGGAAACTCTACAAGAAAATGATACATTATATACATTTGGCCTTCTAAATTGAACGAAAAGAATATGAAACACTTAAATAGCTCTCTAAAAGCAATGAGAAGTAAAATACTCTCCTAAAAAATGCCCAGGACCTGAAAGACTCAGCCAAATTCTACCAGACCCTTACGGAAAAACTAGCACCAATACTCCTCAATCTTTTCATGAAATAGAAAGTAAAAGAACACTATATGGAACTCAGTCTATGAAGCTAGTATTACATTCATTCCAAAACAAGACAAGAACACAACAAGAAATAGTATTACAGACCAATTCCTTTCTTGAACATAAACAAAAACTTGTAATATTTTCAAACTAAACTGAACAAAATATTAAGATGATCAATCATACACAATGATCAGGTTGGTTTCATTCCATATATGCACATTTGGTTTAACTTATGTGAAAAATGTAATACAGAATAGACACATGATCATCTATATTGATGCAGAAAAATCCTGTGGCAAAATTCAACACCTTTTAATGATAAAAGTCATAAAAGAATTATGAATAGAATGAACATATCTCAACATAATAATGACTATGTATCACAAGCCTATAAGCCTCGTATAAAGCATAGAAAATGGAATCATTTCTTTTAAAGAATAAGACAATGTGGCCACTCCTCCTACACTTATTAAATATATTAATGTGGTTGCTAGCCAGAATAATAAGGCAAGAGAAAGATATAAAAGTGATTCAAATATGGAAAAAGTCAAACTATCCTTATTTGCAGATGATAAAATTTGATATAATAAACACTCCAAAGATTTCCCAAAAGTCTCCTCGATGTGATGAACACTTTTGGCTCTGTAGTTGGATATGAGATCATCATACTAAAATCTGGAGAGAAGACAAATAGAGCTGGAGAAATGTGAATTACATGCAGAAGACTGAAGTTAGACCACCCCCACCTTGTAGGAAAGCTCCAAATGGATTAAATGTCTTAAAGCAAAGTCTGAAAATTTAAAACTACTATACGAAAGCATAGGGAAAACATTGAAAGATGCATGTATAAGTAATTATTTTCAAAACAGGCTGCGAATTGTCCAGAAAAATAAAAGCAAGAATGTACAAAGGGGACTGTATCCCCCCAAAACATGTTTTTGCTCAGGAAAAGAAAGAATTGCAGATACAAGAAACCACATACAGAATGGGAGATGTTCCTTAACTATTCAACACACAAAGGAGTAATATCCAAAAATACACATAAAACTAAAATAAACAACTGAAGAACAAAAACTACAATGAATAATTGGAAAATTAATTTGAATAGAAAGTTCTCAGGAGAAGAAATAGAAATGATTACTAAAACATGAAAAATGCTCTACAATCTTATCCATATAGGAAATTCAAATCAAAGCCATTGTAAGATTTTATCTCATCCAGCAGAATTGCAGTCATTCAGAAAACAAGTAACATGCTGGTTAAGACTAAGAAAAGTTCGTTTTTCGACATAACGTCATGCACATTTCATTGTTGCAATGGGTCCACTTGTATCATTATTTAAACGATTTGTTTTCTGCCTTCTTCTCCACAAATTATACCAACATCAAATACAGTGAAAACAGGGGTTATACCGTGGGGGAGGGACATACAAAGCAACAAAAAAAAATCATCTAATAAATATGTTAGAAACAATAGCAAGAAAGAAAAAAATTTGAGTCCTTATTTGGGGTTCCTTTTGCCTACAATCAACTTATCTGACCACTTCTGCTTGTCTCAGACATATACTAGTTATTACAAATAAGGGAAACCATGGGACCTATGTTTCTTTGGGCCTGGCTTACTTCACTTAATATAATTTTTCCAAGTCTTTCCATTTCCTAACAAATGGGGCAATGTCATTCTTTCTGATGGAGGCATAGAATTCCATTATGCATATATACCACATTTTCTTGATCCATTCATTTACTGAGGGGCATCTGGGTTGGTTCCATATATTAGCTATGGTAAATAATGCTGCAATAAACATAGTTGTGCTGGTAGTTTCAGTATGGTCTTGTTGGTGATCATAACTCCTCTGTATGGTATAATCACAATAAAAAAAAGAAAGAAAAAGAAAGACTATGGAAAAAGGGATTTTCATACCATGTTTGTGGGAATGTAAACTACTACAACCACTTTGGAAATCAGTATAAAGTTTCCTCAAAAAAAAATCACAACAACCAAACAAAGATCTACCATATGACCCTGCCATTCCACTCTAAAGTAAATATACATCTGTTGTTATTAGAGTTCTTGATTATAGCCATTCTAACTGGGGTGAGGTGGTATCTCAATGTTGTTTTGATTTGCATTTCTTTTATGGCTAGGGAGGTTGAGCATTTCTTCATGTGTCTATTGGCCTTCTTTCTTTCCTCTTCAGAGAAGTTTCTCTTTAAGTCTTTAGCCCATGTATTTATTGGGCAGTTGTTTCTTTGAAGATTTGTTGTTGGGGGATTTATTTTTTTGAGTTTCAGGTATATTTTAGATATGAGACCCTTGTCCGTTGTATGGCTAGTGAAGATCTTCTTCCAATCCCTGTGCTTTCTATTGATCTTGCTAGCTATGTCCTTTGCCATGCAAAAGCTCTGCAATATCATGCAATCCCATTTGTCCAACCTTTCTTTGATTTGTTGTGCTTCTGGGTCTCTATTAAGAAAATTTCGGCCTGTTCCAAAGAGACCTAGGGTTTCTCCTATTCCATACTGTAATGTTTTCAGAGTGTCTGCTTTGACTCCAAGGTCTTTGATCCATTTGGAGTTGATTCTGGTGCAAGGTGATATATAAGGTTCTAGCTTTAGTTTTCTACAAGTAGTTAACCAATTTTGCCAGCACCATTTACTGAAGAGGCTGTCTTTCTTCCATTCTATTTTTAGCTCCCTTATCAAAGATTAGATGGCTATAGGTCTGATGCTGGAGGAGATGTGGACAGAAGGGAACCTTACTGCATTGTTGGTGGGAGTGTAAACTTGTTCAACCACTTTGGAAAGCAGTATGGAGGTTCCTCAAAAGACTCCACATAGAGCACCCCTATGACCCAGCAATCCAACAAACGAGACCACACTAAAGCTACCAACACAACTATGTTTATTGTAGCATTATTTACCATAGCTAAGATATGGAACCAACCCAGATGCCCCTCAGTAGATGAATGGATCAAGAAAATGTGGTATATAAACACAATAAAATTCTATGCCTCCATCAGAAAGAATGACATTTCCCCATTTGTTAGGAAATGGAAAGACTTGGAAAAAATTATATTAAGTGAAGTAAGCCAGGCCCAAAGAAACATAGGTCCCATGGTTTCCCTTATTTGCAATAACTAGTATATGTCTGAGTTAAGCAGAAAGGTCAGATAAGTTGATGTTAGGAAAATGAACCCTAAGATAAGTATTCAAACGTTTTTTTTCTTTCATGCTATTGTTTCTAACACATTTATAAGATTATTTCTTTGTTGCTTTGTATGTCCCTCCCCCACGGTATAACCCCTGCTTTCACTGTATTTGATGTTGTTATAATTTGCGGAGGGGAAGGGAAAAAACAAATCGTTTAAATACGGATACAGGTTGACCCATTGCAACAATGAGACGTACAAGTCGTTATGTCGAAAATGAACTTTACAACTTTGCAGGAGGAGGGTTAGGTGGGGGAGCAGGGAGAGGATGGGATGGGAAGGGGAAACAAAGGAGGAAGCTACAATGCTTGATAAGAAATGTACTCATAATTATCTTGCCCATGTAATTGTAACCCCTCTGTACAGTATTTTAACAATATAAATATAAATTAATTAATGAATAATAAAGTAAATATACAAAAGGTAGTAAAATAATTATACTAGTAATCTTTACAGAACTCTTTGAAATAATTACACTATACAATCAGCCAAGTTGCCCACAACTGATAGATGAATAAAGAAAATGTAGGATGTATATGTCATGGATATGACTTGGCCATAAAGAAAAATGAAATTATGACATTTTTCAGGAAACTACATGGAACTGAAAATCACTTATGTTCAGTGAGACAAGCATGCTCAAAAAGGCAAATATCATATTTTCATATTTTTGGGAAATATAGACCTAAAAAGAGGGAGATCCTGAGAAAAATACTAGTAATGGGGCATAAATATAAAAGGAGGGTTTTCTAGGTGGAGATCACTGGAGGGAGAAAGGATAGGATACTGAGGACTGAGAAGAATAGATGTTACATACATATACATAAATACATATACTATACATAATGAAACTCAACAATGCTGTTTGTGAGGTGAGAGAGGGAAGGGAAGAATAGAAATAGGGTAGAGAGAGTGGTTTTGCTTAAAATGTATAGTGTATATTTGTGGGTATATCACATGCACTCATACACAAATACATACATAAATAGTGCATACATTTAACAGTCAATATTTGTTATCTATGAGTGACTAAGAAAAAGCATTATTGCCCTCTTTATATTTGTCTATGTAATCTAATTTATTATAGGTAAAAACAAAACTTTTAAAAAGGATTGCTTATGGTATATCAAATTGGGTACTATAAATACAACATAGATGTTTCTACAAGTTAAAAAAACTCAACTCTAGATTTTCATCACAATGAAGGATCACATAAAATACAGTGATTTCTTAACACAGCATAACAACACTAAGCATGCATTACTGGACCATGTCCTTCTCCTACCTTAATTCTAATGCTTTGTATTAGGGTGCCTTTATTACCCAATGAAAAGTAACACTGGCTTTCATTTCTTCAAAAATTAATTCTATGCTAGGTTTTAGAAAACTAAAGTGAAGCTGTAGGTTGTGTCTTCCTTAAGACAGATAACCTTGAATCTTAAAGCTTCTGTGGCATTTTCTTGATCTTCACTAACCATGACCAGGGTAGAACAGTCTCATCTGCAAATTACTAAAAATAATCAGTTCTGAGAAGTGACCTTGGCTGGAGCAATGTTAAATTGGCCAGGAAATTTTTTTGAGGCGTCACTATTATTAACTTGCAATTTTTTCATTTCACTTTGCCACTGATGCTTGGCAGGTTATAATTTTTCATTTTCGCACATGGATGAAACTCAGTGAAGTAGAGATTATGGAGATAGTGGTGGGGAATTTTCACAAAGGGATTTCCCCCTTCAACTCCTTAATATAAGGATACAAAATGGATCTCTATTTCAGACAACTTATCAGTTGAAGATATATAACCAGACTGGTAAGATAACAGTAATAACTCAGACCACTTTTAAAGTTTTTTTCAGTGTTAACTTTTTTACAGACTTGATATTATGACTAATTCATAGCCTTGGAAATGTTTCCATTAGTGGATCTAGTTCGGGCTGAATCCTCATGATTTCAGGTGATCGTTTAGCAAGATTAAAGAAAATTTCTGTGAAAACAGGGAATATTTCTCTCATCTAGAGTTATACAGTGATAAAGATTGAAAAGAAACATGTACTAGTATGAATACATTATCATCTCAATTTCTTGGCAACTTTTTCAGTGGATCCCTCTTCTTTTCTACTGCTATAAGAGCAATGCTAATGCTACTAGATTAGTCTAGTAATGTCCATCTCTATTTTTATTAGCTGTCCCAATCTGGATGCTATCTATTGATTAGCTTACGATCAGCACTAAAGAAGTGTAATTGCTATCCCTTTAAACTACAAGGATTAAAACAAATCTTGTATGAAGAAATAATCCTTGAGAAGATAATAAATAGAGGAACAGAAGAGATGTGAGGAGCTTAGAAATTATTCTGTGAAATAGAAGTAATGTTTAGGTTGGCCATCAGGATGTAAATTAGCCTCCTCTCATCTGAAGAAACAGAAATACCCACTTGGGTTTACAATTCTCTTCACTTATCTTGAATCCACCAATAGCATCCAACTGCATGTAGGGTAATGTCTGGTTAGAATGCCAAACTGGGGCAGCGATTTGATTGGAAAACCATTAAGTATCTCTAGTGTATCAGCCACATCTACCTTAAAAGGAAGTTTAAGTTACTCTTCTCCTCAGCCTGACTCCCAGAACATTTGTATTTGTGGTCTTGAATCTATTTGCCAAATACAATACTTTATTCCCCTACAAAATAAGTGAGTGTTATATGATGATCACTCCACAGAAAAAGTTTGATATAAATGGGATTTTTAACCACTTGTTATTTCAGAATACCCATAGTTAGGAACTTCCCTTGAAAGATTATAACTCGCCAGAGTTAATATCTGCTCTATTATTCCATATATTCTGTGATGAGAATTTGTGTAAACCACATGTACTGTCTGCTAACAAAGAGAAATTCTGAGCCAAAACTTGGAAGTCATTTTGATTTGAAAATGATTACATTTTTATAGAAATCCTATTGCCTTAGGTTATGTTTCATATGAGGTTTCATGTGTTTTGGAGGAACTGGTCTAGGACCAGGATGGACTTCCATATTCCAACCTGTGCTTCCCATGTATCTGGGATTTCAAATGCACACCATTTCACCAATGTTATTCTTTCTGATGGAGTGCATTTGGTGGGGTGAAGGGAGTTATCGGGGAAGGGGGTTGTGGGGGAGTGGGAGGATGGGAAGGAATGGTAAGGGGAAACAAAGGAGGAGGCTACAATGCTTGATAAGAAATGTACTCATTACCTTGCCCATGTAATTGTAACCCCTCTGTACACTATTTTCACAATAAAAACAAAAAACAAAAACAAAACCCTGCACATCATTATAGCTAGCAAACTGGTTGAGATTGGGAGTTTTGCTAGCATTTTGCCTGCTATGACCCATCCATCTTAAAATATAATTTTTATATTAAGTAAAACAAACACATGCAGTAGCTAGTCATTGTAATTTTAGGTAGTATACCATTAAATTAGCATTTTAAAATATTTTTTAAAGAATTATAATGGTGACAATGATCAAGTCACAATGCAGTCTGACTTTTGGAATTGAAAGACCTTTCTACAACTAGGTAATAAAAAACTAAAATAATCATACATCTATCATGAAAGAGTTTGAACAATTATCTTTGTAATCTGTCAGCTAAACTGAATCAAGCCTTAAAAATCAATATTATGTGTAGCTTAATATAAATCATTTAATAAACTTCTTTTTGTTTTTTTTGTTTACTATTAACCCAATTAATGAGAAGAATAATATAAACCATTAAGTTATGGTTAAGTGTTCCTAAGTAAAATAGTTATCTAGGATTCCTTGAAGCACCAAAAAGTCTTTACAAGATGCAGCTATATAGCTAATGTATGTGTGCATGTGTGTGTGCATGTGTGTGTGTGTGTGTGTGTGTGTGTGTGTGTGTGTCTGTGTGTGTGTGTGTGTGTGTGTGTGTGTGTGTGTGTGTGTGTATCCTGATACTGGGTTTCAACTCAGGGTCTTGCATTGTCTTTTAGTTTCTTCACTTATGGCTGGTGCTCTATCACACAGTATGCCTCCAGTTCTAATGACAGACATTTTCTGTAATATTTTGGTCAAAACAAGGTTTCTGGAAGGTGCAAGACACTGACCACTGACTTGAATAAAGATGGACTAGACACCTAAAATTTAAAAGTACTAAACCTTAAAGAATACTGCATGAAAATCATTTGAGACTGAGGTTGAAAACAATTTCTTAATCTATAAGCAGTCAAAATAACAAGGTTACAATGAAATTTTAAAACTTTCACTTTTTTGGGCTGGGAAGGTGACTCAGTGGTAGAGTGCTTGCCTTGCATGCATGAGGCCCTGGGTTCAATTCCTCAGCACCACATAAGCAGAAAAAGCCAGAAGTGGCGCTGTGACTCAAGTGGTAGAGCACTATCTTTGAGCTGAAGAGCTGAGGGACAGCACCCAGGCTCAGAGTTCAGGCCCCACAACTGACAAGGAAAAAAAAAAAGAAAAGAAAAAACTTTCACTTTTATGATAGTAAAGACTAGTCCAGGAGAATGTGGGGTTTTTTTCCTCCCAAGCCAGGAGAATATATTTGTAAGTCACATTTATAATAAAGAGCTTATATTTAGAATGTCTGGATGACCCTTGTGTCTCAATACTATTTTTTAAAATTCAAAATTCAATAAGCAGTTGAGAATTTGGCTTGTACAGATACTTCACCAAAGGAAATATATGTATGGCAAATAAGCAAATGAAATATCATCAGTCATTAGTGTAAAGCATAGTTATATCACCTGAGCCATATTATAAAACCTAAAATTAAACAAGAATGTAAAGAACCTAGAAAGCTTATTAGAAAGATATGGTGCAGCTACTTTGCAAGCACTTTGTTTTCTGAGGGAGGAAGAAATATAAAGAGAAAAGAAGAAAGGACATCAAGAAAGAAAGAGTTAACTCCCAACACTTGGGAGGCTGAGGCAGGAGGATCAGGAGACGGGCAAATTTGAAACCAGTGTGAGGTATATAGAGATCCTGTCCATGAAAAAAATAAAAAAGAACAGAAAAAAATGATGATAATAGACTATGCTAAAAACATTAAGATTTACTATCCTGTATTTCATGAAAAGAAAAGAAATGAATGACTATAATTATAGTCACAAAATATCTAAGAAATGAAACAAGTATATTATCAACACAGAGAGCACCAAAGCACTAATGGAAGTTCCAATTTCTTTCTGCTTTACTCAGGAATTTAAGGTGTGTCCAATATTTCATTAACAAGAAAATGTTAGGATAGGCCAGAAGAAAAAGCTGTGCATTGACTGATCTGGGAAATAGGAAGATCATGAAGCAAATGAACACAGCTGTCCTGCCTGTGTTCATTGGCCACCCCAGCAGAGCCAGAGGTATGCCCCTTACACACTGAAACAGCTGCCAAGCTAAAAGAATCACTGAAGTTCAGGAGTACAACAAACAAGGCCAAACTAAAGCTACCAGCACAACTATGTTTATCACAGCATTATTCACCATAACTAAGATATGGAACCAACCCAGATGCCCCTCAGTAGATGAATGGATCAAGAAAATGTGGTATATATACACAATGGAATTCTATGCCTCCATCAGAAAGAATGACATTGCCCCATTTGTTAGGAAATGGAAAGACTTGGAAAAAATTATATTAAGTGAAGTAGTCCAGGTCCAGAGAAACATAGGTCCCATGTTTTCCCTTATCTGCAATAACTAGTATATGTCTAGGACAAGCAAAATAGGTCAGAAGCTATGTACATATGACAATATAAGATGATGCTAAGGGAAATGAACCCCAAGATACAGACACAAGAGAATTTATCTTTCTTGTTCTTTCCAATGTATTTACAATGTACTATATGATTTTTTTGTTTCTTTGTATGTTCTTCCCTCATGGTATAACCTCTGTTGTCATTGTATTTGATTCCAGTGTCCTGCATCATGTATATACATTTTCCTAATTTGGAGAGGGGAAGGGGAATAACAAAATGCTGATATAAGGACACAGGATGACCATTGTAACAATGAGATGTACAAGACACTATGTTTAAAATGAACTTTACAACTTTGTGGGGGGGGGCAGGGGCGGGGTAGGGACAGTAGGGGGAAAACAAAGGAGGGGGTAACAATGCTTGATAGGATATGGACTCATTACCTTGCTCAAGTAGCTGTAACCCTTCGGTATATTATCTTTACTATAAAAAATATATTTAATTAAAAATTTAAATTTTACAAAAGAGTACAAACATCACACAATCAGAAAAATGTTAAACTTGGAAAGGCCTAAGAGGTTAGAGTTCCCTGTACACATCCACAGGTCCTGATTATATTAAGTAGTTGTGTGAACTTTCTGAGATTATATGCAAATTTTTTATATATGCATAAAAATCACTGACCTTGATCAATTACTCACTTTAAAGGATGGGAAAAGACTTTGATTGAAATGCAACCATTGCTCCCTCATAGTAAATAAGAGCTAGAATCTTCATGAGGTCTAAGTAGTTGTCTTTAACACTACACTAAAAAGTCTCTATTTAAGTTTTAAAAATGCTAACAGTAACAGGAAAAAAAAAAAGGTCAAACATCTGTGATTGCTAATTCCTGATTCTCTGAATGAAAGATTTTCAGTATCCCTATCTAATCCTCTAGGAGATCTCCATGAATCCACTTACACTCATGAACCCATTCACACTGCCTTGTTTGACAAAGTGCCAAAACTGCATGCTGTTAGTTTGGCTGCCAGAGCAATTGAAAAAAAGAAAATGCCTAACAAAGGTTGTCCATATCTTAGTAGTGTCAAAGAAACCAAAATTCACCTTGCACAAAACTGGGGAGAAATTCAAGGAAGTAAAAAGTTTTAGATGATGTGGTTGTTGAAAGGCATGGATATGCAATTGCATACAGTGCCTCATAAACTGCTGTTCATCAAATGTTTTGAGTTTTTCCCCTTCCTCTCCACAAATTATACCAACATCACATACAGTGAAAACAGGGATATACCATGGGGGAGGGACGTACAAAGCAACAAAGAAATATCTTATAAATATGTTAGAAACAAGGGAAAAAACAAATTGTTTAAATAGGGACACAGGTGGATCCATTGCAACAATACGATGTACAAGATGTTATGTCAAAAATGAACTTTACAACTTTGGCAAGGAGGTGTCGGGAGGAAGGCAGGGGAGACAGGGGCAACAATGCTTGATAGGAAATGTACTCATTACCGTGCCCATGTAATTGTAACCCCTCTGTACAGTATTTTCACAATAAAAAAAAGTCAAAAAAATGTTTTGAGTTGACTTGAATTGGATCTTCCAAAAGACTCTTCTCAAATTAGGAAATATTTTTGTCCAAGAACTGCCTTCCTATGTAAATGCAGTAAGGGTACATTTTTATGCTCTTTTTCTTTCACCAATTCCATGTATATTGAAAACCAAGGCAGTTATTCCAATATGGCTCTGAATTTACAAATAGATGCTTTTTCTGTGCTCAGTACACTAACATAGGACTTTCTCTGTGTTGCTGTTATAAAATTAATATCTCTCCAGTAAGGTATTTTAGCTAATGAATAAGAATCTCTCATCAAATTAATAACACCATCAGACTCATTTTCAGATGGTTTAACAGTGGTCTTTGGGGTATAATAACATATTGCCTACTTGGGCAAGCTGCCACTAAACTGAATATGAATTTGTACTAGGCGAATTCTCCATTTGAAAATACCGTAAGTACCTTAAACTCATCATGTCCAATTCTAAGTAAAGCGTTTCCTCTGAAAAACTTGCTTCTTTTGTTCTAGTGTTATTGCCATCGGAGGCTACATAATTTACCCATTTCCCCGATCTCAAAATGTACTGAACTTTCCTTTCTCTAACCTTAAACACGCAAATAAATATTTAATGAAATACTTTAAAATGTCATTAATCAATGCCTCCTCTTAATCTCTTATTTTAGACCTTATTTTAGATCCTCATCAACTTGAAGGCACAGCTCTCCAGTTACTAAGAGCTCCTGATTCCAGTAGAGTGTCTACATTCAGACAGCACATGTCATACCGATGAGACGTCAGGTAGAAATGAGGATTTTAAATGGAAGTGGATGAGAAACCACTGGGTGGGGAGCTGCTGTATTTTGTCCTTGCCTTGAGACATTGTAGGATGCAAACCTTTAAGTGTCTAGCCCATTTATCCAGAAGAGGACATTTCAAGGAAGCACATCAGTCAGGCTTCAGCATAGATATGGATGGTTATTTCTAGTCAAATGTTCAGTGAGGATGAGGAAAGAGGAGCAGAAAAGATCTCAGATTTTTGCATCTTGGCCATGAAAGTATCACATGGAAAGATATATTGAAGAAGGGATAAATATGAGGGCTAATTAAAAAAAAAAGTGCTTAGAGCCGGGCGCTGGTGGCTCACACCTGTAATCCTAGCTACTCAGGAGGCTGAGATCTGAGGATCGTGGTTCAAAGCCAGCCCGGGCAGGAGAGACCGTGAGACTCCTACCTCCAATAAACCACCAGAAAACCGGAAGTGGCGCTGTAGCTCAAGTGGTAGAGCTCTCACCTTGAGCTGAAGAGCTGAGGGACAGTGCCCAGGCCCAGAGTTCAAGCCCCACGACCGACAAAAAAAAAAGTGCTTAGTGCTTTGTTCCAGGGTAAGGGGAAATATGAAGCATTCCAGCAATCAGCACCCCAGCTTTAAAGACTTTCATTTGAGGACAGTGCCCCAGGACACCCTAGTGCCTCAAATTTCCTAGGGACTGGTGTCCTCAGTTTACTCTGAGGCCACTGCAAGCAGGACTGTGCTGATGGCAGACCTTGCACTGCTGTTGTTGCATGCAGAATACAAGAGTAATGGCTGCCACTAGGATCTTCAAGGGAAGCCTGGGAGGTCAGGCAGTGTGCAGGAGGAACAGAGTGCCCAGGGAGCTCCCAATAGAGTGATGGGTGGAGCTGTGAGCACAAATCTGAAACTAAATGGAAACCTCAGAAAATAGAGGTACCAGCAATGTGAAACACTGGTCAAGGGAAGCTTCAGACAGCATGCCATGCCAGACCAGAGAATAGTGACTGGGAATACCACCAGCAAAGCCTCTGGACACTACACAAACATGACCATTGTTCTGGATATGGAGTTGCAGGGACATTTGCCTTCCTGGGTTTTATTCTTGCATTGGTACAATCTTTCATGACTTTCCTAATTTCTCCTTTAGCACAGGAACATGTTGGTCTTATGATTACATCTTGAAGTTTATACCTTTTTCCATTTTTCTAGAGGCTCACAACTGAATTTACCTCTAGTCTCAGAGACCTTGGGCTTGGTGAAACAATTAGGCTTTGGAAACTCTTGGTGGATGTACAGAATGTTTTGCATTGGGAGATGTAATGCACTTTTGGGGGCCATGGTAGAATGCTTCTTTGTATCATACATGTCCATGTGCTGAAGTCCATGTGTTAAAGGCTTGCCCCTTAGTGATAAGTCTTTAAGTCTTTGGGAGTGGAGGGACTGGATCTTGGATGGGACTGCAAAATCCCATTCTCTCTTCTTTTCTTTTTCTCCATGGCTCACCATACAGTAAGCAGCACTGCTCTGCCATACATTGATACCTTGATGTGCTGATTTATGGCACACTATTTTGGGGCCCTATTGGTCATGGACCAAAATTTCCAAAACTCTGTGAGCCAATACAAACCTTATCCTTAGTAAGTTAAATAAGTTGATATAAAGTTAGCAAGTATTTGATGTATGAATGCAAAGTTGATTACTACCCAGAGGAAATGGTTTGAGTGACTTCCTCTGCAATTGCACAAGATCAAAATGGACTCCACACTGTGATACTTTACCAAAGGAATGAGCACGGCTGGAGGTGATCCTACAAACACCAGAGGAGCTATTTACGTGAAGTTTAATGTAAATTTAGTTGAGTTTAGAAGTATTTACACAGCTGATGACCATGAACCTTCCAGAGATGTTAGATAAATTTCACCCTCTCTCTGAGAGCAGACTGTTTTTGGAATTATAATATCATGGAAGAGGCTTTCAGCACACACAAAATACCTATGGGACGTGCTCCCAATGGCAGCCCAATGTGCTACACCAGTTATACTCAACAAGACTGAACATTCATTTTCTTAAAAGTTAGTTATACAAAAAACCTGTCATAACAGCCAATAAGGTTATATATTAATTTGTTCAAAAATTCTCATTGTATTCTATTATCAAGTATAAGACACAGAACTGTTCCTGTATTAAAGCATGCTCAGGAACTCTGAAATGGTAACTTTTTAAAGTTCCACTTGACTGAATTTGAATTTTAGAATAAATAAGCAATTACCAAATCAAGGCAATAAATTGTCTTTATCAATACAAGAAAATAACAAAAATCCATTTTTCTTCACAAACTGTATTATTACCTATAGAATGTAATGATTAAAATATAAGAAAAATGTTTTAAAAGAGGATGATTCTTACAAGTATTTCTCATAAAAATAATTATAGATATTATAACAAATAATTATCCCATGTTTTAGAAATATTTCAAATAACATAAAAAATTCTGGAAAAAATACCAATATCTCAAAATATCACTAAGGTCACAAAATATTCCAAAGAAGCAACATCTATGTATGATAAATTGCTAGTTGAGATTAATGCTGCTAATTAATAGTAATTACATACTTCTATTAATAGTATACTATCATTATTGTATTACATATATTATAGGGTATTATAATATAGTAATACAATATTAATAATATTAATTTTAAATTAATTAATATTAGTTTCTTTAAACATATAGTTGATTCAGAGAACAAATGAAATGATATAAAACAGTAATGGTTTGAACATGTAACACCTGGCAATAATGATAAATTACTTATTCATCAAGTACTTTCAATATAAAACATTTCATAAGAGTATAGAATATGTGCTTTTTTATATAATTATGTTAATGAATCAGTTCAACCTAAGAAGTGTTGATTACTTGAATTCTAGAGGCTACACCATATTTCTCTGACTACTGCTATCCTAGACTCATGACACTTGTGAGACTAAAGGAAGATTTCTATATATTCATGGACAGTAATTATAAGGTTCAGTATGTGATTGTGGAAGATGATATAGAGTTGAATAGGGAAAGTTAGCAATAGTAAAGAAGATCATGTTGACCTGTGGATCACTTTGTACTTTTTGAGACTATTATGACAATTAAAAATGTTTGAAGTTATTTTTCCATTTAAATAGTGCCCTATCCTGCAAGTAACTTCTTTTCTTTTTTCTTTTTTTTTTTTCTGTTTTGGCAAGCTGTGGGCCTGAACTCTGGGCCTGGGCGCTGTCCCTCAGCTCTTCAGCTCAAGGCTAGCGCTCTACCACTTGAGCCACAGTGCCACATCTGGCTTTTTCTGCTTATGTGTTGCTGAGGAATCAAACCCAGGGCCTCATGCATACAAGGCAAGCACTCTACCATGAGCCACCTTCCCAGCCCCTGCAAGTAACTTCTTGCAGGAGTATCCCAATGTTCTAATATAATTAATTTACTATTTTATGGTTAAGTGCTTCCCAGTGAACAGTTTACTCATTCTTGCTAACAGTAGATATGGCTGATAGAAGTACTTTATGTACCTATGAAGTAGTCTTAAAGTATGTCTGTCTCTTATCTTTCCATACTGCAAACTCTGAAAAATTTTAATTAAGACATTTAATTAAAACATTGAAAAAGATGGTACTAGATATTTCATAAGTGTGAATCTAAGTGTGAAGAGATGAGTTTTTCCCATCTTTGCTTGAGACTCACCAAATTTTACTTAAATCAATAAGATACAATCTTCCCATCCTAGCACCTCAAAAAAGGCTTTTAAAGAAATACTCTTTGAATGAAACAGCTGATCACACCTGAGAGGGACTCAAATTGCTCACAGTTGCCTAATTCACTCCATTATTTTCAAATCACCTAAGATTTCTCTCTCTCAAATCTCCCACTATTTTGAAAGTTATAGGCTGGCACTTTCTTCTAAAATTGAAAATATGGTTTTTGACTTAAAAGAAATCTTTATTGAAATGTAAGCCACATAAAATTCACCTATTTAAACTATATACTTCAATGCATTTTATTATATTCAGAGTTGTAAAAAATTCCACAATCTTAAAACATTTTCATCTTTTAAAAAAGAAATCCATAATCATTACCCACCATTCTTCTTCTTCTTTCCCATCCCAGGCAATCAATAACCTCCTTTCTATCTCTATAGATTTACCAATGCTGGACATTTCAAACAAGTGGAAACATGTGATATATAGTCTATGGTAACTGGTTTCTTTCTCTCAAGGTTCACTGTATAACATGTATCAATATGCCATTTTATTGGCAAATAATATTCCATCGGATAGCAATAGCACGTTTTATTTGTTCACTCATCACCTAAAGGACACTGAGTTATTTCTACTGTTAGGCTATCATGAATAACACTGCTATGAACATTCAAATACAAGTCTTCGTGTGCAAATAGACCTCTACTTTTTAGATAAATACCTAGTAGTGGGATTGCTGCTTATATATAGTACATGTAAGTTTAAGAATTTAGAGAATGTCCTGACACTTTTTCACAACAAATGCACAGGTTATATTCCCCATGTACATATAGGAACCTTCCAATTTCTCTGCACCCTCACCAACATTTACTGTTGTCTGACTATTTAACCACCCCACTAGTTGGCAAGTGGTGTCCATGGTTTTGATTTTCAATATTCTTACATATAAGGATGAAAAGTATCTTCCTGTGTGTCTATTAGTCATTTGTTGGTCTTTGTTTGGTAAATGTCTACTCATACTCTTTTTTTTTAAATTTAATTTTATTTTATTTGTGAACATACTGTACAGAGGAGTTACAATTACATGGGCAGGATAATGCGTACATTTCTTACCAAGCATTGCAGCCTCCTCCTTTGTTTACCCTTCACATCCCTTCCCAGCCTCCCCCCCAATCCCAATCCTTCTCCTTCCTCACCCCCCACCCCCGCACCGACGTTGTAAAGCTAGTTTTGGACATGACAACTTGTACTTCTCATTGTTGCAACTCATACTCTTTATACACTTAATCCTTGCATTTTAGTACTGATTTATGAGAGGTTGAATATTTAAGTAAATTACTTTATAAGAATTCAAATAATCACATAATTTCAAACCATCTTGCTATAATTGTTTTTTCATATTTTTAGTACATAATATGCAACCCAAAATTTCACTTCAATGTACTCTCTTCTTTTTCATGCTGTTTGTGTTTTTAGCTTCATATCTAAGATGATATTGTAGAGCCCAAGATAATGAAGATCATAAGGTCATAATGATCACAAATTTTTCTCTAGACACTTTTATAGCCTTAGCTTTACATTTAAATCTCTTACATTTTAGTGACATTATGCATATGGCAAAGTAAGAACCTAACTTCCTTCTATTCGGGTGGATATCTTGTTTCTCCCGAATCAACTATTCAAAGGATTCTCATTTCCTCAATGACTTCCTTGGGTACCCTTGCCAAGCAATTCACCATACATTAATATTTAATAACAGGATTTCAGAGAAAAATCACCTGAAAAAGTTTGAAGTTATCATAGTGTGATTATTCTGATAAAAATTTAGCTAGTAAACAGCAATAAATTACAGAAATAACTTGTCGATATCCACACAGCTACAAGGAGGCGTTGAGTATACACTATCCTCAGCAATATCAATTCCTGTGGTAATAATGGGTGAAGAGCAAAGGAATGCTGCCAGTTGAAGGTTGGTGATAGCATTATGTGTTTATAAACAATGATGATAACCAGAGCTCAGTACATGGCTGTGGGAAGACTTTACATATCCTATCTTGTTTTAAAATGTGTAAGAAGCAGAGCTGAGGTTCTGTGGGTGTGAATATGAGGAACTGGGCAGGAGACTAGAACCACCTGCTTAGTAGGATCAGTATAGTCCTTAGATAAAATGGCAGCCGTGAACCAAGGACTGAAGGAATAAATCAAGTTATGTAGACAAAAATGACTATGGCAAAGGTTTGGAGAGTGGCAAAACACAGTTTTCAAAAAAGATACTAAGCGGGGCTGAGAAGGTGGCTCAGTGGTAGAGCACTTGCCTTGCATGCCTGAGGCCCTGGGTTCGATTCCTCAGCACCACATAAGCAAAAAGAAAAAAGCCGGAAGTGGCGCTTTGGCTCAAGTGGTAGAGTGCTAGCCTTGAGCTGAAGAGCTGAGGGGCAGTGCCCAGGCCCAGAGTTCAGGCCCCACGACCGGAACCCCACACACACAAAAAAAGATACTAAGTATTTACCTCAGATACACAATATAAGAAATACACAAGTTATTAGTTTATGGCAAGGAAGTTTTCACATACTGAATTCTTAGTAGAATTTGTATAGAATGTTAAGGGGTCTGACAGCAGGATATTAAAGCATCAATGGTACAACTGAAAAACACTGAGATTCTGAATTCAGGGATGCTCTACTTAACGTATTATTTCATTGCTTTAATGTATATTCTTCTGGTACATTTCTCATAACAAATCAGGGGTACACACTTTACTTGCCTATATTATCAACTGTAAAAATTATTGAGGTGTATATCAAAAATCCATATAATAGGTTAAAGCATAAGATGACGGTAGAGAGAAAGATGAGAAACCATCTAATATGACAGTAGATACTGATACCAAAGATAGACTCCGTTTAAGTAGATATAGGTGATTTGCATATGCTTGTAGTAAAATTATACACAGCATTAAATTAAATTAGGACTAAGAGCAGAAAAGGTAAAAATGGGCACAACGAAGCAGTGTGGAAAGGTAGGATCCTACAAAAGGTGGGAAGGAATGAGGACCTACGGCTAAATACCTATCAGTACCCCAACTCATAGTTAACTCCAACAGAATGGCTTCCTGAAAGGCACACAATGGCAGTTCCGCAGTTCCACAGCAGACTCTACCACCAAGTCCCATGACGATCGATCGATCGATCCTTCCTTCCTTCCTTCCTTCCTTCCTTCCTTCCTTCCTTCCTTCCTTCCTTCCTTCCTTCCTTCCTTTCTTCCCTTCCCTTCCCTTCCCTTCCCTTCCTTCCTCTCTCTCTCTCTCTCTCTCTCTCTCTCTCTCTCTCTCTCTCTCTCTCTCTCTCTCTCTCTCTCTCTCTCTCTCTCTCTCTCTCTCTCGTCGCTTTCCCTCTCTCTTTCTTTCTTTCTTGACAGGTCCGGGGCACCATACCTGAGCTTCTTTTGCACAAGGCGAGCACTCTACCACTTCAGCTACAGAGCCGGCTTTTTCTGTGTATGTGGTAATGAGGAATCAACCCAGCGTTTCATGCACGCTAGTCAAGCCACTAAGCCACATGCCCAGCCCCCAAGAGGACCTTTCTCAATCATCATTTCATATGCTTAGGCAAATAAATGTATTTACAATGGAAAGACTCCACTGTTTGTTTCTCCCTTACCTTGGACCTCATCCTTTCTCATATTCTTTTCTTGCTATTCTTAGGGAACAGTAGATAAAACAATAAACCTCAAAGTTGTAAAAGCAACAAACGAGCTTTTAAAATTTCTAATTGGACTCAGTTTATGAATTCTATGGTAACAATTGCAAAAAAAAAAACCTAAGCGAATAGATTTAATTTCAAAACCCATATAGTACCATGTGTAATTTCAATCTATAAATATTTAATTAAAAATTTCATCATCATAAAATTATCTGTAACTGTAAGCTTGCCCCGAGCTGATTCCCCAACATACTGTGTCACTCTGTAAAATAAATTTCAGCAACTATTTGAGAAGAGAAAGAATTTCTCCTACATACCTACATCTTTCACAAAAAATAATACAGAATTATTTACATAACAAGCACTTAACAGTCAAAATGATCATGCTCTAGGAAGCTGTGTAGATGTTAGGGAGCTAGCATAAAACTACCTATGAAATATTAAGTTGAAGACTTCATGAGGCATTTGAGAAAATAACAGATATACTGTTCCCACTTTCCATGCACGGCCTCCTACTACCTTTCAAAGATATGCTGTATAATGGATAAGAAAACAGGTTATAATCAGAATGCCTTGCCAAATCCTGCTTGCAATCTCATTTTATATAAAATCTTCAGTAAATTTATTCAGCCTTCCTAAGCCTGTTTTCTAGTGTGAAAATGCAGATAAT
The DNA here is from genome assembly GCF_024711535.1 of Dipodomys merriami. Lineage (NCBI taxonomy): Eukaryota > Metazoa > Chordata > Mammalia > Rodentia > Heteromyidae > Dipodomys > Dipodomys merriami. The sequence continues at coordinate 967,359 of NW_027205259.1, forward strand.
AAGCTTCTCAAATAAACTTGTTTTAATGAATACACAGAATAATACTTAGCATATTACTTGATCACAATTGAGTACTCAATAGATGTTATAATAGTCAAAATGTCTGAAAATGAGTCATTTTTCAGGGCTAACTTCAAAAAAAGAGTAATTCATGTTACTTAGGTTCATACCATCTCTACATTTCTATCACCTCAGACATAAGAATGTTTAAAATCTACTCTGAAATAAGTATATTGATAGGTCAATAAATTTTATATTAAATATTTTATAGACACGAATTTCTGGTGGTCTAAGGAAAGGGACTCTTCGAAAAAAGCTTAGCACCAAGTCCCAATTCAAGTCTCAGCTCTATCAGTCACTGCATGTATATCCTAAATAATATGAACCCATAAAAGTATCTTTTAATAAATATTGCTGTGAGAATAAAAATATAAGGCATGAGGATTCCATACACATTGTTAGAAGACAAGACATTAAAGTAAAGCTAACCTTCTTAATCAATACAAAATAATTCTCAAAATGGCAAAAATAATTTTCTAGAAAAGAAAATGATTACAATAAAAAATGTCAAGACTTTTTTCAGAAAACAATTAGGTATTGTCGATCACATTTTAAAAAACTTAAAATTGATATGTCAAAAAGAAAAATAATTATACTAAAAAGCATAATAAAAACATAAACATAATTATATGTATATAAAAATATTTATTATAACCACCCATTAACACTACTACTGAAAATCTTTTTCCACTCTTTTTAATGGGGTTATCAATAAGCACTGTATTTTCACATAATTAGAGGAGAAAAGATATCCTCCAAATAATACCTTATTTCTAATCCTGACTCATTTTTCAAGAGTCTGAATATTCCTCCAGTAGAGACCACAGAGTGCTTGTATGGCCATCTGAGTATTCTCTAGGTATTTGTGTATCTCCTCAGTACATAGAATTGCAGTGTTGTTCTAATGGTCAGGTTTTCAGAAACGTTGTTAAAGCCCATCACTAGAGGGAAGTCTTGTTATCCAGAGGCTAAATATCAATTACCATAAACCTTGCAACAGCATATGTCTCTAAACTAAGATATATCAGAAAACACAACTTAAACGACAAGTATTTTCCCTTCAAAATGAGGCGTAAGATTCTGAAGCACCTGCAGCCAATAAATGTAAACTGTTAAAGATAATTTTAAATGGATCGCATGTAAAGCGATGTCATCATTTACTTCAAGCCCAAATTAATTGATGTAAATGAGTATTTTTCTTTTCAGTTAGATGTAGGCATCACTCAATTCCCTTTCATATTTTACAATCTGATATAGCTAATGAATTTTCTTTGTTAATCTATGAAACCTGTTTTCCTTTCTCCTGTCACACACACTCACTTGCTCTTCACACAGGTCCCATAAACATTCCTATTCATGAAAGAAAAATGCGTGTATAGTCCCCTAGGAATACGATTCACCTATTCCATGATTCACTGAATAATCAAGAAGCTAAGAAACCAGGAAACTGAGTCTATTTAACTGATGGATTTTTCAGTTTTAATCTTTCCCCAAAGGAAATCTATGCGTGTGTAATTTTTGCCCTGGAGCACTTGCCTACATTTGTTCCTGATAACTGAACAGCTAAGATACTGCATTTAAATTCCTGGTTGGAAGTATGCTTTTAAATGCTGTAACTGTTATTATTTCAAAAACAAATTAAACTAGGGAGTTCTGTAGAAAACCAATTAACCAATTTGGGCAGCAACTTAATGCAAATCAATGCCCCTTACTGTCACCCAACATGATGTTTTTGTGATTCTAAGATGTTAATCTCTAAGTGTGCAACTAGAGCAAGTGACACTCAAAGTGTTCCCAAATTCCTATACAAGCATTCCACTGGGACACACACATGAAGTATGGGTTCTGGTTTATTTTAAATTCCTATTTCATGCGGTTTATCCTTCAATACCATTTAAAAAGAGAGTTGGAAAAATGTGTCCAAAGAACACAATCTTAAGAATGGGATTCTAATCCCAGCTCTAGAGCAAGTATAAGATTTGGCTCACATTTCAGTTACAAGTTACAATACCTACAAGAAAGACTAGTTTATGCATTCAAGACTTTATGCGATTGCAAAGCAGAGCTATGGGAGATTTCTGTGTTTGCACTGCCTTTTCATTTTCAGACTTTAGGCCTCATTATAAGCCACTGAATGTCCATTCCAGTATGAACTATTTAAAGACTCAGCTCTGAAAAGATCTCAACCTGGAGTCTTTCACATCTTCCTTAGGGAATTTATTTATTTGTCTACAACACCCTCACAGTAATTTTCATTTAAAACACCAGTTTGTTGAGTGAAAACTCAATCATGTATAGTTCATAAAATCACATCAGCCAATGTGTAGACACATATCCAGTGGTAAGGAGTAAAAATTTAAAAATAAGCATAATAGACAAATACTGACATGTACAAGCTGGTAGTGAGTCATAAAAATGTATGTATTTCTTATTATCTGTTTACCATAAAAGGAATAATGATCTTAACATTTCTATTACATGAAAGATGGACCATTAATTTCAAAGTTTATGTACCAAACAGAATGTTTTATGAATTGTAGTTATTTATAAGCATATATATCGGAAAAATTAAAATGTAAAAGTGAATGGACTAATAATGATCATGATATATTGTATTCATAAACTGCTTTGTTAAATGGAGACTCCTTTGTATAAACTACATAAAGAAAATTAAATATGAGTACATGAGAAAATGAAAAAATAAAAGCAAGGAAATTATTTTAAAAAATGAATAAACCGCTTCCATAAACTTTGAGAAAAGTAGAACAAGTGTAGTGTAGTGTAAGTAAAAGATGAGTGGTCCAATTAAATGCATAATAGGAAGAGAGTTAAGGATAAAAGACTAGAGGTAAACATTAGAGATAAAAAGCAAGGAATAAAAGAAAAATAACACAGGAAAACACACCAAAACTGACATGTATTGGATGTTTGTTCCTTTCTTCAGTACAAGCTTCTTGTCAGCCATAATGTTGTCATTTGTACCAGAGACAAAAACTGCTCATCTGTTTTTAGCATGGACATGGATTTAACAAAATTTGACTTTGCTTAAGAAAGTGGCATAGAGCCCTTCACAAGGAAAGATGATCTATAAAAACTGACTTTATTTTACTCATGAAAAGAACAGAACTCAAGAAGATGTATTAACCCATTAATTAGGAAATGGAAAGACTTGGAAAAAATTATATTAAATGAAGTAAGAAACATAGGTCCCATGGTTTCCCTTATTTGCAATAACTAGTATATGTCTAGGACAAGCAGAAGAGGCCAAAAGTTATGTACATATGACCAGATAAGATGATGTTAAGCAAAATGAACCCCAAGATAGGGACAAAAATGTCTTTTTCTTTCTTGCTATTGTTTCTAACGTATTTATAATATACCATGTGATTTTTTTTGTTTCTTTGTATGTTCCTCCCCCACGGTATAACCCATTTTCACGGTATTTGATGTTTTTTATGCCCTGCATCTTGTATATACACTTCACTAATTCTAGGAGGGGAAGGGAAAAACAAAATGCTTAAATAAGGATACAGGTTGACTCATTGTAACAATGAGATGTACAAAACACTATGATGAAAACAAAATTTACAACTTCCGGTGTGGGGGGGTAGTTGTGGCAGTGGGAGGGAAGGGATGGTAGGGGAAAAACAAAGGAGGAGGCAATAATGCTTAATGGAAATGTACTCATTACCTTGTTCATATAACTGTAACCCTTCTGTACAGCATTTTTACAATAAAAAACTTACAAAAATGCAAAAAAAAAGAACATGCTTTGTGATAAGAGGTAGATTTTAAATAATAGATTTTAAATAAATAAAATGTACTGTTACTTCAGGGATTTTAAGATCTTCCAATACAGTGTGATTTTACTCTTATCAATCCAAATCTACTTTCAGGAACTGCATGTACCTCAGTACCTTTTAACCTTTTAACTCCAGTATTGCATTTCCTAATATTAGTCTTATTTTTATTATCATGATACTTTGCAAAAACCACAAGGTCCTATTGGGTGCATCCCGACCAGCATTTGTTATTGTTAATTTTCTGGATGAGGTGGACGCTCCATATTGTTTTGATTTGCATTTCTTTTATGACCATTGATATTGAACAGTTCTTTTTTGTATGTTTTTTATTGTAAAAAATGTTGTTGCTGTTTTTGTTTTCTTTTCATCTTGTCTTGTTTGTCTTTGGGAGGGTGGGGGGCACAACAAATACAACAGAGGTACTCACTAGACACTGTGTGGAAAACATACTGTACATCTTGTTGGTGGGGGGGAGAGATGGGGAGAGAAGGAAGGGGAAACATAGTTCGAAGGGTTTGTAATCATTACCTGACACATGTAACTGTAACCCCTCTTCTACAATGACCTTAAAATATAAAAAGAACTAAAATTTCATTCTATTCCACACAATCCCCAATATATTACAAGTTATTTCTTTCTTTTCTCTCTTTATTGCTGGTCCTGGGACTTAAACTCAGGGTTAGGATGCTATTTTTGAGCATTTTTGCTTAAGGCCAGTGCTCTACTACTTAAGAAACAACTATACTTCTGACTGTTTTGGTGGCTAACTGGTGATAAGAGTTTCACGGAATTTTATTTTATTTTATTTTTTGGTTTAGGCAAAGTTTTCTTTTTTTTTATTGTGAAAAATACCATACAGAGGAGTTACAATTACATGAGCAAGGTAATGAGTACATTTCTTATCAAGCATTGTTGCCTCCTCCTTTGTTTCCCCTTCCCATCCCTTACCACCATCCCTTCCCATCTCCCTGGCTCCCCCTCCTTCGTCCCCTCCCCCACTGTCCCTCCTCCCCCACTGCTGCACCAAAGTTGTAAAGTTCGTTTTTCAACATAAAGTCTTGTACATCTCATTATTCTCATTTTTGCAATGGGTCCACCTGCAATAGGGTCCACCCTATTTAAACAATTTGTTTTTTCCCTTCCCCTGCACAAACTATACCACCATCAAATACTGTGAAAACAGTGGAAAAAGTTATATTAAGTGAAGTAACTGAAGCCCCAATAAACATAGGTCCCATGGTTTCCCTTATTTACAATAACTAGTATATGTCTGAGACCAGCAGAAATAGATAAATTGATGCTAGGCAAAATGAACCCCAAGATAAGGGCTCTAATGGTTTTTTTCCTTTCTTGCAATTGTTTCTAATGTATTTAGAAGATGATTTCTTTGGGGGAGTTCCGGGAAGATGGCGGAGGAGAAGCTGGAATCTGAACAAGCTCTCGCATAGAAAGCAGTTTTAGAGTTCCAGTGAACAGTCCTAAGCCAGAGAATCACACCAAGTGTGCCATCACAGGACAGAGAGTTAGTCAAGAGAGGGGAAGCCAAGGAGACACATCTGAGCACCTGCCAGCAGCTGCCGCTGCAGCGGCAGGGTCGCAGCGGCGACCACCGCCGCGGGGTCATACCTGAGACACAGAGAGTCCTGAACGAAGGAGCCAGACACAGAGGAAGAGCGGTTTCTACTCAACACCAACAAGAACCGACAAGGAGCGGACATCTTCATCCTGCAGTTTGCAGACCAGAGACGACCCAGGATCCAAGACTCGGCGTGAGTACAAGCCCGACGTCCTCACTCCTTCTCAGGGAGCAGAGGAAGGAAGGCCACCCCTCCCCCCCCAGCACCGGTGATCTCCATCTTGGATACGGACAAAGCTCGGAGCTGCTATCTCCAGCTCAGGCCTTGGAATAAAACGAGTCATTTAGCAGGTCACAAGAACTTAACGGCGAAGTGACCTGCCAGACTCAGCCCCATCCAGGGAAAAGTCACCCAGCTCAGGCGCCAGCCATTGGAGTGGCTTGCCTCACTGGGTAACCAGAGCCAGAGGCTGCCCCTCCCTCTAGCAGCCACCACAATCAATTGAAAAACAGAAACCCTGAGAATGGCTCCAGGCTGGGCGCTGTGAGCTTTATCACAAAATAGCCCCAGGGAAAAGCTACTGTTTGTCGAAAGGCCTCAACTCTACCCAGAACCTAGCCTCATCACCGCAACCCCTCTTTTGTGATTCTCAAAGCAGATCACCCTCCCAGAAAACTAACCTGGGAGGGGGATCTCAAAATCTTGGGTAAAGCAGAGCATTTTTCTGCCTCTTCCAACAAACCAACTTAAGAAACCAATCAAGCCACAGGACCTCAAGCTGACCAGAGACTCCAACAAGAGATTGGTTACAGACAAAAGGGAGATACAGGATTCATCCCACCCCTCCCCCCCCAAAAAAAAATCAAAAGACTTTTTTTTCTTCTTCTTTTTCTTCTTTTCTTTTTTTTGTTTGTTTTTTGTTTTTTGTTACCTTACATATATATATATATATATAAATTTTTTTCTCTTCTAAAACTTTTATTAATCTTTAATTTTTGCCTCTTCTGAAAAAACAATTGTTTTCCAGTAACTTTTTTTTTCTCCTCTTATAATTTTTATTTTAGGAATATGTGAATGAGCGTTTTCCTTTCTTTTCTTGTCTTCTTTCTCTTTTTCTTTCTTTCTTAATTATCTTTTTGTTTTTTGTCTAGCTCTACTGAACTTCTGATCTTTTCTTCTCCCTTTCCCATCCTTAAAGCTTTTCACATCTCCTCTATGTCCCTCCCTTTCTCTCAACATATTCACATTCCTCTCTAAATAGACGATCTTTTAATTTCTATAATAACATTAATCTTTACGTTTCTATTTTTTTTCTGGTCTCTTTTCATTCCCCTCTCCCTCTCTTCTTTTTCTCTCTCTCTCTACTTGCATCCTACCCAACCCATTTCCTGCATTGTAACTAGGACATAGTTAACTCTCCCTGTGCCTCCCCATACCAATCTATTCCTATTTTTTACCCACATCTCTCCCTAATCCTAATAATTTCTGGTTTTCCAAATTCTTTTCTGCGGTTCAAAGTCCTTTAACATATGGTTGTTTGATGTTGAATAGATGTATCTGTAGAACTAGAATGTGTCTGTAGACTATTGACTGTACAAATGCAAACTTTGGTTGATGGTTGCCTTAAGATAGTGTTCTAGCACAAAACTGGTGCTATCCTCATCTCAAATGGGCAGAGTAAGCCGGAAAAACACAAGAAAAATGGCAAATTCGGGTATCTCAATTCCCAATCTTGATAATCAGGGATTAGAACAGATAATGAATAATCCAGAGGAGAGTTCCCAAATAGCTCTACAAACACTACTAGCAAACATGATAAATGAGAAGTTTGACAATGTACAAAGGACTCTGTATGAGCGTGATAGGGAGAGAGAGGAGGCATCCCAGAAGTTTATACAGGAATATCATAAGCGTGAGGAAGCTACTCAAAAACTAATACAGGATTTGCGTGAACAACTTGAGAATACTCAAAGAGAAAGGGAGGAATGGCGTGAGCAGGCTGAGAACACTCAAAGAGAACTGCAGGAATCCCACGAACGCGAGGAAGCTAATCAAAGAGTAATACAGGAATTGAGAGATCAGATAGAGAACATACAAAGATCACTAAAGGCATCCATAGAATCCATTAACAAAGAGCTGAAGGAAGTCAGGGAGACCACAAAGGGAAAGCTGAATGGAACCCAACAGAAGGAATGGGAGTCCAAAGAAACCATATCAAATCAACTAAGTGATTTGAGGACAAACACTGAACACCAAATTAAGGAAGTAAAGAGATTCATACAAGACCTAAAACAGAGCTGCAACAAAGAACTTGAAGCCATCAAAGCTGACCAATTAGAAGGAAAAGAGATTAAAAACAAAGTAGAGAGTCTTGATAGCAGGTTAGACCATGCAGAAGATCGAATCTCAGGGATTGAAGACAGCCTAGATATCATAGAGAAAGAACATACAACCATCCAAGACAAGTCCAAGAAATATGATAGATCTATTCAACACCTGGAAGACACCATCAGAAGGCCTAACTTAAGGATAATGGGTGTAGAGGAGCACCTAGAAACAGAAGTTAATGGTCTAGGAAATTTGTTTAACAGGATCCTAGCAGAGAACTTCCCAAACATGCAAAAAGATAGGCCTATTCAGATACAAGAAGCCTTTAGATCCCCAAATAGACCAGACCAGAATAGGACATCCCACCGTCACATTATAATCCACACAGGATCAACTCAGAACAAGGAAAAGATCCTTAAAGCTGTCAGGGAGAAAAGGGTAATCACCTATAAAGGGAAACCAATTAGAATCACCTCAGATTTCTCAGCAGAGACAATCAAAGCAAAAAGAGCCTGGAATGATGTATGCCATGCCCTAAAAACAAACAACTATCAACCAAGAATACTGTACCCAGCTAAACTCTCCTTCATAACTGAAGGCCAAATAAAAACCTTCCACAGCAAAGAAAAATTGAAACAATACATCTCCACCAAACCAGCCCTACAAAAGATTCTTAAAGATGTCCTACACATAGAAAACCAACAAGACCACAATAAAGGCCAACAAACTGCACCCAAACTGAGAATCCAAGAACCATAGGAAGAACCCAGTTTTCCAAGCCTCCAAGAAGGTGGATAACATGGCAGGAACTCCCAAATACCTCTCAGTCCTATCTTTTACCGTTAATGGACTGAACTCTCCAATTAAGCGACATAGACTGTCTAGTTGGATTAAAAAACAAGACCCTTCTATCTGCTGCCTGCAGGAGTCACATCTTGCCCGTAAAAACAAACACATTTTCAAGGTTAAAGGCTGGAACAAAATCTACCAAGCAAACGGCCCTCATAAACAGGCGGGAGTTGCAATCCTAATATCAGATAAAATAGACTTCAAATTAAAATTCGTGAGAAGAGATAAAGAAGGTCGCTACATACTAATTAAAGGATCTCTCCTTCAGGAGGATATTACAATTCTAAATATCTATTCGCCAAACAATGGAGCACCCAAATTTATCAAAGAAACACTACTTTCCCTCAAATCCCATATAGATCCAAAGACATTAATTGTTGGGGATTTTAACACACCACTCTCCCCACTAGATAGATCAACTCGGCAAAAACTCAACAGAGAAACCGCAGATCTAAACAGTTGCATAAATCAACTAGACCTAACAGACATTCACCGAACATTTCACCCAGCAGCATCAGAATACACGTTCTTCTCAGCAGCACATGGAACGTTTTCTAAAATAGACCACATTTTAGGCCACAAAGCAAACTTGTCTAAATTCAGAAACATTGAAGTTATACCTTGCATTCTCTCTGACCACAAGGGAATAAAATTAGAACTCAACACCAAAAGCCACCAAAGAAAGTCTGGCATCACATGGAGGCTGAACAACACACTGCTGAATCAAGAGTGGGTCATGGAAGAGATTAGAAAGGAAATTCAAATGTTCATGCAATTCAACAAAAATGAACACACAAATTACCAGCTCCTCTGGGACACAGCAAAGGCAGTACTCAGAGGCAAGTTTATAGCTCTGAGCTCCTACATCAACAAATTGGAGAGATCGGAAACTAACAATTTAATGACACATCTAAACCTCCTTGAAAAAGAGCAGCAAGATAAACCCGAATCAAGTAGACGGAAAGAAATAATCAACATTAAATCAGAATTAAATGAATTAGAATCCAAAATAACTATAGAAAGAATCAACAAAACAAAGAGTTGGTTCTTTGAAAAACTTAACAAAATTGACAGACCCTTAGCAAATCTTATCAGAAAAAGAAGAGAACACACCCAAATTAATAAATTCAGAGATGAGAATGGAAACATCACCATGGAAACAACCAAGATTCAGAACATTATAAGGGAATACTTCTCAAAACTTTATGCTAATAAGTTTGACAACTTGGCAGAAATGGACCTCTTCCTAGCAAATACTGACATGCCAAAACTAAACCAAGATGAGTTAAACTATCTTAACAGGCCCATATCAAGCATTGAAATAGAAACAGCAATAAGAGACCTCCCAGCTAAGAAAAGTCCAGGACCAGATGGTTTTACAGCGGAATTTTACATGGCCTTCAAAGCAGAGCTCACACCAATTCTCCTCCAACTCTTCAATGAAATTGAAAGAGAAAGCTCACTACCGAACACATTCTATGAAGCCATCATAACCCTCATCCCAAAACCAGGCAGGGACTCATCAAAGAAAGAGAACTATAGACCCATTTCTTTGGTGAACATTGATGCAAAACTTCTCAACAAAATTTTGGCCAACCGACTTCAACAATTCATCCAAAAAATCATACACCATGATCAAACAGGATTCATTTCAGGGATGCAAAGCTGGTTCAATATACGCAAATCAATTAATATTATTCATCACATCAACAGGAGCAAGAACAAGAACCACATGGTTATTTCAATAGATGCAGAAAAAGCATTCGACAAGATCCAACACCCCTTTATGATGAAGGTTTTGGAAAAATTAGGAATCAATGGAACATTCCTCAATACAATAAAGGCTATATATGACAAACCCACAGCCAGCATTATACTCAATGGTGAAAAACTAAAGCCATTTCCGCTTAACTCAGGAACAAGACAAGGATGCCCGCTCTCTCCACTTCTCTTCAATCTAGTATTAGAATGCCTAGCTACAGCAATAAGACAAGATGCAGACATAAAGGGGATCCAAATAGGGAAAGAAGAAATAAAACTCTCCCTCTTTGCAGATGACATGATCTTGTATTTAAAGAATCCCATAGACTCCACTCACAAATTACTCAACCTGATTCAAAACTTTGGCAAAGTAGCAGGTTATAAAATTAACCCCAAAAAATCAATGGCTTTTCTGTATGCCAACAATGAGAAAAGTGTGGCTGAAATTAGGAAAGCAACTCCATTTGTAATAGCCCCACAAAAAATAAAATACCTAGGAATTAACTTAACTAAAGAAGTGAAGGACCTCTACGATGAAAACTTTATAATCTTGAAAAAGGAAATCAACACAGAACTTAAAAAATGGCAAAACCTCCCATGCTCCTGGATTGGCAAGATTAACATCATGAAAATGGCAATACTTCCCAAGGCTATCTACAAATTCAATGCGATACCTATCAAATTTCCACCCTCATTCTTCAAGGAAATAGAAGAGGCAATCCAAAAATTCATATGGAACAATAAAAGACCCCGAATAGCAAAAATGCTCCTCAACGGAAAGAACACTGCTGGAGGAATATCAATACCAAATTTCAAACTCTACTATAAAGCCATAGTAATCAAAACAGCTTGGTATTGGCATAAGAACAGACCTCAGGACCAATGGAATAGAATTGAAAACCCAGAAATGAACCTACAGACCTATAGCCATCTAATCTTCGATAAGGAAGCTAAAACAATAGAATGGAAGAAAGACAGCCTCTTCAGTAAATGGTGCTGGCAAAATTGGTTAACTACATGTAGAAAACTAAAGCTAGATCCTTATATATCACCCTGCACCAGAATCAACTCCAAATGGATCAAAGACCTTGAACTCAAAGCAGACACTCTGAAAACATTACAGGATGGAATAGGAGAAACCCTAGGTCTCCTTGGCTCAGGTCGAAATTTTCTGAATAGAGACCCGGAAGCACAACAAATCAAAGAAAGGTTGGACAAATGGGATTGCATAAGGTTGCAGAGCTTCTGCAGGGCAAATGACATAGCTAGCAAGATCAATAGAAAGCCCACCGATTGGGAGAAGATCTTTACTAGCCATACAACGGACAAGGGTCTCATATCTAAAATATACTTGGAACTCAAAAAATTAAACCACCCAACAACAAATCCTCAAAGATACAACTGCCCAATAAATAAGTGGTCGAAAGACTTAAAGAGAAGCTTCTCTGAAGAAGAAAGAAGGATGGCCAATAGACACATGAAGAAATGTTCAACATCCCTAGCCATAAAAGAAATGCAAATCAAAACAACATTGAGATATCACCTCACTCCAGTTAGAACAGCAAAAATCAAGAACTCTAACAACAACAGATGCTGGAGGGGATGTGGACAGAAAGGAACCTTACTTCATTGTTGGTGGGAATGTAAAGTTGTTCAACCACTTTGGAAAGCAGTATGGAGGTTCCTCAAAAGAATTCACATAGATCTCCCCTATGATCCAGCAATCCCACTTTTGGGCATTTACCCAAATGTTTACAAACAAGACCACACTAAAGCTACCAGCACAACTATGTTTATTGCAGCATTATTTACCATAGCTAAGATATGGAACCAACCCAGATGCCCCTCAGTAGATGAATGGATCAAGAAAATGTGGTATATATACACAATGGAATTCTATGCCTCCATCAGAAAGAATGACATTTCCCCATTTGTTAGGAAATGGAAAGGCTTGGAAAAAATTATATTAAGTGAAGTAAGCCAGGCCCAAAAAACATAGGTCCCATGGTTTCCCTTATTTGCAAAATCTAGTATAGGTATGAGTCAAGCGGAAAAGGTCAGATAATGTGATGTTAGGAAAACGAACCCTTAAATATGTATTTTAATGTTTTCGTTTCTTTCATGCATGTGTTTCTAACGCATTTATAAGATTATTTCTTTGTTGCTTTGTATGTCCCTCCCCCACAGTGTAACCCCCGCTTTCACTATATTTGATGTCAGTATAACATGTGGAGGAGATGGGGACAAACAAGTCGTTTAAGGATTCAGGTGGACCTGTTGCAACAATGAGAAGTACAAAATGTCATGTCAAAACCAGCTTTACAATGTCGGTGTGGGGGGAAGGGGGGTATGATTGGTTGGGGGGGAGGGGGGAGGCTGGGAAGGGAGGTGAAGGGTAAACAAAGGAGGAGGCTGCAATGCTTGGTAAGAAATGTATGCATTATCCTGCCCATGTAATTGTAACCCCTCTTTACAGTATGTTCTCAAATAAAATAAAATAAAATTTAAAAAAAAAAGATGATTTCTTTGTTGCTTTGTCTGTCCCTCCCCCACGGTATAACTCCTTTCAAGGACTTTTCTTATCCAAGCTAGCTTTGAACCATGATCTTCAGATTTTAACCTCTTGAGTAGCTAGGATTATAGGTGTGAGCTGTCTGTGATAGCCTCATTTATTTGTCTCTTGGTTTTGGTTTTTTAAAAAATTATTATAAAGGATGTACAGAGGGGTTACAGTTACATAAGTCAGGCAATGAGGACATTTCTTTTCTGATATCACCCCTTTCCTCTGCTCTCTCCCAGTTTTTCCCTCCCATCCTTACTCACAAAGTGAAGAGTTCATTTTCAACATAGTGTCTAGTGAGTAACACTGTTGTATTTGTTCAGGCTTTGTTACTCCATTTCTGTGCTTTCCTTGTCCACCCCCCCCTGCCCCCACACCTGCTCCCTCCTGACAGAAAAACAAAACAAGTTGCAAAGAAAATTAAAACAGCAACACAGAAAAAATCTTGTTTCCATTTTTTGGAGTTTATTTTGATAAATATTATTGTATATGATCAGAGGCACATTGGCATTGTGCCTTTGCGTTACTTTTCCTTTGGTCTCACTGTGTGTGAGGTCTCAGATTCCTGTGTAATTTATTATGTGCCAGTGTATTTTAGATCTAGTTTCTGCAGAATATCTCATTTATAATGTGACTTTAGTGTTCTACTTATAAATAGCAACTTGTGACCCTAAATTTCAAACTTCATGACTACATTCAGTGTTTTTATTCTATTTTTTATTTTTTATTATGAAAATACTGTACAGAGGGGTTACAATTACATGAGCAAGGTAATGAGTACATTTCTTATCAAGCATTGTTGCCTCCTCCTTTGTTTCCCCTTCCTATCCTTTCCCCCTCCCACCCTCCTACCCCCCTGCACCAAAGTTGTAAAGTTCATTTTTCGACATGTTTTGTACATCTCACTTTTGCAATGGGTCCACCTGTATCCCTATTTAAACAATTTGTTTTTTCCCTTCCCCTCTCCAAATTACACCACATCAAATACAGTGAAAACAGGAGTTATACTGTCAGGGATGGACATACAAAGAAACAAAGAAATCATCTTATAAATATGTTAGAAACAAAAGCAAGAAAGAAAAATCATTGGAGTCCTTATCTTGGGGTTCATTTCGCCTAACATTAACTTATTCAGTGTTTTTAAAAGAATCTTTATTTCAGCTTTGTTAATTGAAATTTGTGAGTCAACAGGATGAGGAAATTTTCACTAGATGCATGTTATATTCAATTAGACATTATTTAGAAAATATTGTGAAATTTGTTAAAAGATGAAATGTAATTATATATTGGACTCAAAATTTTATTAGGAAAATTCTTATTTTTATAGTTTATTTCCTTTAATGATAGTTAACTAGTTTTAGTTATGTGTATCTATTTTTAAATTTTAAACATTTATATTATCATATATCAATTCAAAGGGATTTTATTGTGACATTTCCATACATGCACATAATGTACTTTGATCAAGTTCTATTTCTTTTTATTACTCTTTTTATGTCCACCATATACATTGTTTACAAGTTCTCTTAATGAGCTTCACTCTTCTATCAAAAAAGAAATGTACTCAACACCTGACTTATGTAACTGTAATCCCTCTGTACATCACCTTTACAATAAAATTAAAATAAAATAAAATAAAATCCTAATGCCTAAAAACCCAAAAAGAAAAAACCCAAAAAAACCTTTCATTTTGGATTTAGATCTAGAATCTGCATATGAGAAAATTTGCCATATTTATCTAAGTCTGGCTTATTTCATTGAATATTTTGATTGCCTATTTTATTCACTTTCCTGAAAATGGAATAATTTTACATACTCATCATTAAGGATGAATAATATCCCATTGTATATATTTAAAAGTTATCTATGCATTAGTTGATTAGCATTTAGACTGTGTCTAGTGTAACAATGATGACTAGAGCTATGATAAATACAGTTGCACAGGTATTGCTATTGTATGCTGACTTGGATATATTCCCAGGGTAAGTATAGCAGGAACATTCTACATTTGGTTTTTCCATAGTGACTACCACAGTAGCATACTGCTTTATATTCACATTAACAATGTCTACCCACCTCATCAATCTACCCCACCTTATCCTCACTGATATTTATTGTATGTTTTCTTCATGACAGTCATTTGGACTAAGGGACATGGAATTTCAAGTCCTTTTTATCTTTTTTTTTTTTATTGTGAAAATACCGTACAGAGAGGTTACAATTACATGGGCAAGATAATGAGTACATTTCTTATCCAGCATTGTTGCCTCCTCCTTTGTTTCCCCTTCCCATACCTTCCCATCTCCCACCCACCCACTACCAAACCCCACCCACCCCCACCCCAGGCCAAAGTTGTAAAGTTCGTTTTTCAACATAAGGACTTGTATATCTCATTGTTGCAATGGGTCCACCTGTATTTTTCTTTAAGTAGGTTGAACATTTCTTCATTTATTGGCCAACATTACTCTTTTCAGAAACATCTGTTCGGTTCATTTGCCCACTTAACTAGATTATTTGTTCTTCAGATGTTTTGGATTCTTAGAATTTATATATTGTTGATATTAGTCCTTTGTCAGAAAAAAAATAGATGGAAAAGATTTTCCCCATTCTGTAGGGTTTCTCTTCACTCTGGTAATTGTTTTCTTTGTTGGGTATAAGTGTAATCCCATTTGTCAAATTCCTGAACTACTAGAGTTCTAATTCAGGAAATCATTGACAATATCGATATATTTCAAGTAGTTTCCTTTTGTTTCCCTATATTTGTTTCAAAGTCGATAGTCTTACATTAATATCTTTGATCTCTTATGAACAGATTTTTATACACAGTGACAGAGAGGTATTGAGTTCCTCTTAAAGCTGTGGATAACCAACTTTTCATGTGTTACTTGAAGAAGTTGTCTTTCCAGTGTATGTTCTGACACCTTTTAAAAACAAATAGATGATTATAATTATTTGGGCTTATTTCTTGGTCTTCTATTCCACAGGTTTCCTAACTAGAAGTCAGTGCCATGCTGTTTTTGTTACTAAGGCTCTATATAATTTAATTTGAACTCAGGAACTGAGAAAACTCCATCATTGTTTGCTCAGGATTTCTTTGTTTATTCCAGGTCTTTGATACTTTCCTATGTATTTCAGCATTGAATTTTCTATTTCTGTGAAGAAAACATTGGAGTTCTGGTGAGTATTGCACTAACTCTGTGTATTGTTCTGTATAGAATATCCATTTCCACTATATTCTGCCAATCCACAAAAATGGGAGGCCTTTCCATCTTCTAGCTTAGGTTTTTCTTTATTGAAGAAAACAATTTCATTTGAAATAGTATGTAATTCAATAGTGAATTCCAAAATAAATGAACATTTTATCTTTTGTAGTCTAAGATTAATATTATTATATCACTTCTCTACCACCCTGCTAAGGAAAAAAAACTACCAACTTTTATTTCATTCTTATTAGGTAAGGCAATCTCTTGCTCAGATCTCATACTCCTGAGTAGCTAGGATTACATGTGTGGGCCACCTGCGCCCAGCTGTATGTATTTAAAATAAGGACCTTCAGTTGGCAAAGCAAACAAGAACAAAGATAGGTCTTCCAAATTTAAAACCAAATTTATTGACAGAAAAGTCAGGAGAGTTCACAGAAAGGAAAGGTTTAGATAGGAAAGTTAGAAGACTCTTATTAGCTAGAGGAGGTAGAAACATGACAGTAGCTTTTGAAACTCTGAAATGTGAACTTGAAGTAGCACAATCCTCTGTAACATTGACTTACTAAAACAGAAGGTAGTATTTTCTTGGAGCCCATTGTCTAAAATTGTCAAACTTTCCAATTTTCACACTCCTCAACAAAGAAAAACAAGAAAAATCACACTGCTAAGGAGAGTAGGTGTCAAGGCTTACATACAAGTTTCTTTGATTCCCAAACCTACACTCTTTGCACTGTGACACAGACACTGATTCCATTAAAACAAAACTTATATAAAGTCCTACGCAGATAAATATAACACATTGAAAGCTAGGCAGACCTCATCTCTGCTGCCAAATGAGGTAATGATGGAAAGTAAACACAAATATGGAAAAGACTGGTTGTGTCCACAGCTTTACAAAGAAGGGCATCTGGCTGGGAATAACACTTCATTCATCCCAGTGGTGTGCACTGAGAATATCACAGTTGGAAATACAACTCCACCTCAAATTTGATGGGGAAATTAAATGTCTTAGATGGGAAATGAAACGTGTAAAATGGTAACAAAGCAATAATTATTGCTTATTATAAAGATCAAGAAATTAGTTTCAGAATAATAATTTCTAAATAATAAATATTGAAAAGGAAAGTTTGAAATTTTAAAATAAAAAATATAAAAAAGAACTTTGTGAATATTCCCACTTTTCCTGTAGTCACAAATTCTCCTACACATACTCCTAAATACATTATATAAAGATACACACACACACACCCCTGCATACATACCCACAGAGTGCTCTCTGAGGACAAGACTTATTTCTTCAAGCTGCCAGAGCAGTGCTGAGAACTTAGCTATTCAATAAATATTCACTGAGTGAATGGAGGCAAAGGAAAAAGTGACCCTACTGTGTATCAAGTTAGAAAATGTACAGTGAATATAGTTTAAAGCTCACCGAAGCCTAAAGTATTTGGAGAGACAGTGAGAATACCTAGCTGTTGTACATAAAGAATTCAAACTCTTCAGTCTCACAAAAATTCTAACCCATAAACTATATATATGATTTCTGAATACCTCAGGGTTGGGCCTGGAAAATATACCCCAATTTTCAAAAAGACTGTAGCACAGAAACTATGGAGAATGGAGAATAATGGAATGCCAATAAAATATTTAAGAAAAATATTTCAAAATTAATTCTTTAACCAAATACACTGGTTCATATCTTTAATCTCAGCTACTCAGTAGGCAGAGAACTATAGGACCATGATTCTAGGCCTGCCTGGGCAAGAAGTTAGTGAAAATCAATTTAAACAAATAACCAGGCATGGTAGTTCAAACTAGTAAACTCAGCTTCTCAAAAGGCCAGAAGGAAAATTACAATCTGAAGCTGATCTCAGGAAGACACACAGCATCTACAAGCACAAAAGTAGTAGTAAAGTGGTGCCTTGTAAGTACGAATGTTTGAGTTCAAACCCCAAAAAGAAACCAAGAAGTCATGGTTTAGTACACATTTGTAATTCTTATAAAAATATGGTCAGGAGGAGCTATCATGAATTCATCTTAAGTTACACTAGATTTTAATTTTCTTTTATGTTGTACTTGAATTACTGACTTTGAAAGTTAAGGCTATACCAAAGTCAGTTATAATAAAAAACTGATACTCACTGAGCACTTAACCTCATAACAGACATTCAATATTCCCAATTTATTCTTCATAGTAACAACATGAGGAAAGATATTACTACTGACATTTTAAAGTAGAGTGTGACACAAGAAGATTAAAGCAAATTGTCCAGGGTTAAGGGGCTAGTTGACTGTAGGGCTTGGGTTCAACCCAAAACTCTACCTTCACTAAACTGGTTCTTACAGACTTTTCAAATTGCTATAGCTTTTAGCAATCGTATAGAAAAGGCAGGAATCAATGATCTTCCAGTTAGGCGATTTCAATATTAGCTGAATATCTGCCTAAGAAAACATGAAACAAAAGTTTCTAGAAGCAAGCATTCAGAGTTCCATATTGGATCCAACCTGTTTATCACATTGTTTTTAGTAAACTCAATGAAAGCTCTACTGGTTTTATAAGCATAAATTTTCAGAGTTGTAGCATCTTTGGGAAAACAGAGAAGTAACTTAAAAGTACCCAAGAGTTTTAAGGAAAGTTTATGTTTATGTATGAAAAAACAAAGAAATAAATGTAAAGCCTTAATGAAGTAGAAAGAATCATCTTTAAAATACAAAAGAAAAACAATATGCTATATTTAAACCAGGCTATTGGTAGACTGAACAGATAAAAGCACTACTGGAAGGACTTCGGAACTTCAGAAGAAAAGAATAAAATATGATGATCCTTTCATCCACTAATCATACTTGTTCAAGAATAAAAAGCAACTTAGGGTGTGTAAAATCATTCAGCTAATTTATTTTTATAACAGCCCAATAGAAACACTGTGAATGGCCAATAAGTTGAACATATCAAAACAAATCATAGGATCAGCTCATTCCAGTGCCTATAAGAAAACTGTTGGCCACAGAAAGATAACTCACCCCTTAGAATAGGAGTGATTCTATGAAAAGCAAGTGCACAAAACAGCTTCCATTTTGTAAAAGAAAGTCAAGAAAGCAGGTTGGAATAAGGGAGAGAGGGAAAAGAAAGAGAAAGGAAAGAAATGAAGAGAAAGAATAGTAGGAAGAGGGAGACCAAAAGAAAAAAAATATGAATCATTTAATAAACACTGGATATATTGGTCTACAAATATGCATGCATCATAGTTATTTAAGGCTTCATAAAATAATAACTGCTCTCTTTATATGTAATGGAACATATTTTCCATTGTATAACTGTCCTTTCTTTATGGTCACAGAGTAAAGAGACAGTGCATAGAAGTTATGAAGAGCTAAACCTGGGTAGATTTTAGTCTTGTATAAAGATGAATTCTAACAGTACCTAGCAATGAAATGTGTAATATTTCATTGTATACTTGTACAATTGTTTATTTAACCAGTCAGTAATCACTCTATCCCCTAATTATTTCGATTCTTTCTGATCTTTGCTATTATGTTGCAAAAATAATCTTACTTATACAGCCAAGTTCATTGCTTCACTATTCACAATAGCCAAGTTATTAAAATAGCCCAAATGCCCTACAGTAGATAAGTGGATCCAAAAACATGTGGTACCTATATACAAAGGAATTTTACACAGCCATCAGAATGAATATTATGTTATTTGCAGGGAAATGGATGTACCTAGAACAAATCATGTTAAGTGAGGTAAGCCAAGCTCAAAAACACAAATGGCACATGTTTTCTCTTATATGTGCAAACTGGATCTAAAATGAATCAAGACATGATAAGTTATACAGGACTCTAAGCATTCACACAAGCAAGACCAAAGGAAGATACTCTAAGGAGAGGGACACAATGGCACAATGTCTACATGCCTTTGATAATACAAAATAATATTTATCAAAATGAACTCCAGGAAATTGATACAAGTTTTTTCTTTGTTACTGTTTTGTTTTTAATTTTCATGTTGTCGGTTATGGGGCATAGAAATAGAGGGACAAAGGGTGAACAAAGCAAAAGTAGCACTCACTAGACATTATGTTCATAATGAACTATACAACTTATGGATAGGGTTAGGAGGGAAAACCTGGGAGAGAAAGAGGGGAAAGGGGGACATTGTCCAAAAAGAAAGTTACATTACTTATGTAATTTAACACCTCTGTTTGTGATAACAATTTTTTAAGTAAAAATGAATAATGTTTTTGGTACATTTTTATTGTAAAAATACTGTACAGAGGGGTTACAGTTACATGAGCAAGGTAATGAGTACATTTCCTGTCGAACATTGTTGCCTCCTTCTTTGTTTTTCCCCTATCATCCCTTCCCTCCCACCTCCACAACTACCATCAGCCCTGTCCTCCCCTCTCCTCCCCACCCCCAGCCCCCTGACAAAGTTGTAAAGTTTGTTTTCAACATAGTGTCTTCTTCATCTCATTGATCTCATTGTTATAATGGGTCACACTGTATCTCTATTTAAGCATTTGTTTTTTTCCCTTCCCCTCCCCAAATTAGAGAAGTGGATATAAGATGCAGGGCACCAGAATCAAATACAGTGAAAACAGGGGTTATACCATGGGGGAGCAACATACAAAGAAACAAAAATCACATCGTACATTATAAGTACTTCTTGTTCTATATGCAAACATACTTGTAAAATACAAGGGTACATAGGATGAAAATTGTCATTAATATTGACAAATATCTGAAGAACAGATACTTTGCTCTCTGGAAAATATGTCATTGAATTCCTTTAGCTCTGACAGAATTTTCATCTGAAATCTTATATTCTAAGACTAGTGTAAAGGATATGTTAACAAAGATTGGTACACAGTTCCCCCATTTAAGAAATCCAATCTCCCTTAATCAAGCCTCTTAAAAATATTTTTTCTTTAAGATTGCTAATGAAAGGCTGAGCCCAGGGAGAAATCCCAGGGTCTTTCAGGTCAAGCGCTGCTTCCTAAGAGCTTGCCTTCTCCTGGGTGTCCAGCTAAGCAGGGTTGATCTCCACTTGGCTGGTTCTCAGCAGGAACATCCCAGAAAAGCAGTAATGTGCCCTCCTTCCCTGCATACTTTCCCCAACTGCCTCACAGAAAAAAGGTTACAAAACTGCCAGACACCATGATGCAACTCAGGTGTCCTGTAGCAACTACCAGTCACCACCTAACATCCATTTTCCTTTATATCACAGTAACAGTTTTACCCAATAAGAAGTCTCCGGGTTAGAGATGGCTGTGCCAGGCAGCCATTACTGCCATCTGAGAAAGTTCTAACCAGTGGAACTGAACATGTTTGACCATTTGTTTAAGAGGAAATCATTTCCTTTTCCTTCTGCCTTAGTCCTTTCCCTCATATTAGAATGCAAGCATAATCAGTATGCAGACACAAATATAAATACATACACACACACACACACACACACACACACACACACACACACACACACACCTCTACACACAAAAATGTAGGGAGCATAGAAAATGGAGGTATAAACAAAGGTAAAAGCTTAAAGAAAGTATATGTTTAGCCTTCAGGTTAAAACACTACAAGTAAGAAAATGAAAACAATTCAGGTTAAAAGACTACAAGTAAGAAAATGAAAAGAAAATAAATGCTTAAGTAGAAAATATTGCAGAACAGATCAAAATAGAACACTGAAATAGGAAACAATTCTTTTTTTATCTATCCAATTTATTAAGAGGGAACAAATGAGAAAAAATACTGTAAACTTAGACTTTAAGAACAGCATCACACAGGTAAAGACTATTGATTGTGAGAACATGATACTGACCTGCTGTGTCTTAAGATTAATGATGCCCTCAATTGTTTTAGTGTTTGGAAAACAGATATTTGTCAACATAGTATCTTTACAAGTTCAAATGTAACTATATATTCAACCCTTTGAAAACTCAACTCATCCTGTTTTAGACCATTAAACAATAGCTTCCATTTTTTCTTACTGAGTGTTAGAATTACCTATAGACATTTGTGTCTCTAGACACTCTGATTTAATTAATCATTGCTGGGATGTAGGTTTGCAACATTGCAATTGGCCTCTTCAAGGTACCTCTAAAACACAGCCATAGTGAAAAACCACTGCATATAAATCATATTCCTGTTGGGTGCTGGTGGCTCCCACTTGTAAGCCTACTTACTCAGAAGTTTGAAATTGGAAAATCCTAGTTAGAAGCCAACCTGTGAAGTATTCACTAGACCCAATCTCCAAAGTAATTAGCAAAAAGCAGAGAGAGTTATATGCTTGTAATATTTGAATATCAGCTGAGCAAGCATGAGGCTCTGAGCTCAAACACATGTATACCAAAAACAAATGAAATAAATAAATACGTAAAAACATGCTTGCATGGGAAACAATTATTTTTTATGCTGTACTTCCACACCTGTTGTCTATTTAAAAGATTACACTTCATGATAGGAAACTACAATTCAAATCCCATTGCCTACTCATTTGGAAATATTTTAACTCATTTGGATTTTCAGTGGTTCACAGAACAAAACTGAAAACTTTGACTTGAAGTAAAATTAAGACTTGAACTGAAACTTTATGAAGAAAAAATGCTGAACCCCACTGAGTGAACTAAAATGTACTTTGTCCTAAAGAGGTACTGTGCTGACTTGGGTATCAGGTTGAAAAAGCAGTTCCCTTGGGGGGAAAAAGATCATTAACAAGTTTTATGACTTGTTCCAAAACATTCAGATAAAAGGTTTTCAGTTTCATTTTGCCAAAATATATTTTTCAATATTATTTGAACAGGTAATTTAAATACATACAAAATTAAGAATCTCCTTTACCTATGGGGCACATGCCTAGATACCCAATTATTACATACAAACCTACTGTATGTACTGATTTACAAATTAGGCTCAGTAAAAATCAGTCAGAATAGTTAACCATAAAGAAATGGTTGTGATATACCATCAAAGTTATTTTAAATTTATGAAATATCATTTCTAGAATTTTCTGCTATTTGGATGATGGTTGACCACAAGTAATTGAAAGTAAGGTAAGATAAATGGGATAAAGGAGAAAAATTATTTGGCCGGTCTTTTTTTTTTTTTTTTTTTTTTTTGGCCGGTCTTCTTAATACAAGGACTCTTTATGTTAAAAAGTAGCCTCCAAAGTAAAAACAGTAGACTTATAATAAAGGACCACCTATAATCCTGGCTATTCAGGAGGCTTAGATCTAAGGATTGTGGTTGGAAAACAAGCTGGACAGGAAAGCCTGTGAGACTCTTATTTCAATTAACCACCAAAATACCAGAAGTGGAGTTGTGGGTCATGTGGTAAAATGCTAGTCCTGAGAACAGAAGCACAACAGCCAAGCCCAGAGTTCAAGTCCCAGAAGTGACACACACACAAATTTAAAAACACAAAACAAAAACAAAATACCTAGGAATGAAAAAATCAAGACATCAGCTTCTTAATTTTAAGCTATGTCTATTCTGTTCATTTATTTCCTATTATATATATATATATATATATATTTCCTATTATACTGCACACATTCAATCACTTCTTTTTAAATAGACCTTACTAAAAAATGTAAAGAATGCTACAATCACCCAATTGAAGTTTATATAGACAGTATATAGAATACAATAATTATGGTTACATAGATTATAGCCTTAAATTAATTGTGCAGTACATTTATAAAAAGAACTGTTCATCTAATTTGATAGTTCTTTCTTTAATAATGGAGGCAAGTAAAATCATACAACTTTATCTAACCTCCCCCACTTTCCTTGACAGCTTGTCTATAAAAGTCCTTGGCATGTTGATGAGATTTCATTGCTTTTGTCTCTTTTTCTTGGTGTTTCAATATTATCACTGTTATCTGAAATTGGGAAGGCTTTGAACACATTAGGACAAAAGCATACTGAGCAGATAGCTGGAGCCCTAAGCAACACATTGGTTCCTCCCCATAGGAGATGACGTGTTATAATGAAGATTTCCATAACTCTGCTGGATCTCACAAAGCCTACAAATCCCTCCCTTTAGAAGCAGCAACAAAATGTATTTTCTTCACTGTCTTCTGTATACAATGGTTTGTTTTATGTAACATTCTCCCAAAGATGGTGATTTACTGTGCAAGGGTTATCAAGGGCTGAGCAATTACTTTTACTGTTAAATTCATGTTCCCATGGCTAATTAAAGCCCACAGATACACAGTTTGTTCCAAAGTAGCTTTACAATGATATGATGAAAGACTGACAAAGCAAATGAGATTACTGAATTACCATTTTTATAAAAGGAAGGTCCATTAGCACCTCTATTTTATAGCCAATCACTCAAAGGACAAAAGGCTAATTTTCTGTGGCTCTTCTATTCCTATTCTACAGTAAAATGAATTGTTTTCTTTCTTTCTTTCTTTCTTTTCCGCTAACTTCATTGAGTGCTAATACTTACTCTAAGTTGTCTTTTCACCTTATTCTACTTTTATTTAAAGACATTGTTGTGAGTGCTGACTTAAAGATGCAGATATCTGCAAACTAACTACTTAATTCTCTGACTTCTCATGGATTTGAATCCATATCTATATTTATTTTCCAGAAATTTTCGGTGATATTTCCAATAGCAAAGATTCTTTTTCATTTCATTTTAGCAACTTCTTATTGGTTTTCTTAGTAGTTCCATATTTTTGTCCCCAAATATTTTTTCAATCTACAGGATTGTCTACTCATTAAATGTGTGGGGAATTAAACTACTATAAAATTGACTTTAAAATAATAAGAAACCTCATTTTTCATTTTAGCAGTCTTGTGAAAAGAAGTAGTTATGTATTCTGACTTGATTTCCTATTAGAAACAGTGGGTGCATTGTGTTAAATTCTTCAATAAGCTGTTTTTATGTTCAGTTCTAAAGGATTTGGTAATTAGGGACAAATATTCCAATGATAACCATGCCTAAATGGAAATAAACAATAATACTGAAGAAAAATATTCAAGGTAAAATTTTCAATAGCAAAACCCAGACTTCTTCTATAAGCAAATTAATATTTTCCTATGCTTTCTGCAATAAATCAATTGTATTGATAAAAATAGAGAATACCTTTGGAAGGATAAATTAAATTAGTTTTAAATAGATACAATCATAAGAACAATTTATTATTTTCATCTGAAATCATTCTCTTAATGTGATATGAAATTAGTACAGTTGACAGATACAATACTTAGGCATCAGGGTGACATTAGATACTCAAATAACAACAGATTTACCACATACATGGGATTACCCAGGAGGATTGTTTCCTGAAAGGTTCTTTAAAACAAGTGAACTGTACATTTAAGTTTTTCAAAACATATTAAGTGTAGTCCTTAATTAATAATTTTTCTTTAGAGAAATTTCAATGTTTAATGGAATTTTATTTCATATTTATGTTTAAATTACTATAAATCTAGAAATAAAGAATGTTGAGGGAAGAAATCTTTCCTAAAGAAATGCATATTTTAATAGCAATCTAATTTTCCAAACTAGTAATATTTTTTCCAATATAAATAAAAAGATGTTAAATCCACATACCTTACAAGGTAAGTAAGACTAAATAGTTTATTCAATATTTTTGTCTGTGACACTATCCATCTTTTCCTACAAAGTAACATTTTTTTATTGAAAAGAATATAATTACTAAACTCATATAAAGCCCAGCTAGCCAATGGGATGTTATAATGTAATAGTGAGACACTGCTGTACTCATGAGATTCAATATAAAAGAAGTTACTCAAAAAATCAATAGGTAATTTATAAAGTCATCACTATTAATGCTGGCATAAAATATTTCATTTTATATACAACTGAGATAAAGCATTTGATCTTAGAATAAAAAACCTTAAATCATTCAGTGAGTAGGTATTATTTCATTCCCTACATTCTATTTAGACATGTGCATACATGGTATCAAAGCATATCTGTGGCTCTGAAGTTGCACAAAGAACTCCTTTCTCATGGCAACTTAATGAAAGGAACCATATAGGCTTTGCCTATGGACAACTGCCATGTGCCCATTGTAAGGAAGCAGTATAGAACAAGGGTTTGTTTCAGATTACAAAGGACAGGGACAGAAGCATGCAAGGAATTAGCTGGAATGTAATTAGAGGGTGAATAGAAGGAAGATACAAATATAATTGTATGAAAAATCTTGCCAAAATGCTTACCTAATTGAAGAAAACTATAAAAAAAACCTACATAAATTTAAAGATGTAATACTTGCGCAAACTACTTAAACAACAATGGATAAACATACATAGCTAAATCAAATGATACAGTATGTAGTTATTAAAATCACGTTTATATAATGTATAAAAATGTATTTTCTATGTATTATGCTGAAAACAGGGATATTACAAATTTATAACCTCAAAAATATAAGAAAAATACAGATAAGAAGAGTCTAATTTTTAAGAGAACTAGATAGTAAATTGTAAGTTTTCTGTTCTCTCATTTTATACTTTTAATCTTTGTGAACATTCTGCAATAATTGTATCATTTTGATAGGAATAACCTCTATAAGGGTACATTGTTTTCTTTTCAAAGAAAATACTCTCTGAAAGGGATAGTTGGAGAAAACAAAGGAGGGGCTAACAATGCTGGACAAGAAATGCACTCATTACCTTACTCGTGTAACTGAAACCCTTCTGTACAACATCTCTAGAATGAAATAAAAAAAATTTTAAATTACTCTCTGAAAGTCACTTTGAAATAAATGTATAAAATCAGGGTAATATTGTATTTTAAATAGTTGAACTTTTCTATCAGAAAATGATACAAAGAAGTCTTAAATATGCATTCTATATCCATTGCATATAAATAAATGCTAAATGCTTATGTTTCACCCCATTTTTAGAAATGAACAGAAAAGCTAACCAAAATAAAACTGATCTTTGAATTCTTATGCTCTTTGATCTAGAATATATATATGTGTATATATATATATGTGTGTGTGTGTGTGTGTATATATATATATATATATATATATATAATTTTAAGTCATTAAGGTGCTTATGTCTCTCTGTTTTATTCCAGTTGTGTGACTCTCATTTGTTGGAAATTACTAAGAGGGTTTATTGAGGGAGGGAAGATTGCTTTCAGTTTGGTTTTTCATTTTGTGTTAGCAGCATGCATTTATATTGCTATAAAATCAAATCATCTATAAAACAGGTTTCATATTTAATCTTGGTAATGTTGCCAGTATTCTATTAACATGTTAAGGCAACTTTCCAAAAAGTGAAGTAATTTTTCACATAACTTCATAATTACAGAGAAGGTAAAATATAACATGTAGGTTTTTTTTAAACATGAAAGAGGGCAAGCATGCTGTCCATGGGAACTCTAATTCTACTCTGTAAAACTTCAGTTGAACACTATTTCAAAGAAGCATCTAAGTAAAGAATGCATACAATGGTACATCTGTTTAAGGATCTTGAAGTGCTTCAAAAAGTCAGGGATTGTAATTCCCATTTTGAAGGTGATATTCATGGACTCTACACTCAGACTCTAAGATTACTAAATGAACCCCATGCAGACTCCAAGAATTACAAACAAGCATTCCTTCAAGTCACATCATTTGCATTCAGACCTACCAACACTGAGACAATCAGGCCTCTTCATTTTTTTTCCGATTTTCCCACTACCTGGTTCTTTTAACAGCTCTCATATCAAGCATTTGGCCTCACATACCACCTAGCTTTCTATTAACAGGGCTCAACTAGTCTTTTTTTTCCCTAAACAGCAGTGAAGATTCTGGATGAGCAGAAACTCAGAATTCATAGACTCATAAAGTTAAAAACAGAGTAATTAATTAGTTGATTAATGATTCTTAGTAAACTCTGGTTGAAAATACTTATTAAGAATAGCAAAGATAAAAATCACAAAAAAAGTAGAAAACTGACCACACAGTCTTTATTTTCTGTCAAAGCTCAGAGGAAAGTCCAGTTTTCTGGAGCATTCCTCCTCCACAAACACTTCCTGTCTCTCTCCAGACCAACCCTGCAGACTCCTCTCTCGCTAAGAGTACCAGTTTGCAACTCTGATCACCTCTGTATCTCCAAGAACATCAGACAGGCATTTAGAAAGCAATCCTGTGTAGTTTAGTAGCTATGTCAGATTAATGTGAAATAATGAACAAAGTGCATCTGTATATTTTAATGAAAAAAAAAAACTAAAGCTATTATGTATAATGAGGCTTTCTGAAAATGAATTTTTAATGTTTTGAAATCAATGCATAGATTAGGATAACAAACTGACTCAGAACTCTAATTTTGATTCCAGCTTGGACTCATTTGAATTGGGTCTATGGGAAGCAAAGTAGATTATTTAATACATTTTAAATGAAAAGCATAAAATATCTTGTGAAGTCACTTATAAGGGCTGTGGATGTAACTCAGTGGGACAACACTTGCCTAATATATGCAAGGTCCTGTGTTCAAAACACAGCACTCTCAAGAGGAAGGGGATCATTTGTATCTCTAAAATTAATGTTATCTAGAGATTAACACAATTAATCAATTATAAAACATGTTAAATTTTTGCATCCTACCACTTGTATCTATTATTTTAAATTTAAATTAGTGATTACATTGATTATATATTTCCAAGTGAGATATGAAGCAACATAGAACAAATCTGTTGTAACAAAGATTTGTTAAAAAATTATACTTTAAATGTAATGTTGAATGTTAAGTTGCATGTTCAATAGCAATAGAAGAAATAAAGAAAATTCCCAATTGGAATAAGCACACTTGTGAAAAGCAAATACAAATGTTACTGGTTTGTAATAAATTCAGCCATCAACTCATCCTCTCCAGTCTTTGAAATAAAACAAAGTCTCAGACAAAAACAATTCTGTGAATTAAAAATCATACCTTTCTTAGTAACACAGTAACACCTTTCCTATTAGCAATCGACTGGTTCATACTCTCTGAAGCACAGCACTATCATTGTGGGAGACAAAGCAGGGCCCATCTTACTTTTCTTCATTTTTGCCAGACAAGAGTAGCTACTCAGTGTTTGTAAGTTCAAGCAATCTGAACTGAATTCTAGACCAAAACAATTTCCAGTTACTGTAATAAATATAAAACTTTCTGCACCTCTTCTCAGGTCAAATTTCAAACCACATTCCTTAACATTTTTTGAGGGTGGGTGTGACCAACCCATTTAATTTTTCCATTTCTCTACTCTCCCATGCCAACCCAACAATCTATAGTCAATATACTGGGACACAGTTAAGCAAGCGTCCCAAGTGGTAAGCACAGGCCTGACAGCTGGCACTGTTGGCACCTACAAGTTATTGAACTATTTGTAATCAAGTTCAATTCCAGTTCTATTATTGTCTCTTACCTATCCCTCTGTTTACCTCAATATAGCCATTGAATATCACTCAGACTCTAGAGTTCTTTGTTCTCTTTACCTCTTTTCAAGTCTCTGGACGCTACCTACAAACAGGTGTGTTTTTATATGATTCCCTGGATTCATCCTCCTCCTTATTCCTATTCTACCTACCTCCCCACCCTACCTTCCCATGTGATATATGTTCTTCTCCATGAGAGCTAACAACCAAAACCTCGTCCTTCCAGCCATTCTAACATGGTAATTGGCCAGAGTCTATCTTTCTATCTTCTTTAAGCATGCCAACATTGCTTACACAAAAGGTAATGAAATAATGAAGTTGTACGCTTGCCACCAAACCTACCTGCTATTACTATAGACACCACTGTATATCTGTCAAGGTTGAGAAGAAAGACTATTTATTAGGGGACCACTTTATTGGGGGAGCACTTTTACAAGAGGGGTGGATTAAGGAGTACCTTAGGATTGGGCTGCTATGTTACACAGAACATCATGGGTATATGCTTTGTCATGAAAATAAATTCACTTAAATAAGTGTATTTAGTGCACTGTAATAGATGCTAAATGAATAAAGAGACCGAGATTTAAAATATGTTTTCTCTGCTCATCTGGCAATATATAATAAACTGTGTTAGTAAGCTATAAGGAAATAGGAACACGATAGAGGACTGTGACTAGCGCTGGCAAAAAGAAGCACTTACCAAATAAATAAATAAATAAATCTTGTGATATATGTAGACATTTTTCATTTAAAGGAAAAAGGGATTTCAGGTAATGGTATAAAGATGGTGTAATTTTTTCCAAGTCTTTCCATTTCCTAACAAATGGGGCAATGTCATTCTTTCTGAGGGAGGCATAGAATTCCATTGTGTATATATATCACATTTTCTTGATCCATTCATCTACTGAGAGGCATCTAGTAGCTTTAATATGTCCTTGTTTGTAATCATTTGGGTAAATGCCCAAAAGTGGGATTGCTGGGTCATAGGGGAGCTCTATGTGAAGTCTTTTGAGGGACCTCCATACTGCTTTCCAAAGTGGTTGAACAAGTTTACATTCCCACCAACAATGCAGTAGGGTTCCCTTCTGTCCACATCCCCTCCAGCATCTGTTTTTATTAGAGTTCTTGATTTTAGCCATTCCAATTTGGGTGAGGTGGTATCTCAATGTTGTTTTGGTTTGCATTTCTTTTATGGCTAGGGAGGTTGACCATTTCTTCATGTGTCTATTGGCCATCCTTCTTTACTTGCATCAATTGTATTTGGAGTTTGGGATGAGAGAATGTGATCAATATGTAAATGGAAAAGGAATGAGGCACCTGGTGGCTGCCATATAGGTAAAATTATAGCCATCATTGTGCAGTGGCTTGTGATGTCTGGTTTTATCAAGAAGACAGAGACAGAGCTACCACCAATTTTTAAACAAAGGACTGACAGCATTACATTACAGGTCATTTGTAAAGTCCCCTCAATCACTCACTGGCAAGCGAACACTCTTGCCTGGCACAAGACTTTCCAATCCTACCTGACTAATCTTCTCGACCTTCCTTGGGGCTTGGTATGGGACAGGAAACAAAATCTGACCTTACCAAGTTCCTTTCTCCAAGGCAAACAGGAAGTCATTCCTATTTTAAAGAAGCCAAAATACAACTTGACAACAATCACAGAGAAATTGAGCATTGAAATGGGAGACTGGGATTTCAACCTACTGCCTCCAAAACCACATATGTGGCATAAAGTAGTTTTCCACATGCCACGTTCATTTATTCTTATAAAAATTTATATTATATTATAATCAGTTAATAAAATAATAAATTAAAAGGCCAAAAGACCAGGCACTGGTGGCTCACACCTGTAATCCTAGCTACTCAGGAGCCTGAGATCTGAAGATCGTGGTTCAAAGCCAGTCCAGGCAGGAAAAGTCTGTGAGACTCTTATCTCCAATAAACCACTCAGAAGACCGGAAGTGGTGCTGTGGCTCAACGGGTAGAGTGCTAGCCTTGAGCTGAAGAGCTGAGGGTCGGCTCCCAGGCCCACAGTTCAAGCCTCACCAGTGACAAAAAAAAATACTAAAAGGTAATTCTACATAGAATACATAGAATAAGAAGGTTGAGCAAAGGTTATCTTATCTTGAACAAAGGTATCTAGCAAGGTTTAGAAATGCTTAAACAACAATGCTGACACTCAAAATAAAGATGGCTGTCAATCTGCCTTCTTCAACCCATTCACCAATGAGCATGGTTTTACTGATAGTTGTCTCAGTATATCAAAATGAAAGATGAGATTTGTAATCAAAACATGTGTTATGAAAATGGCAAAGAGTTTCTTTTTCACTACTTCAAAAAGAAATGTGTAATCCAAAAAGAAGGCATAGGAGATAAGAGCCATGAGGGAGATGGACTACTATAATGGCAAATATTTTCTCTAATTTTCACAAGTTTTGTAACTATGGAGTCCTGAGCGAGATGTGATGAGATTTTTGTTTTATCATGAAAATGCTTGAAATAATTTAAATTGGATACAAAGTTAGAAAATGTCCAAATTATAATACAAACATGTCAGCTTCTATCATGTAGTTTTCAGCTTCATTTAAAAATGAATTTTTGGTAATAAAGACAAGAAAAAATTCACACAATTAGATTTTTATATTTGATATTAGGCAAATAAAAGAACAGCTGCTTTTTTCTAGAAAGAGAGTAGGCAGCAATGAAGTTAAGAGTAACTTCCACCATTTAAGGGAAGACCTGCTATTCAATGACTCAAACTATTAAAACGAATTTACTGGTTCATTCTAACTAAAATCAAGGATTTGAGAGATCATTTTCAATAAGTGCGAATTCAATAAAATCTGTTTAAGAAGACAAACAGCTTTTATTCTGAACCTTGCCACTCCTATTCATCAACCTCAAAATTAGTACAGCAAGTACACAATACCACATACTAATTCACATATTATTTCTGCTTTAACCATACCAAAATAGCATAATGAATATGACAGTGGTCTGGATCTAATGTTTAAAATTGGTGATAATAAAGCCAGGGGCCAGTGGCTCACTCCTGTAACCCTAGTTACACAGGAGGCTGAGATCTGAGGATCGCGATTCAAAGCCAGTCTAGCCAGGGAATTCCATGAAACTCTTATTTCCAATAAACCACCAGAAAACCAGAAGTGGTGCTGTAGCTCAAGAGGAAGAGCGCTAGCTTTGAGCTGAAGAGCTGAGGGGCAGCGCTCAGACCCAAAGTTTAAGCCCAACAACAACAACAAAAATGGGGACAATAAAAATGTTGTTAAAAAATTCAGATAGTAGAGTACAGATCATAATAAGAAGTAGGAATTCTTTGCTGAAAGGAAAGGGAAAGGGATAATAGAGAAGTAGCTAGTGCTGGTGCAGTTCTCATTCTTAATAGTATCTCCAAACCTCCAAATAGAATAATTGTTGCATGCCTCAAAACCACACAGAAAAGAGCTATTTCACATATTAAAATAATAAATGTTTAAGTAAATGAAGTCAAGCTATTAAAATAGTTACAAGTAGACTATACTTTCACATTACATTTTTACTGTTTATATGACAATACATGAGATTAAACTCCCAGATCATATTTGCCCAGAAATATCTCTTTAAAAGTCTTATGAAAAAAGGATTTCTCAGACACTAATGATAGTGTAATTCTCCTATAATATTTGGCTAAATGAAATAAGAGATGTTAGGGCTAGGAGTGTGCCTAGCAAGCACAATGTTACAAGTTAAAACCCTGACACTGACAAAAAAAAAAGAAAAGTGAAGGAGGGACAGGGACAGAGGAAGGGAGACGGGGTGGGAGAAAGGGAAGGAAAGAGGTACAGGAAGGTGTGACCTTGATGTCTCTGTAGAGGACATTTAACAGCTGTAAAATTAAATGTGACCCAATTACAGTAACAGTGCTTTTGGTAATGCTGAGATGTTACTTTCTCTAAGTTTGACTAGGAGATACAGGTTGTGTGTAAACTTAGGATCTTCACAAAACTCCTTTTCTAATTGCTTTCCTATTTTCCCTCTTATTTGTCTGAGTCGTTCCAGTATATAGATAAAAGCTAGTCATCAAGGTGCAGGAGAGCTCGAAGCGCTGCCTAGCTTCATTCCTCAAGTGCATGAATGACCAGCCTTCTCAAAACACAGACAACTAGAAATAGAGCTGTCAAAACTTTCCTTTAAAAATGCTTATTTTTCTCCTGAATTATCAATATATTTCACCATTTCTTTGTCATGCCTCAAAATTCAAAATGATAGACCATTTACACCAAGTTTCAAAAATTAGAAAAAAGTGACTAATTACTAGAATAAATGGTTCTAATTCTTTTAGTATTTCCTTGGAAAGGTGCTGTACAGAGTTACATTCTTGGTGACTTTATCTTAATTATGATGGTGATGCTATAGTTATATAATATATAATCAAACAGTAAACTGGACAAAAGGTACATAGCCCTTCTTTGCATTATCTTTGTAAATTCCTATATATTTGTAATTTCCAAATAAAGAGTAGAAAATAAGAAAATATCGATAAAGTACATAATAGGAACCATACCTCAATGCTAATATAAAAAACAATAAGTAAGAAGGAAATTATTCCCACAAATATAAGAGATCAATATGGATAAGTAGCCATGAAAATAAATTAAAACAAAACAAGTATAAATTGCAATAATGTCAATGTGTTGACAGTCAGCTTAATGGAGTTAAACATGTATGACACCCAAATTACCTATATGTGAGCTAAACATACCCTGCATTCCAAGAATATAGTTGCTGGAGACCTACTGCAATAAGATACTAGTCTAAATTTTAATTTTTAACCATATAATTTTCATGGATATCAAAATCACAATCATATTCAAAACTATTTAACTTTCCCTATAAAAAAATTCACTGAACTACTTTTAAAAAGAAGGGCACAAGGTAAATAAATGTGGCACTCCAAGAAGACAGACCATCAGTGATTTGGGAGATAGAGAGAAGCATCATGGCAGTCCCCAGATTCTAGATAGTGACTCACAAACCATTCAGACTGGACCATGCTGAGAGAACATCCCATCCTTTGCTGACTGGGATGACTGGGAAAAATTCTCAGACGATAGGTGATGCTGAGCTGTAAATCAAACTATAACTTAGTATAAAGGGTTTATCCTAGGTACCATGTACCTCCTATAATACAGACTCCACAGAAACAATAATCTCAACACACAAAGAGCCAACAAACCCTTGAAGCATTTTCATAAACATATACTTACCAGAGTAGGTGTGATGAGATATTTTATTTGACAATATTTGGTTCTTTAAGTTTTCTGTACTCTATCAAAATAAAATGTGAACAGTTTGAAGACTATAAAGGTTCTTAAATTTCTTCTAATTTTCATGTCTTCAATTACATCTCAGCATTGTTTCTGAAGGTTGGAAAGAGAATGTTTTTACCTGAATATGATTAGAAATCTCAACTTGACTTCTACCAGTAGCATTTCAAGAGTGTTATACTGTCCCCAGGGTATTAACTTTGTTTTAGCACTGTGCGAGTTCAGGATCCTAGCAGAAGCTGTGCTCAGCATCGTTTCAAGAACCTGAATGACTATCTGCCTCCAAGAGGCTAACTGGGGTAAGAGTGGCTTTTAGAGCCACATGCCCAAGAAAGTGTCAAATTGTGAACTCTTGTTTTTCTAAAATGAACACACATACACACACATACACACACACACACACACTTCTGTGTTGAAGTATTTTAGTTCACTTCTAAGCATGAAAAATAGAACAAAAAAATTCAAGAACATACTGAAATTATTTTATCCCTAATGATAATACATGTTAAGAGAACACAGTTGATGTTAAGGTCTACATATACCAATAGGTAAAGTCTAGATCTATATATCAAAATTCTAAGACTGAACATTATGCATAATTTTACATGCCTAAACCCTAAAAAGGCAAAAAAGCCATCTGTAATATGAAAAATATTATATGATACTATATCTAATAAAATAAAGTTTAAATTCCAAATTTTTCATTATATATTTCTAAAGGATTTGTAGCACTGCTGTTTTTCATTTCCGAACATCTAAATCTTAAAACATCTGTAATATATTCCTGTTCAATCATACATTGCTAATTAACACTGAGAACATATTCCCATTATGATTAAAACCTAACTCTTTCCAAAGTGATACCACATTTGTAAGCAAGTAGTTAAAAAAAATCATGCTGAGCTGAAAATACTGGGTTTCTGTGCAAGATGAATCACCTTTCTTATCTGCACTGTTCAGATCAAAATGTCACAACAATTAAATTACAATTTTGTCTGACATCAATATCCCATGCAACAGAGGAAAACATACAACCCTGATTTCAGAGGAAAACAGACAACCCTGATTTCAGGGATAGTGTTTGCTTTTAACTGGCAGACAAATTGAGCAATGAATCAAATTTTGCTAAAGAAAACATGAGACACACTGCTAGATCACAGAGGTCAGGGAATTCATCAAGAATGACTTCCCTAGAACTTTGTTGCTTTTGACTCAGAGGAAAGAAATTTATCTCTTTTTTCATACATACAAATATAAAAGACACATAAGACACATATTATCTATATACTACATAGGTCTATAGATGATACTAAGCAACACATGAAAGTAAATCACACTGATCCTATTCTATTACATCACATGTGCATACTGATAGTTATGTGCATAAATATATGAGTGCATGTTTGTAATTACAGAGGAAAGAAAGGAGCCAATACTTTTGCCTTCAAAAGTCTAGAATCCTCCATACCTAACTCATCTATTCTCTGATCATATAAAATATTATACAAGAGCCGAAGGAAATCCTAAAATTGACCTTGAGCTGCTGCACTTTTCTGAGGCCAGAGTATTCATGGGCATAAATCTAGCTGGAGAAATAGGAGAGAGATCTCTGGTCTCCTAATTGCTAATTTATTATAATGATCAAAGTGTAAAGAGATGGATTCCTTAAAGCTGACAAATAGTATAAGTAGAAATAATGACAGGTCTTTATGATTACATAATTTTGTATTTATTTGTAAAGGCTCAGCTTTCAAAAATCTTCTAGGACTTCCGGAGAAAATGATGTTGTACTAGAATCTTCTATCAAGGCATACTTGGATTCCATAGACAATTCCACTATAATGTTCATTCAGAATTCAGACAGCAAATGTTCTATGCTTACCAGACAATACAATCTGTTACAACAACTCAATTCTTTAGTGTATGGCAAATGAAGGCACAAAGACAGAGGTAGTTAACCAGGGCTCATGCCTATAATCCTACCTACTCAGGAGGCCTGATTCTGAGGATCAGAGTTGAAAGCCAGAAAACCCAGGCAGGAAAGTCTATGATCTCCCATTAAGCACTAAAAAACTGTGGCACTATGGATTAAGTGGTAGAGCACTAGCCTTGAACAGAAAAGCTCAAGGACAGCATCTAGGACTGAGTTAAATCACCAGGACCAGCAGGAAAAACAAAAACAAACACAAAAACAAAATCTCATGGATATGGTTATGTTTCAATAAATCTTTATTTATCAAACATGTGACAGGCTAGATTTGGCCTGTGGGTCATTATTTGCATTCACTGGCATAGGAGGCTAAGCATGCTATTCAGAGAATAAAGGTGAAGAACAGATACATAAAGTGACACATAGTTTACTCCACTAACAAATGGCAGACACAGACCCTTTCTGACCTTTTACCCTTTACCCTTTATCTCCCTATTGAAACAATATCTCCCACAACACACAAGACCAGAAAACTGATGGATTTTGAAAACAAACAGAGAAAAAATGAATAGCTGTCAGACAAAAGGCTTCCACCTGGGAGCTACTTGGTAGGATCATAGTTCAAGGCCACTCAGGGAAAACGTCTACAAG
Source organism: Dipodomys merriami (assembly GCF_024711535.1). Taxonomy (NCBI): domain Eukaryota; kingdom Metazoa; phylum Chordata; class Mammalia; order Rodentia; family Heteromyidae; genus Dipodomys; species Dipodomys merriami. The sequence goes on from NW_027205259.1 coordinate 1,004,804, forward strand.
ACCTCTATCTCAACCAATAGCTGAGTATAATGGAACATGCCTGTTATCTCAGCTAATTGGAAGGTAGAGATCAAGAAGACTGAGGTTCCAAGCTAGCCAGGCAAAGTCTGCAAAAGGCCATCTCAACAAAAAAAGAAAAGTATAAAATGGAAGGATTTGGGATCCAGGAACAACCTAGCAGAAAGTGAGACCCTGTCTCAAAAATAACCAGAGCAAAAGGGGTTGAGGCTGTGGTTTAGTGGCGGAGCACCTGCCTAGTAAAGCCCTGTGTCAAACTTGAGTACTGGTATTTTTTTTAAAGTTCAAGTATTCAGTTTTAAATCGATTGTATCTTAATATTTGCACATACCCTTCTTACTCTACTAGAAATGGTCATTTGAAGGCAGAGATTATGTCATTTGTAGATCACTTCCAGCTAACACATCACACAGAGCCCTGTTTTATTCTAATAATTAAACAAGCAAATGTCCTTTAAGTAACTAAAGTCATCTCAAACAAGGTACTTTTCCCAACAATAACAATTTTCCCCACGTTGGTCCGACATCATCAGCAATGCTGTTAAAATGTTTTGCTCTACAGTTTTATTAACAATCCAATCATTGTATATTATTTTCAAAACCCAACCTGAAACCTACTGCCTTCTCAAATTTAATACCACCTCTCCATAATTAAATTTACTAACTAAAGCAATACTGTCTTCATTTCATCACTGGTACTTAAAATACAAAGGTTCCTAGCATCTCACAGATGGAGATGTAGCAGTCTAGACTGGGATCTAGATATCTAGCAGAACTTTTTAAAAAGCCAAGGATCTCTTTCAAGGTAGTAATAATCTCAAATATTCCCTGTAGTTCCACTATATAGAAGGGAGAGATTCCACATTCTTACTCTGCTTATCAGAGACTCTCCCAGATTTTGCCACTGGATCCAGTTTGTCTTATTTTCTCCTCCTTTCCTAGGGTGTGTGTGTATGTGTGTGTGTGTGTGTGTGTGTGTGTGTGTGTGTGTGCGCGTGCGCGCGCATGCTGGTACTAGGTTTGTGTGTGTGTGTGTGTGTGTGCGCGCACACACATGCTGGTACTAGGTTTGGCTGCCTGGGCTGTAATCCTCAGATCTCAGTTTCTTGAGTAGACAGGATTGAAGTTGTAAGCCATTAGCACCTGACTTTTATTTTGTAATCTCAGCTTTCTCCTTTTCCTTGAGGGAAAAATATAAAACTATTTTTAAGCAAAGTCTCAAGGTATTCTTTCAACATACACTTTTGACCACATTGGCAAGAGATCAATCCCTATATATTTCACCAGGATCATGGCTGTTCTGTAAGACGAGAAATGACAAGTTATCCACAGAGAACACCCATGGCCCCCACCTGCACATGTCCACAAACCCTTTCTTAACTAAACAAATGGTCCACAGTCCTGTCTCCTGTTATGCAAAAGGATGTTATGTTCTCAAGGACACTGCTTAGCTCTCTCCTGCATCATCAGCTTTTCCATTTCTACTGGCTCATTAACAGAGCAAACCATTGCATTGCACAACTTTAACATTACATTCTATGGCCTTCCAAATAACTGCCTGCCCCATTGTTTTTGCATTTCCAACAAACTAGCACTCATGTCCAAATTCACATTCTTAATTCCACCACCACCTTATTCTCCCACTATCTTCCCCTTCTAGCTCTATTATGGAATTATGGAAATATACTATCTTTTGTCATATAGGTAATTTTTTCACTTCTTTTGCTCTCATGCTCCACACCCTATCTATCATCTTGTAGCCTGTTATTCTCAAAATATTTTTCTTTCTCTCCTTTTTTTTTTTCTTTTTCTTTTTTTTCTGGTGCCTGTAGTGAGGCTTGAACTCAGGCCTCAAGCTCTTGATAGCTTTTTCCACTCAAGGACTGATGCTCCAGCACTTGAGCCACACCTCTGCTTCTGGATGTTTGACCATGAATTAGAGGTAAGAGTGTCTGGGAATTGTCTGCCTAGGCTGATTGTGTTCTTGGTTCCTCAGACCTCCTCTTGAGTAGGTAGGATTACAGATGTGAGCCACAAATCTCTTTGATTTGTTTAGTCTCTTTGTGTAGTTTAAGTGGCCTTGAAGGCAAGCTCTTCCTGCATATGCAGGAAAGTGGTGGGGTTACTGGTATGTAAGGACTTCCTTTACAAGCCTACTTTAAATTCCTACACACACTTTTCCCCTTATCAGAGCATTTAAAAATTATATCATCTTATTATCTTTATCTCTCTCCAGAAGAATGCATATTCCAAGATATCCAAGATTTGTTCTCTGCTTCTACCCCATTGCCAAAAACAGTGTTTGGTACATAGTCAGCAGTGGATTTTTGTTGAGGAATGCCAAAGCACGAGTTGAGCTAGCCATATGAATCTGATCATGCTTTCTGTAAGAAGCTAATAAACTGTGTCATTCGCTCTTGTGGGTCCTATAATTCTACAACAATTCTTTATGTGGTACTGGGAATATATTAGACCATGCTTGTTGAGCTTATTTTCCAGACAATTTGAGATCAACGATTCCTCCCGATTGAAAGTGGGAAAAGCCTTGGCAAGGTGAATACATCCTGTCCTTTCACGACAGGAGATAGGAAAAGCTCTCCTTCGTCGCCGGTTAAACACAGCCATGCCCCCAGTCCTGTCCCACGGCGCTGCACGGCGGTGCCCGGGCTCACTAAGGTCCCTTCCTTGGACCTGGAGCCTCAGGGGGACAAGAACTGGTCTCTCAAGTCTGTGGGGAGCTGGCCCCGAACACACTGAGCTGTCCCAAGCGGAGGAAGGTGCGTCCTCCCCTGCTGTGAGCGCACCGTCTCCACCGCAGGACCCCGCGTCGGGGGTCTGCGGGCCGGACCAGCTCGGGCGCGGTCGGTCAGCCCACGGCGACTGCGCGCGGGGTCCAGGCGGCAGAGACGGACAGACAGACACGTCCAGCATGCCGTCGGTGCCGCCTTCAGCCGCTCAGCTGGCCAGGCGCGCGGCGCTGGGCCGGGGGGGGGGACCCTCGCGGGCCCCGGTGGGACAGAGCCCCGCACCGACCTCACCGCCCGCGGCTCCCCAGGAGTTTCTGGAAACTTCTGGAAGGCCCCGGCGCTGGCACACCCGGGGGCGAGGAAGATGTGGGGGTGACTTTAGTCCCACCGGGGAGAGGGGGGGGTCCCCCCGAAGACGCGGGTTTGGGGACGGGGCCGCGGGGCCTGACGGACCCCGGGGCGCCCGGACGCACCGCAGCCCACGGGCGGGTGTGGACGCGGGGTGCGCCCCCCTCCCCGTCCTGCCCACGCGGGCTGGGCCGGCGGGGAAGAGCCGAGGACCCCGGGGCCGGCGGAGGCCGCGCCGCCCCGGACCGCCGAGCCGCCGCCGCCCGGGGAACTTGGCAAAGAGAAAGACTCGGATTACCTGCGGGCGCGGCGCGCGGCGGGTCTGCGGTACGGCGGCCCCGCGGGCTTTCAGCAGCTGCCGTAAAGCAGGCGGCGCGGCGCGACCTGTGGCCGTGGCCGTGGCCGGGCCTCCGTTCCCACGGCCGCCGGGCCCCGCCGCCAGCGTCAGCGCCGGTCGCGCTGAGTCATTCAAACAAAGCAGAGCAGAGCAGACCGACGCGCGCGGAGCCGAGCGGCCGCCCGCGCCGACCCGCGCACCCCGCGCCGCGGCCCGCGCCGGCCTGCCCCGCCGGCCCGCGCGCCCCGCGCCGACCAGCGCCGGCCTGCCCACCCGCGCCGGCCTGCCCCGCGGCCCGCACGGACACGGACAGGCGCGCGGAAGGCGGCACGCTCTCGCTCCGAGGACGGTTTTCCTTTTCTTCTTAAAGTCCATGACCAGGACTCGAACTGGGTACCCGCCACTCTCGCTCCAGGGCTCCACCGAGCCACGCCACCAACCCCAAGGAGACTTTGTTAATGCTTCTTTCCCCTTTTTGCTGTCATTGCATAGGCGACGCGCGGAGCCCCTACACTTAAGTCAGGTGGAGAGCACGTATCCTCTCGGGTAATGTCGCCCCTGCCCTTGCTCCCAGTTTTCCCTCCCTGCCCCACCTGCAAGGTGCAGAGTTCATTTTCAACTTAGTGTCTACTGAGTAGCACTGCTGCATTTTTTTTTTTCTTGTGGTCGGTTGTGGGGCTTGAACTCGGGGCCTGGTCGCTGCCTTGAGCTTTTGTTCTCAAGGCTATTGCTCAGCTACTTTGAGCCATGGCGCCACTTCTCATTTTCTGGTGGTGTCATGGACTTTTTCGCCCCGGACTGGCTTTGAACCCCAATCCTCAGACCTCAGTCTTTTAAGTGGCTGGGCTTCCAGGCGAGAGCAAGGGCACCCAGCCCAATGTATTTCTTTTTAAGACGGGCATTTTTCAGTGCATTGATGTCACAACCAAATTGCTGAAGAAAAACAGCCTAGGATTCAAATAAGTTATTCGAGTACTGTCTTTTTTTTTTAATTCCTAAATGTTAATGCAAAAGGAGAGATAAGACAAGCTTAAAGGAGCATTTGGATGAGTAAGGCACAAAAATGAAGGCTGGGAAAGTGGCTTGGTGGTAGCCCTTGCCTTTCATGAATGAGGCCTTGGGTTCGATTCCTCAGCACCACATAAGCAGAAAAAGCCCGAAGTGGCGCTGTGGCTCAAGTGGTAGAGCGCTAGCCTTGAACTGAAGAGCTGAAGGACAGTGCCCAGGCCCAGAGTTCAGGCCCCCCACCGACAAAAAATAAAAAAGAAGCAGGAATTTCTTGAGTAAATGAAATAAATAATCACAATTGCAGAGCCGGTTGGAGCTTTAAGTAACAAAAAAAAAAAAAAAAGGCAGAAAGATGTCATGAAAACGAAGGGCAAGAAAGAAGGGGAGAAAAGAGGAAAACTGACTGGGCACTGATGCCTCTGAATATGTAATCCTAGTTTCTCAGAAGTTGATATTCCAGGATTTAAAGCTAGCCCAGCAAAGAAAAGTCTGTGAGACTCCTATCTCCAATTAACGAACAGAATCAGACATGTAGCTGTGGCTTAAAAGTTAGAATGCCAGCCTTGAGCAAGAGTGTGAGGCCCTGTCTGAGCTCAAGCCCCAGTACACAAAAAAGAAAAACACAAGCTTAAATGGGAGGGCTAGGGCTGGGAAAGGGGTGTACAAGAAAGAAAAGCAACAGAGGGAGAGGAAGAGACAGGAGGGAGAACAAGAGGGAGGAAGAGAAGGAGGAAGACAGAGGAGCACAGGAAAGAGGAGAGGAGGAGGCAGAGAGAAAGGACAAAAACTAGGCTTATAAGGTAGCCAAAGAGTAGAGGAATATGTTTACTTGCTATTTAGAAATTGTGACAAATGATCCACTAAGGGAGATTTTTTAAATATGTAAACAGATAAACAACTGTCTGTAAATGAGCCCCAAATGAGGAGTCTTGTTTGAATGAATGAGATTTGGCAGTTGTGCAAAATGAGGAAATTCTTTCTTTCCCTGCATCTTGAGGGGTTGAGTCATCCAGCAAACATGAGCTGGCTGGATTCCTGAAAGGCACAGCAGATGGATGCGTGCTGGTTAGTTTTAATAACTGTATGATATTTCCTTCTGTATTTCTGTCAGTTCTAGAAGAAAAGCATCTGAATAAAATGTTGGGGCCTTAATAGGGGAATAAAAGCCAAAGTAGTTACTTACTGCATTCATATCCACCCACCTAGAGTTTACAGTTAAAGATTTCAAAATATCAGTTTCTCCTGATTTCATTTTCTCACCCCTTTGCTTTTTGCCTTCACTGCATTTATTTTTGTATGCATATAGTATATTTGTTTTACAGTGGAGCTGAATAGAGGAAAGATGGTTTTCATTAAAATGAAGGAATGGAAGGAATTTTAGCAAGCCTTCTCTAAGTAAATCCTTTCTAAAACAAAGGATTTTTAATGCGAATGAGAGTAATTAGATATAAAATCAGATGGAAGGGAATAGAGTAGAAATTAGAAAAAGTTCTACTCCCTAATTCCTGAAAAAAGCTAGCAAACACTATAAGGAAGTTTTCTCTTATCTGATAATGTAAGAGATCCCTGCTTCTAGTACCCAGAAAAAAAAAAAAAAACTAAAAAAGGAAAATTTGTATCTGACTTTTTAGACAAGTTTCATTTCTCTGAAAGATGTACTAGAGTGTAAAAGTTTTGAGTTCTTCTTTCTATAACCTCCAAAGAATATTTTTTGCAATGTAAGAATCCTGTCAATGTTGCCAACTCTTTGGATAAAGGCAAGGATCATCATTACATTTTCAGTAATCAGTAACAAAGAGATAAATCCAAGTCGTAGAAAGAACTTAATCTAAAAGAAGCAGAGGGGGAAAAAAAACTCTCAGGAACAAAGAAATAGAAAAACCTGAAACAGATGATGAGATTGGGAAACTGGTCTGAGAGAAGCTTTGTACTAAATGAGTATCATTCCTATGATCCTTGCTATTCAGGAAGCTGAGATCTGAGGATCCTGGTTCGAAGTCAACTACATGTGATCATGTCTTATTTCTAGCATTTTGGAGACTGGCTATCAGTTACCATTATAGCAATGTGATGATTTCAAGTCCTTTGTACACAATTGCTCTGCTTCTTAGTATGTCAAGATGATTTCCATTTAACAATTCATACAAGATTATGTTGGAAAATGTTAATCATTGGAATGTGAAAAATATTTTCTTTTTTAGAATAAAAATTAAGAGATGAAGATCTTGTGTCATGTTCCAACTACTTCTTTACAACATGATTTGTCACTGCATTTTAAAGGGAGGAACGGATTAACAGAGATGAATGGTGGGGAACATACATAAAACTGGAATTTGGAAATGCAGAAGGGTAGAGTTGGGATTGATGGGATGGGGAAATAATGGGGTTGGCACTGATCAAGATGTATTTGAACATCTAGACATTAAATTTAAACACCTTTGCACAGCTATTTGAAATACTAAAGAATAAAAATTAAGAAACAGAAGAAGGTAATAAGGTTGGCCACCTGTGACTCACCTCTGTGATCTTAGTTACTCTGGCAGCTGAGATTGGAGGATCAAGTTTCAGATCCAGGCTAGGCAGAAAACTCCCAAGAATCTAGCTCCAATCCAGTAAAAAAAAAATCCCAGAATGCCAGACTCAAGATGGAGCTCAAAGCTATGATTTTAAAAGCAAGCAAGAGTGAGAAATTCTGAGTTTAAGCTCTATTACTTGCACGAAGGAGGAGGAGGAGGAGAAAGAGGAGGAGAAGGCAAAGAAGAACAAGAAGGAAGGAGAAGAAAGGTAGCTCCTGATGTTACAGTTTAACAGTAGTTATACAGGCTAACAGTCTCAGTAACTTTACAGATGGAGAACTAATTTCAGGAATGCTACTAAAGAGTGTATTAAATCTGAAGTACAGTTGTCCAGCTTAATGTGAACTATATGGGAAAATGTGTTACAAGATTGCTTGTTAGGGAATGTAGCTCAGTAAGGAAGATTCTCTTCTCTTTCAACACCATATGTCTTTAGCGAATCTATTGTACAGATTTTAAAAGAGGTCTACTTGACACTGAGCATTTTTTACTTTTAAACATTTAACGTAAGTCTAAGAATTGCTCCTTTATGATTTTAATTTTGGGAAACAACTAGAAATTCTTTAGTAATTGAAATTATAGTATATGTATGTATGTGTGTGTGTGTGTGAGAGAGAGAGAAAGAGAGAGAGACAGACAGACAGACAGACAGATAGACAGACCGACAGATAGACAGACAGAGAGTGTGTCCTGGGGGTTGAAGTCAAGGCCTGGACACTGTCCCTGAACTTTTTGCTCAAGGCTAGCGCTCTACCTCGTGAGCTACATTTCTTGAGCTACATTTCTACCCTTTTTTTTTCATGTATACTTGGAGATAAGAGTCCTACTGACATTCCTACCAAGGCTGGCTTTGAACTATGATCCTCATATCTCAGCCTCTTAAGTAGCTAGAACTATAGGTATGAGCCACTATTGCTCAGCTAAATTTAAAGTTTTTATTAAAAAAAATTCTAAATAAGATATGTTGATGCATGACTGTAATCTTACTACTTGAGAAGGTGAAACAGGCAGATTTGGAACTCCAGGTCAGCGTGCGCAGCATAATAAGGCAAGAAACCTTTTTAGAAAATGAAATATAAGCGCTGCTTTTGCTGTATTTGATGCTGATATAATTTGTGGAGGGGAAGGGGAAAAAACAGATGGACCCATTACAACAATGAGATGTACAAGATGTTATGTCGAAAAATGAACTTTACAATTTTGGCGGGGTTGGGGGTAGGGGTGGTGGGGGTGGTGGTCGTAGGGGGGTGAGGGGGGTGGGGGGCAGAGAGAGGAAGGGATGATATGGGGAAACAAAGGAGGAGGCAAGAATGCTTGATAAGAAATGTACTCACTATCTTGCCAATGTAATTGTAACCCCTCTGTATGGTATTTTCACATTAATTTTTAAAAAAGAAAAAGAAAATGAAATAAAAATAAAACATAAACAAGACAATATTCTATGATAAATCTCTGTTTTTTTACAATTGTTTAAAAATTATTGTGTCATTTACATATATTTACCATCTTAACTTTTGAATGTAGTAAATGCATTCATAATTATTGATCATATAACACTGCCACCATCTTCATAACTCATCCCATCATATAAAAACTCTACTTATATTCTTCATTAAAGAAAGAGTTCTCTCTTACCCAAGACCCTTGTCACTAACCCTTCTACATTCTGTCTCATAAAAATGTTTTGATTCCTCTAAGTATCCCATGTAACCAGAATCACACGCTGTGTATCTTTTGCTTAGGGATTGACTTGTTTTACATAGCACAATGAAATCAAGATTCATCCATTTTATAGCTTATATTAGAGTTCCTTTCTTTAAGTCTGAATAGTATTCCATTTTAATGGATACTACATTTTGCACATTCATCACCCTCATGAGTAAAGTGTAAATACAAGTATACAACTATCTCTGAGATGCTATAAACCATCCTTGCAAATTAATTGAACTCCAGGAGTCCTATTTTCTTGATTTTCAGTGAGAAGTACAGATCACATCTTGTCTTTCCTAAGCCATCTGAAAGCAAGAAACAGTTATGTGGGAATGCCATCAGTTCACTTAACTGTATATCTCTCCAAGTTAATCGTGGCAAAATAAGTTTATTTGACAGGCTGTTGGGGCCTGTTACAGAACTGACTGCTTATTTGGTGTATACTGTATAGACTGCCAAGCAGTTACAGATCTTCTCAAATGATTTATTTCTTCTAGACTTATTCTCCATAGGTGTGATATTTTTATGCATTGTATCTCGCTATGGTGGATCCATTCTTCTCCTCTCCCTCTCCCTGTCCCTGTCCCTGTCCCTCTCCCTCTCCCTCTCCCCCTCCCTTGCCCTCTCCCTCTCCCTCTCCCTCTCCTTCTCCCTCCCTCCCCTCCCCCCTTTCTCTCTCATATGCCCATACTGAGGTTTGAACTCAGGACCTGGACACTGTCCCTGAGCTTTGTTGCTCAAGGGTAGCAATCTACGACTTTAGCCATTCCTCTGGTTCTAGCTTTTTGGTAATTAATCAGAGATAAAAGTTTCAAAGTCTTTTCCGCCAAGGCAGCTTTCAAACAACAATTCTCATATCTCAGTCTTCTGAGTAGCTAGAATTAGAGCTCAGCAACCAGTGCTGAGCTATCTCTTGGTTTTTATTATGAACATTTGTTATACATTTCTGTATTACTGCAAACAACAAATTTTGATAACTTTGTTTTTTTTAGATGGCTTCCTAAAGTTTGAACTCAAGGTCTCACTTTTTCTGGGTTGGTGCTCTACAACTTGATAACATACTTCCAGCCCTGTATTTCACTGGTTATTTGCCTAAATTAGACTTACCACCATTTCCAGGTTCATAGGAATGCACCACAACATTCAGCTTCCTTCTTTCCAGAACTTTCCTGCAAGGACTGGTCTGGAACCATGATCCTCTGATTTCAGCCTCCCACATGTAGCTTGGGATGACAGGCGTGTGCCTTGGAGTCATGGTCCTTTCAATTTCAGATTCCCCAATGAATACATGAACCATTGGCTCCAGCGATAGCATGTGTTTTTATTTTATTTTGTCTAGGTTTTCTTTGTACCATCTTAGAACTGCTATCCTCTCATCTCCAGCTCCCAAGTAGTTGGAATTGTAAATGTATATCACCACACTCAGCCCTCTATAGTTATTTTCTTTGGTTACACTGGGAAATTTACTTACACCTTAAAATTATAACATTCTCATTTGAATTTTGTAACACCTTAACTTCTATAACACATAAAGTCTGTGTCCTTTGAGTCAGCCCTTACCTTTTGAGTCACAAATGGTTGTTGTCACACAATATCTATGAAATGATACAATATAATGTTAGAAATGGAAGAATCTCCCTGAAGTAATTCCCAAGGCGCTGAAGTACAATATTAAGAGCTCCTGATAGTTAATTAAACCATGAATTGTATCTATGTCTGCTTTGACTATTAAAAAAATTACATAGCATTTGAAAATTGCCAATAGGACTTCAGATACAGATAAGATTCATATTTATTTCTGCTTAGTGATTTTAAAGTTAAAAGAATTCTGCATAAATTACCATGTATTTTGTACTAATAAATCATCCTGCATTTCTGAAGTTTTTTTTTCTGAAAACACAGTATAATTGTTAATACTTTTATTTTTAAAAGAAAAGAATTCTCATACTAAATTATCTCTCAATTACAGGTTATAATAATTTGGTATAGAAAGTGCCACTGTATTCAGGGTTTGGGTAGAAATTACCGGCTCAAAATGAGAAATCTAGCTGAAGGGAATAAACAAATGCATTTGAATTACTGTGCTTGCAGCATACTTTTAGCTTTGTGTAAACTTATTTGTGTAAAGAAATTACTTAGCTGCAAAAGTTGTATCTAGAGGTGATGACAATGTGTGTGACTTCTTAAAAATTAGCTTCCTGGAAGAAATTGTTAGTTTTGCTAGTCTATCTGAATTCTATACATTTCCATACCTAACTTCTTTGCAGTGATGACAGTTATGTGACTGAGTTCTGGCCAATGAGGAAGATGGACTTAAGTACTTCATCTTCTCTTTTTCTTTTTTTAATTTTTTTTGAGGGTCCAGTCGTGGGGCCTGAACTCTGGGCCTGGGCGCTGTCCCTCAGCATTTCAGCTAAAGGCTAGCACTCTACCACCTGAGCCACAGCGCCACTTCTGGCTTTTTTTCCCTTCTTATATGGTGTTGAGGAATCAAACCCAGGGCCTCATGCATACAAGGCAAGCATTCTACCACTGAGCCCCCTTCCCAGCCCTTCATCTTCTCTTTATTCATTGGCTGAATGATCAGAGAAGCTTCAGCAGAGAACTGTGGATTCTGCATCTCTTCTCATCAAGTCTTGAAAAGTAAACCATGCTCTTTATTCTTAGAAAGGAGATTCGATATCAGTACATTTTTTGTACAGGTGTGTAATCCATGAGGATGAAATTACTTCAACAGCAAGGGTGGGAAATAGTTACTGACCATTAGAGCTAGCATAGGGGAAAACTTGTAAAGTGGTCTCTATAACCCATGCCTCCAGTTGCACATGACCAGTGTAATGCCAATCCCTTGAGAATGGGCTGGACCTAATGAATCTTTTAATGAATAAAACCAAGCTGACATAATGAGATTCAGCTTCAATGCTAAGTTATAAAAAGACTGTGGCATCTGTCTTGGCATACTCTCTTTTACTCTCTGCCACATTAATCACCCCAGGGAAAGCCAGTTAATGAGTCACGAAATGGTCTGGTTGAGAAAAATGCTTATGTGATGAGGAACTGAGACTTTCCAACAACCATATGGCAGAGCTAATTTTTCCAGTCAAGTCTTCAGATGAGGCCACAGCTCCTAATTTTACTGCTAAACAGGTACAGGCCAAAAGGTAGCACAGAGAATCCCCTGTGTTCCAACTATCATTCTCCCTGTGATCCTTGTTTAGCAGTAACATAATTTCTCCCTGATAATCAGTAAATCATCCCCTTTCTTATTAGTTACTTTGGGAAAAAATTAATGAAAAGCTCAAAATGGCTAGGTGGTAGTCTCAACTTCCTGATCAATGGAACAGAGATTGGAACCTTCTTTAGCTCCTTGGCAACTAAAATCATGCAGTCAGTAGAGTCCAACGTTGCAGAAATGAAAAGCAAACTTTGTAAATGGACAATTGCATATGAATGCAAGAGAAGCCAGCTGTACAGCTGCCTCTTCATTCCCAAAGCCATGAGAGCTGCACGTTGTAGAAAAAGATCATATATGTATGCTGTGCAGAATATCCCATTCAGGAACATTTGTGAGAAGACCAGTGAATGCCACTGCGCTGTATATTTTTATTTTGCTAGAAAACTTGTTGGATATTAAACGTTTATCTAAATCTACATGCAGTTAGCTAAGGAAAAGTATATCTTGGGAATTCAATTCTCAGCATCTTCTGTGGAAGACACTGTAAATAAACAGAGCCTGGATCTTTGAAATTCTCCTCAGAGGAGGGTCACTAGGAGAGCTACCGCCCATAGAACATCTGCTGTGAACTTTCTGTGATTGAAATAAACTTAAATCTCACTAAACCATTAAGATTGACTCATCTGAGTAGGGAATTTGCTGTAACCAAGAATTTAGAGGATTCAGAAGATCCATGAAATAATTATACTTTCAAAAAGTAATTTTATGCTTTAGAAAGTTATTTTGCATAAACATTCATTAACATATAATATTAAGAATTATTTATATGTTAGATCTATAAATAGAGTGTTTTTCCTTCAGCAGAAATAATTTTGCATGTCTGAAGTACTATTACAGCTGGCACCATTAATGGCATTCTTAAAAATTTGAATGCATTATTACCTATTACTATTATATGTTCAATTTGTTTAAAAAACAGAGACTATTAAATGAAATTTAAAAATACTCAAAAATTAATAGCAACTCTTTTTTTTCCTCCTTCACAACTTTCTTACACTTTGGTATAGCAAAATTTCCATTCCTTGTCATATTTCTGATGTTTCTAACTCATTTAATTATTGAAAGAATGAATATATTCCTAGTATTCCTTTTCATCATATTACAAAGTCTTTAAAATGTGATCAGATCTTAAGAATCACTGGTATAATGCTAGATGTAAGATGAAAAAGTGACATGAAAAATTTTCTTTCCTTGCTTTGCCAATATAAGTAATGAATTTTAAAATGTTATGTGCAACTCAGTTTTTGTTTATTGGATAGATGACTTAGCATGAATATTTTGGGAGTGTTACACATATTCAAGCATGTCTTAAATAACTATAGCAAAACATATCTAAATAAAATGTAGAATATACATTGATACAAATGAAGTGATTATCTCTTTTCACTGTATTTGATGTTGGTATAATTTGGAGAGGGGAAGGGAAAAAACAAATTGTTTAAATAGGGATACAGGTGGATGAATTGCAGCAATGAGATGTACAAGATGCTATGTTGAAAAATGAACTTTACAACATTGGGGGGAGCAGGGATGGTAGGGGAAAAACAAAGGAGGAGGTAACAATGCTTGATAAGAAATGTACTTATTACCTTGCTCATGTAATTGTAACCCCTCTGTTGTAACCCCTCTGTACAGTATTTTCACAATAAAAAATTTATTAAAATTTTTTTAAAAGAAAAAAGTGACTACTAGAATACAGAATAATTTTAATGATGCAATGAGTCAAATATAGGCAAAGACAATATAGTTAATACTAAACTCTAAATTTTTTCCTGCAACATTTTCCATATGAAGTACATATCTGGCTCATCAAATTCATGATTTTCTCTGTTGTGTGTCTATAAAAATATATAAATATGTAGCTGAATATATATAACGGAATGGTTGGTTATCAACCTTGGCTAATCTGTCACTAAGATGATACTATTTGGCTATACTTATTTCCTTATTGGTGCTTTAATTGGAAGGTCTGATTGCTCTGGACCTGGGTTTGTCTTACTAGGAACTAAGATTCTCTTGAAGTATGTGAAGAGACACCAAGGTTTCCCTAGTTAATTCCCCCATTAAGAGAACTCTTCTCTGAATGTGGAAGTTTTTGTTTCTGGAAAGCAGTACCTTTATTTCCACATCAACTTCAAACATTTCTAAATCTGTGGTAGAAGTCTGAAATTACCCCCAAGCTATTTGTTGTATATATCTCTTAACATTGCCCATAGTAATAGGTTTCCTAGCACAACTCCTTCTGGATAGCTGGCTCTGGTTTCATTTCAGTGGACAAAGTCTAACTGATTTAAGATAATTGAGTTCATTATGTAGCGTATCAGATAGGTAAGCTATATAAAGAAACATAGTGCAGGGTCAGGGGAAATGGAAATCTTCTTGAGAACTAATTTAGAAACTCACAAACTCATGTGCTGGTAGCATCAACATTTCTCTCATAGGTTGACTTGTTTCTGAAGACCTCACCAAGATAGAAACACCTCAGGTCCTCATGCCAAGGCTCTGCTGCAGTGATGCCCCCTTCAGGGAGGAGGAAGGAGCCACTGTACATTGAGGTTCTCTACTAGACCTTGTGGCAAGCCAGACTACTATAACAAAATGACTAAGAAGTTCCAATAAGGTAGAAGTACTTCTTGTTTATGTAACATTCTAGTAGATATAGATATTTTTTGCATGATAGTTATCTGTGCTATGCTCACAGATGATTCTACTTTCTACCAATCCATAGAAAGGGATTGGTTCTCAGGCCCAACTGGTTATAGTCCAAAGCTCAAATTGCTACAACAGAATGCTTGCTCTTTATTCCCTTTACGTCCTTTAACTAAAACCTGTGACGTGACCACTCTTAACAGCAATGTATGTACATGGAAACTAAAATTGTTTACTGGGAAGACATTTTCTACTACATGGAGAAAAATAAATGGTAGCAAAAGACAGCTAAAAGTGGGTTATTACAGTCCCCAACAGAGCCAGAAGCTTTAAAAATGCGCCTTGCTTTGTTCATATTGTTTAACACAAGAAATAGGAAAATAAAGTCAATAATTTGAATATTTTCCTTATGTACTCTGTTTAATTCTACTGTGAGCATTAGGGAATATGTTAAAATATATAAAAGAGTATCCAATAAAGAGTACCTGAGAAACTCCTAGTTTTACTTACTTTTAATAGTAATGTTGTAGTAGATTAGATTATTGTCCACAGAAATTTGCTTCCTCGTTTCTGTAGGATATATCCATGGCCATTACTGAGTAGCAGTGGCCCAATGGGAAAAGTATGCCTTTCCACTTATCTTAGACTTGATGATGGGCTGTACATAGGTACATGACACATACAATCAGGAGCCGTGAGACATATGTGACAAAAGTATATCAGAGTGGATCCAACCCATAGTAGCATGAAATATAAATGACTGGCAAACTTCCTGTTGTAAGCTCCAGAATTTGCGATTATTCTTTACCCAAAGCAAAGATGATATTAATTTGTGTAAATCTGGAGGTATGGAATACAATAGGAGATTGATGACATTAACTTGAGAGAGTTTAGAATGAGAATGATCACCAATCTTTATGGAGTATATGAACATAATTCCACTAAGAAGAGCAGGAGAATGGTGAATTGTAGGAAAAGAATCAGAGTGAAAACCAGAATGCTTTTCATGGAAGCTGACTTGTTAGGCTTGTATCAGAAAAAAATGTAAAGCATCTCAAATTATTTTAATCAGTTGAGGATTCAGTATAATTTGTTAGGAATTTTGGAAAACAAAATAATCATAACTCCCTACATGTGTACCCAACATGTGTCCATTGATTCTAAAGAAAGAACAATTGATTTTTGCTTCTTTCTTGTCTTCCAAACATGGAGCAAGTTCTTCTTGTTGAGCCACTAATCACTTCAGAACTCATAGCAAAGGCATCATAGAAATTTTGTGTCTGGTATGTCTAGTTCTAGTAATAAAGAAGAGAGTTAAAAAGGGGAAAATACTTGTCAAAGCAACAAAGGCAACAAAAGAAATTTTCCAACAGAAAAGCCAACAGAACAAGGACTTGAGAAAGATGGGGGGAAAGGCCCCAATGGTTCCAAATAATTTTTAGCGTAACATTGGCATGTAAATTAACAGGTAGTCATTAGGATTGTGAGCTAGAAATTTTGAAGATATTTTCAATCCAAGCAGCCATGGCTCATGTCTTAGCTAGTTGTGAGGCAGAGCAATTCAAGGATAAAATTTGGCAGTAGACACGGGCAGACAAATTCAAAAGACTCCAAGTAACCAACAATAAACTAGAATAGGCATGGTTTAAGTAGTAGACTTTCAGTTGTGAGCCAAAAGGCTGAGCAAGATTATCAAGCCTGAATTCAAAACCCAATTCCAGCATAAAAATAAACAGAAGTATTTTCCCAAAATTATTACCTTGAAAAGTTGCATATAGAAGTTTTGTTTCAATTAAAATGAAAATGAGACATGAACAAACAGACTCCATACCATTAAGATATGGAGACAAATAAGGCTACAAGGAGAAACACATGAGATGGAAAGAGGGGAAAACATGCAGACCCAAAGAAACAAAGGTTGCATGGTTTCTCTTCTTAGTGGTAGATAGAATGTATCTATAAATCTGTAAGTAAACGTGCTGTTTGCTTTGCAAGTAATTCCAAATAAATTAACTTTATTATAATGGGTGATATTGAGAACTCAAATTGTACAATATTTTAGAAAGACTAAATGGAATCCCCAAAATGAGCACCCAGAAATAGGTACTTGTAAGGGGGTTGGGCAAAGGAAGAGGAGTACATAATGAAGTGGAGAAAGGGAGAGAATACAGTCATGAATTTATTGTATAAACAACAAAATTGAGAAATGTAAGGAAAAGGGTGAGTCAAAGAGGGATGAAATTGTTGCAGGGTATGATAATATGCATTGTATTCACATACTCCTTTGTAAATGACACCTCCCTAGTACAACTGTTGAAAGGGAATAATAAAAACAATTTTAATTGTTACTAAACAGACTTATGTATGATTTTTCTAGTAAAATTTTAATTGTACGTTTTGTTCAAGACTAATAAATTCACAGGAAAAAAGATGATGAGAAATGAAAAATAATAGTTTCGAAATGATAGCATATCCTATATTTCATGAATTGAGGAAGTAATGGGTAGAAAAAGACCCAGTGGTTATCCATGAGGGAATAAAATCAATTTATCAAGTTCCAGGAGAAGATACATTGTAGGTAACCTAGAAGAGCAGAAGCAATGCAAAAGTCCTCTAAGAACTAGAGGAAAAAAGAGGAACATGAGTGTAACTGCAGCTAGTCTCATAGCTATGGAAAGGAAATAGTATCTAATGAATGCATGTGCAAAGGATATTTTCCTTTTCTTGATGAAAAGGGAGGCATAGTTACCTGCTTATCAAATAAAGAAGGACAAAATGTACAAGAATATTGCTGTTGAAAATGTAGGTCATCTGTTTTTTTGTTTGTTGTTTTTGGTCTGGTAAAAATAAGGCAGTATAGATCCAGAATCTTTTGCAATTGAACTATAACGTGAAGGTGGAGTTTCTGCTTTTGGACCTGAATTCACACTGAGGACAATTGTAGCAGCTCTTGCCAAAGCCAAACTCATGCAAATCAAATTCCCAAAGCATTGCTTTAAAAGAAAAATACTGATAAGGATATGCTATTCATTGCACATAACGTTCTAAACTTTTTTTGCTTGGAAATGAAGAACTTCCCATTTCATATTTTAATGTTCTTAGCTTTGTTACAGATCTAAGGAACACACAATATAACACACTTGGCATATTCAGTAATCCAAATTTCAAATGTATTTTATAATAATCATGTTAAGGCACAGTTTTTGCCCAGGTTATTAAGCAGATTTTCAAACAGAAATTCTAGAACGCAATGAGCAACATAAAGAAAATGCAGATGGTGGCCAGAAAATTCCTTTCTCATTTTCAGAGTCTCCGCATCTCTACTTATAGGGTGGCCATCAGTATATGAAAAGACTTTCGTAAAGAAATAAACAGCAACTACAACAGTAAGTGTTTAGTGCATGTTAGAAACAACTGAAACACCTTACATGTGTTAACTGACTTATTTCTAAAAATAAGCCTATGAGATATTTATTAGTATAATCTGCATTTTACAGATGATGAAAGTAATCAACAGAGAGATTAATTAACTTGCCCAAAGTTATGCACCTGGAAAATGTTAGAGACTGAAAAGGGGGAAAAAAAAGGAAAATTTTATTTTGATAATAAAACTACATAAAACATATAGCATAGTGAGGTAGTATGGTAATGAAGCCTTACTTTTTATTTACTCTATGTCAAATATTGTCAAACTCACTCAATTTACCTTATTTGCATACACCCCTATCATCAGTACTTGGTTTTCTGGCTTTCTTTTATGAAATTTGATTTTTTTGTGATAAGGTCTAGAAGTTCTCAGTGTCACAAACCTGCTGTGTAGCTCCAGAGTGTAGGGATTATAGATGTTTATCAAACTTCCCTCCCCTCCCCTCCCCTCCCCTCCCCTTCCCTTCCCCTTCCTTTCCCCTTCCCTTCCCCTTCCTTTCCCCTTCCCTTCCCCTTCCTTTCCCCTTCCCTTCCCTTTCTCTTCCCCTTCCCTTCCCCTTTCTCCATTTATTTTTTCTTTTCTTCCCCTCTTTCTTTCTGTTAGTCCCACCCTTCCTTTCCATCTTAAAGTACTTCAAAGATAGTCACAAATATCTTATCTTTTCCCCAATGGGATCTTGCACAGATAATATTTATCCATTATTGATCTTTCTTGAGCTATCAGTGTTAGCTAATTTGTAGTTCTTCCTCCTCTCTTTGGAGAATTCCACTGGATGTCATAAGAATTGCCTTTCCCAAGAATCTGTACTTTCTGTTACTGTACTTTTGGTTACTCTCCACCAACCCACCAACTTGAACAAAAAACTTGGCTCATCTAATGGCTGATCAGTACAGGGACTCAAAAGTGTCTCCCACAGTGGACCTGCAATCCTAGCTACTCATGAGACTGAGATTTGGGAATAAAGATTTGAAGCTAGCCTATGCAGACAAAGCCAAGAAATGCTTAGCCCTAATTACCAGCAATTGTATAGTAATTCTAAATACCCTGTAAAGTGGAGGCTATTACTGAGTGCCATTGGTGTAGTAAAGAGACAGGAATTGATAGGCTTTGATCTGTTATATTAGTCAACAACTTTAATTGAAAAAGTCAAAGGGTGTTCCTGAAAGGATTTAAACAAATCACTTATCTGTAGCTAGAGGACAAAGAAGCTGAAGATTAAATAGAAGACAATTCTAAGAACTCAATGAGAAGACTGAGCTCACAAATTTTGTGAATCTCCTACCACAAAGTAAGGACCATGGTAGAGAAATAGAAAGCCTGGTGATTTTGCAGAGATTTCTAGATAGATACAGATGAAATTTTGACTGTCAAGTTCTTATGAACTTTGTGGGTTTGCAAAACTACTTAGTCTCCTTTAATTATACAGATTCATGTGAGCAGAAAGCTAGGTGCCAGTGGTTCATACCTGTAATCCTAGCCATCCAGGAGGCTGAAATGTGAGGATTACTGTTCAAAGTCAGCCCAGTCCCTGAGAAAAGTCCAGAAAAGTTCCCTGGACTCTTATCTCCAATAAACCAGCAAAAAGCCAGAAGTGAAATTGTGATCCAAATGGTAGAGAGCTAGCCTTGGGTGAAAAAGTTAATGGATAGGTCCAAGGCCCTGAGTTCAATCCCCAATACAAGTGCACAAACAACAAAAAACAAAACAAGAGGACAGAATCCTAAAATGAGATAGCTGCCTTAAAGTATCACACTTACCTTCCTCAGGATCTGATTCCCTATTTCTCCTCACCCTCTACACCCCTATGAAGGTCATTGAGAAGTATCTTCTACTGGGGAATTACAGAACCATAGTCAGGAAAGAAAGAGATTGTATTCCAATATAGTTTCATCAGTGGACTGACTTGTGAGCACTATCAGGAATAAAACCCAACAACAACATCAACAACACCACCAGAAAACAAGGCCTTAGGTTGATTATTGGGAATGTAGATGAGGTAGTACAAGGGTAGCAGGACTTAAATTGGCTAATGGGCCACTTCCACACAATATATGTTTCATCATACTGGTATAAACCCGCAATTATCATTCTAGTACACTATTGAGATAGTTTTTAAAGGAGTAGGAATATGATGGCTCTTTATAAATAAAGAAAATGTGTAAAGAAAGGACCGAACATTTGGAGAGGTGGATATGTTTAAGTGACTCAACTGCATAAGGCTAACAGAATCTATTAGTGGACCATGCATGCTCCAAGAAGTGACCAGAAGACCCTCATTACAAAGTGAAAAAGAAGGTCAGGTTAAGGAGGTAAGGAGGTCAGGTGCAGTATAGGAGATTTTGCTCTCTTTAGTAGCAATGGTTGTAATAGCATCTTCAAATAAAACTTTAGAAGCAGTATTTAGCCAATAGGAATAAGAAAGTATAATTATTTTACTATGTTGGTAGGTTAGAATGCTAAAGTATCAGCTATTAGGTCTGATCTATGTTCAGACGTTAGCCAGTTCTCAGACCATCCTGAAGAAGAATTCAACAATATCATACATATACATCATTCATCTGTACCATTGGAAGTTTGGATCAGAGCTCCTAACAGATTGCAAAATCTATAGATGCTCAACTTCAGTGTATAAAAGACGGTGCTTTATATTACGTGTATATATCCTCTGTATGCCTTAAACTATTCCCAAGCCACTTATAATATCTAACATAGTGCAGATACTAAGTAGAGAGCTATTATGCGGTACTGGTTAAAGGATAATAACAACGAAAAGCCTGCACATACTGAATACTGATGTAATCTTTCTCAAGACTTTTAATTCATGGACTGGGCTCTTGCTAATAAAAGGACCAAAAGGACCAATGTGTCAAATCATAATGCTTCTGTCATTATCCAGAGATGCCTCTGGCATTTACTCAAATTATCATACATGAGGGAAAAGTGAATGCCTGAGTGTTTTCAGAGCATTTTGCTACAAGATCTGAATTAATGCTGATACATAGGAACCAAAGCATCATTATGCCCCACCCCAGTTAGAATCAAATAACTGGTTAAGATCCATCTTATATTGGATCCACGAACATAATGATGATAAAGTTTCCAGTGCCTGCGTGTAAAATTGAAATAAACATACTTAATATCTGGGATATCTCTCACATAAGATTCTTGAACTGAGTCTAAGAGCTGTCTTTGTAGGATATTCTCATCTCAATTAGTAGTTTGGTACTGTAACAATTTTAGATGGACTATGGAAGGCAACAGTAAACTGTTGAACACTTGACCAAGTTGTCACTTTAATTGCATCTTCTTTACCAGATATGGTACCCACTCACAGTACATTAACAGACAGTCTACCATATGGAATGCATTCTTATCCACTCCTATAACCAGTGTGTCCATTGAGAAGACAACAGAATTAGAGGTGTTCTTGGCTCTGCTTTTTCTTGATGCTCTGATTTCTTTTATACTTTGATCAACTGGCACACAGAACATAGGAGACTATCACAGCATGATACTTGGCTTCACTGGATTTATGATACCATTTTAATTTGACCTGAGATGCAAGAGATGACAGGTACACTGAGTGACTTCCCAAGACTCATGCTCCCAATGGAAGGCTATAAATCTGTAATGTTTCAGGACCTTTTCCTTTACTGAGGTTTTTGGTGAGTTGCTAATCAGGGCCATGCTACAGCATGTCTTTCAATGTGACGAGCAAGCTATTATAGTACTCACCTATAAGAAATAAATACTTAGCATTGCAAATTCATTTGGGTTTTTGAAGTAACATATCCTATACATTACCCATCAGTTGGGTGATGTGAAAGGCTTGTTTGAATGCTAGCTCAGTAAGAAAAGGCTCAGGAGAATGTCTTCACTGTGGTAAAAATAGATTTACCTGAACCATGTAGATTAGCATATCCAAAAGTAGCAAAGACCTGTGCTCTGTGTAGGTTTCATCAATGATGGGGGGAAAATGTTAACTCTCATTCTGGAGTTTTTTATGAGGTTGCCTGTTCCCACATATTTGCCTGTTTGTCATAATAGATCTGGGCCTTTTATACTTTCATTTTTTCTTCTGAAATCAGGTACTGAGGTTTTATAAGCTGAGGGCAGTGATGAGTCATTTTCAATACAAATGGGCTCTCTTTCCTTTTGCCATGTGTCTTCCAGCTTTCCATGTGCTTGTGTGGTACACAAACTTTATCCTGTGTTCTACAGCGTGTAAGGCTTTCTCTAGCATCAGACTCTTGGAGCACTTCAGTGTCTACAATTCCTGTCTTTTTCATACTGGCTATCATTATCCAGATGATAGCAGCTTCCTCCAGTTCCCTGGCTGCTGGTGATTACCTACATGAACACAGAATTCTTTATTTATTTATTTTTTTGTCAGTTGTGAGCCTTGAACTCTGGGCCTGGGCACTTCCTCACCTCTTATCCCTCAGCTCTTCAACTCAAGTCAAGAACTCTACCATTTGAGTCACAGCACCACTTCTGGTTTTCTGGTAGTTAATTGGAAATAAGTGTCTCCCAGACTTTCCTGCCCAGGCTGGCTTTGAACCACCATCCTCAGATCTCAGCTTCCTGAGCAGCAAGGATTACAGGTGTGAGCCACCTGTGCCGACTACAAACACAGCATTCTATCTTGTACCATGAGTAGCCAAATATTCTGGCATTGACTCCAGAATTGGATGTTTGTGTCTGCATCTACAAACATTTTGCAGGCTAACTTGATAACTTGCAAGGAATTGACAAAATCTCAGTTTGTGACAAAAATATAAGATCTGACATAAGCTGAAGATCTCATCTCTGGGTGCTTGATTGCAACCTTAGGGATTATGAGGATTCTTCCTATTTTCTATTTTTAAATTTATGTCAATTTTTTTTTACTTCTTAGTTGCCAGTCTTTTTTTTTTTAATTGTGAAAATACCATACAGAGGGGTTACAATTACATGGGCAAGATAATGAGTACATTTCTTATCAAGCATTGTAGCCTCCTCCTTTGTTTCCCCTTCCCATCCCTTCCCATACCCTCCCACCACCCCACCTGATCCTCCCCCCCCCCACCAAAGTTGTAAAGCTCGTTTTTCGACATAACAACTTGTACATCTCATTGTTGCAATGGGTCCACCTGTATCCCTATTTAAACGATTTGTTTTTTCCCTTCCCCTCCACAAATTATACCAACATCAAATACAATGAAAACAGTAATTTTACCGTGGGGGAGGGGCATACAGAGCAACAAAGAAATCATCTTATAAATATGTTAGAAACAATTGCATGAAAGAAAAAAAAACATTTGAATACTTATCTTAGGGTTCATTTCCCTAACATCAACTTTATCTGACCTTTACTGCTTGACTCAGACATACACTGGTTATTGCAAATAGGGGAAACCATGGGACCTATGTTTCTTTGGGCCTGGCTTACTTCACTTAATAGAATTTTTCCAAGTCTTTCCATTTCCTAACAAATGGGGCAAGGTCATTCTTTCTCATGGAGGGATACAATTCCATTGTGTATATATACCACATTTTCTTGATCCATTCATCTACTGAGGGGCATCTGGATTGGTTCCATATTTTCGCTGTGGTAAATAATGCTGCAATAAATATAGTTGTGCTAGTAGCTTTAGTGTGATCTTGTTTGTGATCATTTTGGGTAAATGCCCAAAAGTGGGATTGCTAGGTCATAGGGGAGCTCTGTGTGGAGTCTTTTGAAGAACCTCCATACTGCTTTCCAAAGTGGTTGAACAAGTTTACACTCCCACCAACAATGTAGTAAGGTTCCCTTCTGTCCATATCCCCTCCAGCATCTGTTGTTATTAGAGTTCTTGATTATAGCCATTCTAACTGAAGAAATGCTCAACCTCTTTAGCCATAAAAGAAATGCAAATCAAAACAACACTGAGATACTACCTCACCCCAGTTTGCCAGTCTTATTGTTAAATTGCTCATTATTGCAAATCCTTTATATTAAACTTTCCTTCTTATGCTGGGCACTGGTGGCTCATACCTACAATCTTAAGATACTCAGGAAGCTGAGATCTGAGGATCTCCAATTAAAGCCAGCGTGGTCAGCAAAGTCCATGAGACTCCTATCTCCAATTAACCAAAAAAAAAAAAAAAAGAAGTAGAGCTGTGACTCAAGTGGTAGAGTATTAAACTTGAGTAAAAAGGCTCAGTATAATGTCTAGGACCTGAGTTCAAGTTCTATGACTGGAATACACACACACACACACACACACACACACACACACACACACACACACACACACACACACACACACACATCATTAATCTATTAAAGTGGGCACTGGTGACTCATATCTGTAATCCTAGATTCTCAGGAGGCATATCTGAGGATCATGGTTTAAAGCCAGACCAGGCAGGAAAGTGCATGAGATGCTTATATTCAATTAACTACCAAATACCTGGAAGTTGAGCTGTGGCTTAAGTGGACGAGGCTTGAGCACAAAACCTGTCGTGACCTGACAATTCCTCTAGACAACCCCAGCAGCACTCTCGGTAAAACAGAACAGCTATATTAAGGATAAAGTTAAAGTAATCCCAGAGTGTAAGTAAAATACAAGAAAGATGGTTAGGACTTTCATATCACCCTCAAGTGTTGTATTCTCCACATTTCCTTCTCTTCTCTTCAGGAAGGGTTTTCCTGAAGGAGAGACTGGTGGAGAAAAGTAGTCTGAATGTGATCCATAGATGAACTGGCTTGGTGTTAAGTGGAAAATGATGTCTCCAGAAAACAATAAAATAGAAGCACAACACAAAAAGGGAAACTGGCAAAATAAGGACTTGAAGAGGAAGAGGAAGAGGAAGAGGAGAGGGAGAAGGAGAGGGAAGGTGGGAAGAAGAGAGAGAGGGGGGGGAAGGAGGGGTATGTGTGTGTGTGTGTGTGAGAGAGAGAGAGACAGAGAGAGAGAGAGAGAGAGGCCATTATGGAAAATAGTGGGGGCAGAATTACATGGCTCAAGAGCACACATATGTTTAAAATTTTCATTTTTCTTGGGTACAGGAGGACATCGTGTAATGATAGCGTCTGCACATAGGATATGAGGAATGCTGCAGTAGAAGATACTTGAAGGGATCTATGCATATACCAAGATTCTATCCCATAGTTTTAAGTACATGTATGAGATATAACACATATCTGAATCATTAGGTAGTAGCCTGTTGTGCAAATACATTTTTTTTGGCCAGTTGTGGGGCTTGAACTCAGGGTCTTGGCACTGTCTCTGAGCTCTTTTGCTCAAGATTAGCACTCTACCACTTTGCACCATAGCACTACTTCTGGCTTTGGAGTGGTTAATTGGAGATGAGAGTCTCAAGGGGACTTCTCTGCTGGGGCTGGTTTCTAAGCCTCAGCTTCCTGAGTTGCTAGGATTATAGGCATGAGCCATTGGCACCTGGTGCAAATGCATTTGTCATTGTTTTATTTCTTATTTTTATAATTTCCTTAGGATTTATGGATGTTGAGTCAAAATTCTACTTTACAGTTATTTAAAATAATTCTTGTTTGTGCAATAATGGTAATTATGTGTATGTAATGATTCAATCATAACAATAGAGCAAAAATAGAGCATATAATTTCTTTCCATTTATTTTAAAATGATATCCTTTGTTCTATAAAAATATGATATTTACACGATTCTCAAATTAAAAGTAACTCCCACCTCTTATTTTCTCCTTTTTGTTAAAATATAGTAAGTCCACTCTTAGATCTTTTACCATTTGGGATTTGGTAAGAAGTATGGTTCTTGAATATTTAGTTCCAAATAAAACATTAAACAGAGACTGCTCCACAGTCCCTCTTAGTGGATAAGGATATATTTGAAAATTGCCTATATTTGTATCTAGGTCTCTTTAAGATGTAAACTTGAAACACATTCCAGAGCTCTCCATAAGTTCCACCCCATCCCTGATCCCCTCCCCCAACTCAAAACACCAAGGAGTAGCTAAAAGCCTCTTTGTGGCTTTTTTGTGTTCTGAAAGCTTATAGCCTTAACCCAGATACCTACTTTATAGATTCATAGCATGCCAGCTTTTCAGATATTCTTTTGAAGTTTACATTTATAAGCCTTTGTGTACTAGCCTCTGTAAATTTTCATGTGACCTGACTGAACTTATTGAGGATAGAGAGTGAACAAACCTTACAAGCTTTTGGTGAAAGAGAATGTAGGTTCCATGTAAAAGAATATCCTTAAATTCCATTATGTCCCCTTTAGCCATCCTGTTCATTCACACAAAGTTTCAATAACTCTGGCTCTCTCACATCTCTCTCTTTTCTACTTTTGTTCTCCTACTTCCCAGGGTCTCTTACTCTGGGTTTCTCAAACAGCCCTTTCAGTTCACAAGGTCCACTCATAATAATAAAAGCCTGAGAAATGTCAGAGTGCTTTAGAACAAAAGCTCCAACACCCAGATTTCCAGCCCCTTTCTAACCATCTATATTGTTTTTTTTTTTTTGTGAAATGTCCCTGAATGCAGTTTTGAATGTGTACAAACAGGGCATATATTTTCTAATGCATATTCCAATTACATTCTTAAAATTTAATATTGATGAACAAATTATTTTAAAAAGTAATATTTTTTAACAAAATCCTAAAACGTTATTCAGAAAACATTAATTTAGAACAAGCAAAAGGGATCTCTCTGGGTAGACATTAAATATGTAGTCACTTCAAATAGTAAGTCATTTCAAAATTTTTATGATCTTTGACCTACAAACTCCTCTCCTGGGAATCTTAGCCTAATGGAGTAATTCAACCTGGTATGCTGAATTATGCTCAAAAATGTTTATTGTTAAAAAGCATGTAATGATAAAAGTTAATCATGTCCAACATGGGCATGGCTGAATGATGGTCCATATTTATACCAGGCTATTAAGGATTGTTATACTATACCATAAAGATATCACACTAACATATAAATGTATAAAAGATATACTGTTAAGTAATAAAGTATTTCAAAAAACTGAAGAAAAAGGTGACAAAGCATTAGCAATGTTAACAGTGATAGTTTATGTATTTTTAAACTTTCAGAACTAGGAATATATTATCTTTATTAACAGTACACAGGCACACATGCACACTCACCTCAACTGTATCAGACTGAACTGGAGCTGTAGGCTTTTATCATTGTAGCAGACTGAGAAAAAGGCCGTGGCTTTGTTGCATTCTGAGGATGTGTGAGCTTCCAGAGACAATGTGTAAACTGGGTCCAGTGGCTCACACCTATCGTCCTAGATACCAAGAATCCTGAGATATGAGGATATAAGTTCAAAGTAACCCAAGGCAGGAATTTCCCTGAGAGTCATATCTCGGGAACTTTACTGAGATTAAATTAAATTAGCATAGACCTAGAAGTAGAGGTGTGGCTTGAGTGATAAAGCTTCACCTTGAGCAAAAGAGTTAAGGAGAGTACATAGATCCTTCATTCAAGCCCCTGTTCTGGCACCATCACCACCATCAACTACGAAAAGACATCTAAGGTCTTATGTTTTGTCCAGGGCTGATCATGGACAGCAATCTTTCTACCAATGTCTCTTATACTACAGCTGGGTTGACAAACATCCATCATTGTGCCCATCTTGTTGATTGAGATGGGGTTCTTACCCAAATTTTGCCAGTGCTGCCTTCTAACCACAATCCTCCTGAGCACTTTTTCTGAGTAGTTGGGATTACAGACATAAGCCATGGAGAATGGTCAAAATTGTACTTACTAATGGAAAACCAAGTTTCTGTTCAAGTAGCATGGAAACTTCAGTTAAGTATAGTTTTTGCTGTTTTCATTTTTAAACATATACCATTCTTTTTGTGTTTCTTTAAATCAACTCTTTACCACACCGTCTATCCTCATTCAAAATTTTTCCTTCAGTTTTAACCTATGTGACAATACGTGCACAAATGTGACGTTTATATTTTCTAATACATGCTAAAACAAGATACAGCTATGAAAATGTAGTATTTATGAATGAAGAACCAAGACCAAACAAAAAGGAATCTTATATGAAAAGATGAAATATGAAGAAAAATATTGACAGGAGAATAAGATCCCAGAAAAGAAAGAAAAAAAGGATTGAAAGGCAGTCAAGCTCAAGGAGATGGTAGGTAGCTTGTGATGAACAGAGTGGATCCCCACATAGGGAAACAGAGCAAAGACACAGAAGTCTGCATTTTAGGTAGATGAGACTCATGAGTGAAATTATATGATTTGTAAGCATTCAACTTTGCCTAATTTTACCTTAGACGATGTTAGGTCTAGAGCAGGTAGCTGGGACCTGGCAGGTATAAAGTTTATGTTGTTATAAGAGGCAGAGAAGTGTCTCGATGGCCCAATTGTACATTGATTTTTAGCAGTAATGGCTGTGAGCTAGATATTAGTGTTAAATTATTGGCTAAAATTCCTCCCTGGTCTCAGAAGATGGGTACTTCTTCCAATTTTCTCATCAAAACTCTACTGTGTTCCATAATTTAAGTGGGACAATATATTACTTCTTCCTGAGAAGAGGAACATCTTGGTTAAATATGATAAAATATGCCGAAAGTTTCTGGTGTTTTTTAAACTTCTTAGGAGCTATTTTACACATGTACGTATAAGATATCGTGAGAAGAAGGAAGAAGAATATGAAGTGAATTCTTTATATTAAGTAAAACTTATTGAGCATATATTTTATTTATATATTGTGAGGAGTTTCATTATGATATTTTGGTACATATCTAAAATACACTTCAATCACATTCAACCCCCTTTAGAATTCATTATTAATCCCTGCTCTTAGGTATGTGTTGGCACTGGGGGCTTGAATTCAGGGAGTAGACACTATCTCCGGAATAGCTGGGATTACAGGAGGGAGCCACAGGCACCCAGCTCTCCA
This sequence comes from Dipodomys merriami, assembly GCF_024711535.1. Taxonomy (NCBI): domain Eukaryota; kingdom Metazoa; phylum Chordata; class Mammalia; order Rodentia; family Heteromyidae; genus Dipodomys; species Dipodomys merriami. Next base: position 1,033,752 of record NW_027205259.1, read on the forward strand.
TTTGTTTATCCTACAAGATTGTATACAGGCTTCGTCATGACCTTTTCCCCACACATACAATGTTCTTCCACCATTCTTCCCTCCATTTCCTGCTCCTATCTCTCATTGGTTCCAACATCCAAATTCGTTTCCCTTATATTCAATTCATGTGTTTTTGGTTTTTTTTTTTTCTGTAAAAATTACCTTTGATACCCACAATCCTAGCTACACATGAAGCTGACATCTAGGTATTGAGGTTCAAAAATACTCCAAGCAGAAATTTCTGTGAGACTCCTATCTCCAATTAAGCGCGCGCGCACACACACACACACACACACACACACACACACTCAGAGCTATAGTCAAGAACAACACTCAGCCCCAAGACCCCCTCCCCCACATAATAAATTATCTTTGAAATCACTAATTATATTTGAGGCAACGGCATGCATTTTTTTAAAATCAGAGAGCAAACAATTTAACAAGTACCCTTCCATAACCCATTAGCCTGAAAAGAAAAGCAATAGGAATGCTGTGTTTGTCCAAAGCTGACAATAAATAATTCTAGGAATCCGAATATTGCCCAAAGCACTTGAAATCCTGATTGGTTCCAGATTGGTCCTGACTGACTTCAACATAATCTGTCTGTGTGAGTGACTTCAATATTATCTCATCTCTGGGCATCACCACCTTAGCTCTTTCTATTGTAGATTTTTCTCTCTTAAAGCAATCGATGCTATCAATGAGTATTTCTCAGAGCTGCTGTGAGCTTCAGGTCTCAAAAGAGTCATTCTCTGCCCAGGCTGGTAAATCAGTTCATGCCACTATACTCTGACTCGGTCATGTAATGATTTTGCTTGAAGCTATGAAACTGTTATCACCTTTTCCATCTCAATGCCAAGGCCAGGAGGAGGCTGGCTCTCTTCCTTCTCCTACACATCAGGACTTTACAAAGTTTCCTCATTTCTTTTTTTTTTTTATTGTGAAAATACTGTACAGAGGGGTTACAATTACATGGGCAAGATAATGAGTACATTTCTTATCAAGCATTGTAGCCTCCTCCTTTGTTTCCCCTTCCCATCCCTTCCAATCCTCCTTCCCTCCCCACCTAACCCTCCCCCCCACCCAACAAAGCTGTAAAGTTCGTTTTCAACATGACTTGTACATCTCATTGTTGCAATGGGTCCACCTGTATCCCTATTTAAACGATTTGTTTTTTCCCTTCCCCTCCACAAATTATACCAACATCAAATACAATGAAAACAGTAATTTTACCGTGGGGGAGGGACATACAAAGCAACAAAGAAATAATCTTGTAAATGTGTTAGAAACAATCTCATGAAAGAAAAAAACGTTTGAATACATATCTTAGGGTTCCTTTCCCTAACATCAACTTATCTGACCTTTACTGCTTGACTCAGACATATACTAGTTATTGCAAATAAGGGAAACCATGGAACCTATGTTTCTTTGGGCCTGGCTTACTTCACTTAATAGAATTTCTTCCAAGTCTTTCCATTTCCTAACAAATGGGGCAATGTCATTCTTTCTGATGGAAGCATAAAATTCCATTGTGTACATATACCACATTTTCTTGATCCATTCATCTACTGAGGGGCATCTGGGTTGGTTCCATATCTTAGCTATGGTAAATAATGCTGCAATAAACATAGTTGTGTTGGTAGCTTTAGTGTGGTCTTGTTTGTGATCATTTGGGTAAATGCCCAAAAGTGGGATTGCTGGGTCATAGGGGAGCTCTATGTGGAGTCTTTTGAAGAACCTCCATACTGCTTTCCAAAGTGGTTGAACAAGTTTTCACTCCCACCAACAATGCAGTAAGGTTCCCTTCTGTCCACATCCCCTCCAGCATCTGTTGTTATTAGAGTTCTTGAGTATAGCCATTCTAACTGCGTTGAGGTGGTCTAGGTCTTCTTGGCACAGACCGAAATTTTCTTAATAGAGACCCATAAACACAACAAATCAAAGAAAGGTTGGAAAATGGGATTGCATGAAATTGCAGAGCTTCTGCGTTGCAAAGGACATAGATGGCAAGATCAATTGAAAGCCCATGGATTGGGAGAAAATCTTCACTAGCCATACAATGAACAAGGGTCTCATATCTAAAATATACCTGGAACTCAAAAAATTAAATCCCCCAACAACAAATCTTCAAAGAAACAACTGCCCAATAAATAAGTGGTCTAAAGACTTAAAGAGAAACTTACTTCTCTGAACAGGAAAGAAGGATGGCCAATAGACACATGAAGAAATGCTCAACCTCCCTAGCCATAAAAGGAATGCAAATCAAAGTTTCCTCATTTCTAAACCTAGTTCTTTGATTTCTCTCCTGCAAAGCTCAGAAAAAAAAATCCCCAGAATATTTGTCAGCTAGTCATGCAATCATTCAATCACTCATCTAACAAATATTTATTTATTGAACCTCTGCTCTGAGTCAATTTCTCTTCTAGGTGTTGAAGAGGCAGCAGTCAATGAGACAGACAAGTTCCTGACTCTCCTGGAAAACACTATTTCCATAAATAAATAAATAAAGCAATCTTGGGAACAATACAAGGTGGACTAATGCCATGCCAGTAGTTCACAAAGCCACTACAATAATGGTCTCAATGTCGTAGTCTCTCCTTGATGCTCTAATCTAATGTAGTTAATATTTGTTTCAATGTATATGAGTAGATGCAGATATCTGGAGTGGAAAGATTGTTCATAGCTGACAGACATTCCCCCTCCCAATGTTTCTTACTGCAGCTAAGAAGTAGCATAGGCCTCTTGGCAACTAGGAGAAAGTTATCTGCTCATCAGCTTTCCCTCTGATGACAACCTTAGCATGCTCTAGGCTTGCCTCTGATGGGTGAGGCCCAGCCTTTTCCATATCTTCAGTCCTTCCTTTTGCTTCTAGATTAAACTTGCAGCTGTGGATGTAGCTCAGTGTTCCAGTAAAATTCCAGCATATATGAGCACCTGGGTTCATTCCTTAGCACCACACAGGCATACACACACACACACACACACACACACACACACACACACACACACACACACACACACACACACACACACACACACATTTTTCTCACTGGGATCAAGCTCTCTTGGGAACATTCTACTACTGCCTTTTGAAGAACTATTCTAAGATCAAGCAAGAATGAAACGAGACACTATCCTCACTCTCTCCAATGGCTGGCTCTGGGAAGCACAGCCTAGGTATTTGCATTGGAGAAAGTGAAGCTGTATCTCAGGCAGCACTGGTTAATGCTGAAGACTGACCAGATTCAAAGTCTACTTCTATTACTTATGAAATTTGGACAGATACAGTGAAAACAGGGGTTATACTATGTGTGAGGGACATACAAAGCAACAAAGAAATCATCTTATAAATATGTTAGAAACAATAGCAAGAAAGAAAAGCCATTTGAGTACTTATCTTGGGGTTCATTTCACCTAACATCAACTTATCTGATCGTTTCTGCTTGTCTCAGACATATACTAGTTATTGCAAATAAGGGAAACCATGGGACCTATGTTTCTTTGGGCCTGGCTCACTTCACTTAATACATTTTTTTTTCAAGTCTTTCTATTTCCTAACAAATGGGGCAAGGTCATTCTTTCTGATGGAGGCATAGAATTCCATTGTGTATATATACCACATTTTCTTGATCCGTTCATCTACTGAGGGGCATCTGGGTTGGTTCCATGTCTTCGCTATGGTAAATAAAGCTGCAATAAACATAGTTGTGCTGGTAGTTTTAGTATGGTCTTTGTGATCATTCGGGTAAATGTACAAAAGTGGGATTGCTATGTCATAGGGGAACTCTTGAACCAGAGAGAACCCACTGCTGGATCAGAGGAAAGATAAGTCAAAGGACTGAAATCAGGCAGTGGTCTGTTTTCTAGACTACTCAAAAAAAATCTGCTTTGTGCAACTGAGCACTGTGGCCTTTGAGCTGTTTAGGGATTAAACTTGACCCATTATGACATAAACACGTACATCATTTCCAGTGCCCTCATCAAGGCAGAGAAACAAGAAAGTATGATTTGATCTGAAAGTGAGTAGAGGGTAGGAATAAGACAGGGTGAGAGCCCTCAATGAAGCCTGGCATGGGCACTTGATTCAACAGCACTTGATTTTCCTTATACCCTTCTAAACTCTAACTGGATGTTTGAGTATTCACTTTCCAGAGTTAGAAAGCCAAATTTTGAGCTCAGGGTTTGTCATTTATCACCACTCCTGTGACCTTAAACAAATAATATATGCTTTATGTGCTTTGTTTTCTCATTTAAAAATAAGACTATTTCTATTTCTCAATATACGACAGAGTTACACCCTGATAAGCCCATCGCAAATTGAGACTGCATTTATTAAACCTGCTCTACTAAATATCATAGCTCGGTGGACCTGTAACCTATAACAGGTTCTAACACAAGGGCTCTTTTCTTTTATTGTTTGTGTATTCACTTTTATTTTATTTTTACAATTATTTCTGATTTTTATTTTTTCTTAGCTACCTTGTTTGTGCAAGAGAGGGATTCCATTGTGATATACCAATCAGACAGGCGATGTTTCCAGATCAATCTCACATTCTCTAGTCTCCTCCCTTTTCTTCTTCCTCACTTCTTGAATTATATTCATTCTCTGTTGCTCTCTCCATTTGCTGTCCTCAACAGAGCTTGTTTCTCTATTCCATCTTTTCTCAGAGTGTGTGAACTGAGCTAAGTGGTATTTCAGATTTTTATATATTATATTTTAATTTGAATAACCTTCTCTATTGCTTTCCATTCCTAGCTCTCTCACCCTCCTGTTGCTCAACAGCTTTCATTGAGAATTTTTTTTTGGGTCAGTTGTGGGGCTTGAGCTCTGGGCCAGAATGCTGTCCCTCAGCTCTTCAGCTCAAGGCTAGTGCTCTACCACTTGAACCACTGCACCACTTCTGATTTTCTGAGTGGTTTATTGAGAAGAGTAAGGACACAAGTGGTTTTTCTTTCTTGATATTGTTTTTTTTTTAACGTATTTATAATGTACTATGTAATTTTTTGTTTCTTTTGTGTGTTCTCCCCTACGGTATAACCCCTGTTTTCACTGTATTTGATTCTGGTGCCCTGCATCTTGTATATACAGTTTTCTAATTTGGGGAGGGGAAGGGAAATAACAAAATGCTTAAATAAGGAAACAGGTTGACCCATTGTAACAATGAGATGTATAAGATGCTATGTTGAAAATGAACTTTACAACTTCGGGGGGTTAGGGAGGGAGGAGATGGGGAGGTGGGGAGGAAAGGGATGGTAGAGGAAAAACAAAGGAGGAGGTAACAATGTTCAATAGGAAATGTACTCATTACCTTACTCATGTAACTGTAACCCCTCTGTCCAGTATTTTTACAATAAAACACACACACACATTCACCATCCATCTTTCTTTTCTCCTCATCCTCATTCTGTTAAATAGTCTCATAGGTGGAATCATGCTATGTGTACATATGTTATATATGTGAATATGCTTATATATATCAATGTATATGTATATATATGTGTGTGTGTATATATATATATACATATATATCCAGGTATATATCTATCCAGGTATATCCAGCTTCTACCAATGAGCAAGAACATGTGATATTGGTTTCTATTCCCACATGATGTTCTCCATTTCCTGCAAATGACATGATTGCTTCTTTCCTGATGTCTGTGTAGTATTTTAAACTATGTGTAAATGTGTGTACACATACACACATATATATATGTATATATACCATTATTTATTGATTTATCTGTTGTGCATCTCAGCTGGCTTAAGCATGGATGTACAAAAGTATCTTGTATATTGTTTTACACTCTTTTGAATAACTGTTCAATAACAGTATGCAAGGACCCTAGTGTAAGGACTCTAGTTAGGTCTATTTGTAGTTTTTAATTTTATTGTTGTTTTTTCCTTCACATATATTATCTATACAATGGGGTTATTGTGACATTTGCACGCATACATACAGTATATTCTAATCATGTCTCTCACATCTATTACTCTTCCTTCATCCCCACCTGCTTCCTAATGAAAATTTATGACATCTCTTTGTTCTTCCATACTGATATTTGTAATGGAGAGTTGGATAGCTTCTACACAGAACATTGTGGACCTTCAGGGTAGACTGACTGGGAGCTATGTTTTGCTGTAGCTGTCCCGCCTTTCCAGAGAATGCCATACCCCACTTTGCCAGCCTGGGAAAAGTTCAACAATACAAAGTTTGGAGCATGGTTTCTATTAAATGTGTACCATTTTTTTGTACCAGCGTAAAGTTGAAAAAATGGCAAGTCAACCCACAGTATGTAAAGGACTATCTGGAATCATATCATGTACTTCAAAGAATGGTTTCATGCATTACAAGTTTTAATACATATAACATGTTTAGCAGTGTGCCTGGATTATTGCAGGTACAATATAAGTTAAGTATTGAGCTGTAGGTCATTTAAGACTTTCTCAGGACTCAGAAAAACTGTTTTAACAGTTATGGCTTATTGCATGAAAGGAAACAGTTTAAAAGCATCACAGAGGAAAGGTGTGTAAAGAAAGGAAGTAGAAACTTCAAAGAGTTCTCTTCCAGAAAAACCACAGATAATTCTCTCAGTAATCATGGACCACAAAACACTGTGTTGGTAAACAGCATTGTTGAATGGCAACTCTTTGTACATCTACTTAAAGATAACAATAATTAAAAAACATTGGGGATATGATGAGTTCACACTGAACATCAGACATGTACACATGAAGTGCACGGTGACTGACTTCAGATACTCTATATCTAATATATCACAACAAAAGGAAGTTCTGACCATAGATCACAGTTTCAGCATGCCTTATCACATCAACATGCTTCCATTGTCTCCAATAGCCTAGATACAGAAAAGAAACAATCATTTTATGGGGAAGAATATGCCAAGGAACCAGAGCGTCCTCTCCTAGGAATTACCAAGGATCATTCCTGATGACAATTTTGGGATTTGAGCAATGCACATCTGCAATTTGTATTTGTACAATAATAGCTTTCTGATCAGCTACTTTCATACTACTGTCATAGTGCTTTTTAGAACTTAGTTGACATCTTGAGCAAAAGGGAAGTCTCAAATTAGTTATCACTAAATTTCTCTCACACAAATGATGGAAATTTGTAATTTTTTTATTAGAACATGAGCTGTGGAAAAAAACATAGGTGCTTTGAACTGTTAATTTCTATATAAACAATCATTTTGTATTACTGAATGACCAGATTCTGCAAGTCTGTTTTTATTGCCTTCAGGATTCACTTATCCCAAGTTTACCTGTGAGAAAAATTCCTCAGGAGAGTCTACAAATGGCATGGCTTTGACAGTTCAAATCTTTGAATCTCATACTGGAGAGAAGACAGAAAAAGGAGTTGAAAATCTGCCTACAAATCTACCTCTTATACCAAAAGCTTCAGACATGCTGTAGAAACCTTTCCAGTTCTTTTGGCCAATTATGTGAGGATGGTAGATCATGTCTTGTCTATCATTTTGGGCAAACCATCTCATCATCAGCCTGAACCTGTCTGCTCACAGAGCTCATTAACATTGGTACTTGTATTCTTCCTATTCATTTACATATCCTTAACTTTCCTAATTGTTGAGGTCCATATGGGTATCCATAATGTATGCAAAAGATACATTCACATCCACAATAGCCCATCTCCTACTCAGCACTCAGCTCTGTACCAGCGCCAGATGCTAAATAACTTTGATCAAAATTAAGAATGAGGTACAAGGAGTAGTTGTTCTCAGCCACTGGATTCATGTGAATTCTACCGCATATCTCCTTATGATCTATTCATTTTGTCAGGAACACTATTGACTAGGATTGCAACTTAACTAAGTAAATACTTATCACATTCAATAGACTAATTGTATCAAGTAGATAAGAAAATACCTGTAGCTTGGAGAGTTCCTTGATACACTGTGCTTGAATTATATATTCACTGCCATATGTACATATATACATGTATATGGCAGTGACATTTTTTTCTGAAAAATCATGATTAGAAGCCAGCGCAGGCAGGAAAGTCCATGAGACTCTTACCTCTAATTAATCACCCACCCAAAAGCTGGAAGTCTCCAGGTAATTTAATTTCTAAGGACATAGGAATAATATCTAAATTTAAAGGAAAAATAAAGTCACAATGAATTCATGTTAGTTGAGACGTTAATATAACTGTATGAGGGAGAATTTTTTAAGGAAGTGTAATTTTTCTTTTATTAACTAGTATATCTGCAAGAATGTATAACTTAGTATGTTATTATACGTGTGTGTGTGTGTTTGTGTGTGTGTGTGTGTGTGTGTGTGTGTGTGTGTGTGTGTGTGTGTGTGTGTGTGTGTGTGTGTTCAACCAGAGGATTAAACTTAGGGCCTTCTGAGCTTTTTTGCTCAAGGCTGGTGCTCTACCACTGGAGTAAAATCTCTACTTCTGGTTTATGGGTGGTTAATTGGAAATAAGAATCTCATGGACTTCTTTTCCTGGGCTAGATTTCAATCAAGATCCTGTACATTGGTGCATTATGTCTTAACTTTCCTTTTAACTTTTATACCATACAGGAATTATGGAGTGAGTAGTAAGTAGGGATGAAAGCAAATATATGAGGCCATAAATGGTCATTTTATCTTAATTTTTCTTCCTCATAAAATGTTTATTTTTACTTTGATTAGTAAATGTAAGAGAAAACAATTAGTGACAATAGGTACTTGTAGTCAGAGGTTCTAACATTACTTTCACAATTTGTGAAATAATTGATTATGATATGGTTGCTGTATAAGGAACAAGAAGCAACCAAGAGGTTCTCAGCATGATATTTAGATAACAAAGTGAAAATTTTCCATTGGAATGCTTTATTTATAGTACAGCTGTGTTTCACTGACTCTTCTCTTCATGGAAACAAGGGAGTGGGCAGTAAACACAGGCCTAGTTGTTACTAGCATCTGCCTGAGAAGCTATTGTGCAGGAGCCACAGCCCTGCTGGGAGAGGAAAGAAGAAATCAGAGTTTGTGTTTAGAAGTCAAAGGTAAATGAATTTCCTTTTGGCATAGCACCTTTTGATTTTTTTTGAAAATGGTAATGTGGAAAGTTTTTAATAATATTTCCATTAGTTTAAGTGGAAAAATGTATTTTATTTGAACCTAAGGTAACCAGATCTATCCCAGAGAAAAAGACATATTAAATAAATAATAAAACAAGCTAATACGGGTAATACAAATCAGTCTGAGAGTATATATAATTTGTATGTAAATGTAATAAATTAAGGTTGCATCCTAATCAGGTAAACCTAGCAAAGGAGAGAAGGAAAACCTAAGAGAACAAAAAGGACTAGCTTATGGGAATCTTTATACATTCTATATTTTTAAATACTATTTTTACTTGCCATATTTTCATGTCTTTTTTTTTCTGTCAGTCATGGGGCTTGAACTCTGGACCTGGGTGCTGTCCCTCAGCTCTTCAGCTCAAGGCTAGTGCTCTACCACTTGAGCCACATCACCACTTCTGGTTTTCTGTTGGTTTACTGGACATAAGGGTCTCATGATGATGTCATTCTTTCTGATGGAGGCATAGAATTCCATTGTATGTATGTATGTATGTATGTATGTATGTATGTATGTATGTATGTATGTATGTACGTATGTATATAGATATATGTATGTATATCGCATTTTCTTGATCCATTCATCTACTGAGGGGCATCTGGGTTGGTTCCATATCTTATCTACGGTAAATAATGCTGCGATAAACATAGTTATGCTGGTAGTTTTAGTATGGCCTTGTTTGTGATTGTCTAGATAAATACCCAAAAGTGGGATTGCTGGGTCATAGGGAAGCTCTATGTGGAGTCTTTTGAGAAACCTTCATACTGTTTTCCAAAGTGGTTGAACAAATAGTTTAAACCACCAACAATGCAGTAGGGTTCCCTTTTGGCCACATCGCCCCATTTGTTAGGAAATGGAAAGACTTGAACTAAGCCAGGTCCCATGCTTTCCCTTATTTGCAATAACTAGTATAAGTTTAGGACAAGCAGAGAAGGTCAAAAGCTATGTACATATGACCATATAAGATGATGTTAAGTGAAATGTTCTCCAAGATAAGGACACAACTTGTTTTATTCTTTCTTGCTATTGTTTTTAAAGTAGCTAAAATGTACTATGTGATTTTTTTTTGGTTTCTCTTGTATGTTCTTCCCCCACCGTATAACCCCTGTTTTCACTGTAGTTGGTATTGGTGCCCTGCGTTTTGTATATACATTTTTCTAATTTGGGGAGGGGAAGGGAAATAACAAAATGCTGAAACAAGGATACAGGTTGACCTATTGTAACAAAGACATGTGCAAGCCACTATGTTGAAAATGAACTTTACAACTTGGGAAGATAGAAGGGAGAGTTGGGAAGATTGGCAGGGGAAGGACAATAGGGGAAAACAAAGGAGGAGGTAACAATACTCGACAGGAAATGTACTCATTACCTTACTCATGTAACTGTAACCCATCTGTATACTATTTTTTACAATTAAAACAAAACAAAACAAAACAAAACAAAAGGTCTCATGGACTTTCCTGTCTAGGCTGGCTTTGAGCCATGATCCTCAGATCTCAGCCTGCTGGGTAGCTAGGATTACAGGCGTGAGCCACCGGCGCCCAGCTAAGTGTCATATTTTTGTATGTTTTTCAGTCCTTTGGAGTCTCAAAGTTATTTTTTTCATAAAACTTTGCTTAGAAATGAAGTTATAGCACCATCAGTCAATTTTAGGACTCAAATTATCTTCAAATAGTTATACAAGGGAGTTTAAATTTAACGTGTACATTTGTATATACAATGCATCTTGATCAATGTCATTTCTCCTCTCCTCTCCTTCTTTGTCTCTTCAAGTTTCCTAGATCCATTTTCACAAATATACATTAAATATTACATTGTACATTGACTATTTTTCTCACTATTCCTTTTTCCATTCTGTTCCAAGATATGTAATACATCATACAAATAAAATGTATTGCAAGCATGTGAGAATAGCCCATGTTAAATAGTCTGAAAAGTGAAAAAATGCTATTTTCCAACATTCTGAGTAGATGTAATTATTATTCATAATTTAGCTATATTCCTATGATATCTTTCACTAGCAACTCATATAAACTTGATATGGTTTTACCTGAAAATGAAATGTCTTGAAATATAATTCTTTGTGGACAGAAATTCATTAATTTGGGGAGGGGTCAAAAAGTTATAAGTTTTTAAATTTTTTTTTGTTGGTCATGGAGCTTGAACTCTGGGCCTGGGCACTGTCCCTCAGCACTTCATCTCAAGGCTAGCACTCTACCACTTGAGCCCCAGAGCCACTTCCAGCTTTTTCTGTTTATGTGGTGCTGAGGAATCAAACCCAGGGCCTCATGCATGTGAGGCAAGCATTCTACCACTGAGCCAACTTCCCAGCCCAAAAGTTATCATTTTTAACCAAAAGTGGTGAAAATGTTCAAGGATCATTAATGAGAGTAGCAGACTAGCATCAGAATACACATTTTTCTCAGCAGCACATGGAACATTTTCCAAAATAGACCACATTTTAGGTCACAAAGCAAACTTGTCCAAATTCAGAAACATTGAAGTTATACCTTGCATCCTCTCAGACTATGAGGGAATAAAATTAGAACTCAACACCAAAAGCTACCAAAGAAAGTCTTATAACACATGGAGGCTGAAAAACACAGTGTTGAATCACCAGCAGGTCATAGAAGATATTAGAAATGAAATTAAAATGTTCATGATATCCAACAAAAATACACACACAAATTACCAGCTCCTCTGGGACACAGCAAAGGCAGTACTCAGAGGCAAGTTTATAGCTCTGAGTTCCTACATCAACAAATTGGAGAGATCTGAAACCCACAATTTAATGAGACATCTGAACCTCCTTGAAAAAAAGCAGCAAGATAAACCCCAATCCAGTAGATGGAAAGAAATCATTAAAATTAAATCAGAATTAAATGAATTAGAATAAAAAAATAGAAAGAATCAACAAAACAAAAAGTTGGTTCTTCAAAAAAATTAACAAAATTGACAGACCCTTAGCAAATCTTATCAGACAAAGAAGATAACACATCCAAATAAATAAACTCAGAGATGAGAATGGAAACATCACCACAGAAACAACCAAGAATCAGAACATTATAAGGGAATATTTCTCAAACCTTTATGCTAATAAGTTTGAGAACTTGGCAGAAATGGGCCTTCCTAGCAAATATTGACATGCTGACACCAAACCAAGATGAGTTAAACCATCTTAACAGGCCCATATCAAACATTGAAATAGAAACAACAATAAGAGACTTCCCATCTAAGAAAAGCCCAGGACCAGATGGTTTTACAGGGGAATTCTACAAGTCCTTCAAAGCAGAGCTCAAACCAATATTCCTCCAACTCTTCAATGAAATTGAAAGAGAAAGTTCACTACCAAACTTATTCTATGAAGACATCATAACCCTCATCCCAAAACCAGGCAGGAACTCATCAAAGAAAGAGGACTATAGAGCCATTTCTTTGATGAACATCGATGCAAAACTTCTCAACAAAATTTTGGCCAACCGACTTCAACAATCCATCCAAAAAAATCATACACCATGATCAAACAGGATTCATTTTAGGGATGCAAATCTGGTTTAATATATGCAAATCAATTAATATAATTCATCACATTAATAAGAGCAAAGATAAGAACCACATGGTTATCTCAATAGATGCAGAAAAAGCATTTGACAAGATCCAAACCCCTTTATGTTGAAGGTTCTGGAAAAATTAGGTATCCATGGAACATTTCTCAATACAATAGAGGCTGTATATGACAAACCTACAGCCAGTATTACACTTAATGGTGAAAAACTAAAGCCATTTCCTTTTAACTCAGGAACAAGAGAAAGATGTCCACTCTCCATTCCTCTTCAATTTAGTATTAGAATGTCTAGCTACAGCAATAAGACAAGATGCAAATATAAAAGGGATCCAAATAGGGAAAGATGAAGTAAAACTCGCCTTCTTTGCAGATGACATGATCTTGTATTTAAAGAATCCCATGGACTCCACAGCCCAAATTATTCAAGCTGATTCAAAACTTTGGCAAAGTAGAAGGGTATAAAATTAACCCTCAAAAATCAATGTTTTTTCTGTATGCCAACAATGAGAAAAGCGGGGCTGAAATCAGGAAAGCAACTCCATTCATAATAGCCCCACAAAAAAAAAATACCTAGGAATTAACTTAATCAAAGAAGTGAAGGACCTCTATGATGAAAACTTCAAAAACCTGAAAAAGGAAATCAAAACAGAACTTAGAAAGTGGAAAAACCTCCCATGATCCTGGATTAGAAGGAACAACATCATGAAAATGGCAATACTTCCCAACGCTATCTACAAATTCAATGCGATACCTATCAAAATTCCAACCTCATTCTTCAAGGAAATAGAAGAGGCAATCCAAAAATTCATATGGAACAATAAAAGACCCCAAATAGCAAAAACGATCCTTAACAGAAAGAACAGTGCTGGAGGAATATCAATACTAAATTTCAAACTCTACTACAAAGCCATAGTAATCAAAAGAGCTTGGTACTGGCATAAGAACAGACCTCAGGACCAATGGAATAGAATTGAAAACCTAGAAATGAGCCTACAGACCTATAGCCATTTAATCTTCAATAAGGGAGCTAAAAACATAGAATGGAAGAAAGACAGCCTCTTCAGTAAATGGTGCTAGCAAAATTGGTTAGCTACTTGTTGAAAACTAAAGCTAGATCCTTATATATCACCCTGCACCAGAATCAACTCCAAATGGATCAAAGACCTTGGAGTCAAAACAGACACTCTGAAAACATTACAGGAAGGAATAGGAGAAACCCTAGGTCTCATTGGCACAGGCCGAAATTTTCTGAATAGAGACCCAGAAACACAACAAATCAAAGAAAGGTTGGACAAATGGCATGGCAAAGGGCATAGCTAGCAAGATCAATTGAAAGCCCATGGATTGGGAGAAAATCTTCACTAGCCATACAACAGATGAGGGTCTCATATCTAAAACACCTAGAACTCAAAAAATTAAATCCCCCAACAACAAATCCTCAAAGACACAACTGCCCAATAAATAAGTGGACTAAAAACTTAAAGAGAAACTTCTCTGAAGAGGAAAGAAGGATGGCCAATAGACACATGAAGAAATGCTCAACCTCCCTAGCCATAAAAGAAATGCAAATCAAAACAACATTGAGATACCACCTCACCCCAGTTAGAATGGCTATAATCAAGAACTCTAACAACAGATGCTGGAGGGGATGTGGACAGAAGGGAACCTTACTGCATTGTTGGTGGGAGTGTAAACTTGTTCAACCACTTTGGAAAGTAGTATGAAGGTTCCTCAAAAGACTCCACATTGAGCTCCCCTATGACCCAGCAATCCCACTTCTGGGCATTTAACCAACTGATCACAAACAGGACCATACTAAAGCTACCAGCACAACTATGTTTATTGCAGCATTATTTACCATAGCTAAGATATGGAACCAACCCAGATGTTCCTCAGTAGATGAATGGATCAAGAAAATGTGGTATATACATACAATGGAATTGTATGCCTCCATGAGAAAGAATGACATTGCCCCATTTGTTAGGAAATGGAAAGACTTCGAAAAGTTCTATTAAGTGAAGTAAGCCAGGCCCAAAGAAACATAGGTCTTCCCATGGTTTCCCTTATTTGCAATAACTAGTATATTTCTGAGACAAGGAGAAAAGTTGATGTTAGGTGAAATGAATCCCAAGATAAGGACTCAAATGCTTTTTTTCCCCCCATGGGATTGTTTCTAACACATTTGTAAGATTATTTCTTTGTTGCTTTGTATGTCCCTCCCCCACGGTATAACCCCTGTTTTCACTGTATTTGATGTTGGTATAATTTGTGGAGGGGAAGGGAAAAAACAAATCGTTTAACTAGGGATACAGGTTGACCCATTGCAACAATGAGATGTACAAGTCATTATGTCGAAAAACGAACTTTACCACTTTGGCAGGGGGTGATGGGAACTGGAAGGGGAAACAAAGGAGGAGGCGACAATGCATGGTAAGCAATGTATTCATTATCTGGCCCATGTAATTGTAACCCCTCTATATGGTATTTTCACAATTAAAAAAAAGTAGCAGACTGAACAGTCAATGGGTTAAGGTTATAATTTTCATTTTTTGATATCTATCTGGAAGTCAAAAGAAGGACTCTTTCTAATTTCCCTCTATCTATCTATAATTCATCTACCATTTAAATCTATTTGTCAACATTGATCTATTTATATCACCTACCTATTTATATTTAGTTATCGCGTATCTATTGATCTACCTCTATCATCAATATGTATTATCAATCTATCAATCAATCTATCAATCTATCTACCAACTATCTACCCTATCTATCGTTCTATTTATCTATGAATCTACTATCTATCTACTATGTATCTATCTATCCATCTACTATTTGCCTGTGGCAAAATTTTATCTCTAGATATTATACAACTAGTTAATTGAATTGTTTTTAACTTCTACCAGAAGCAGGAAAGTTGTCAGCAGGCAAAAGATGATGAAAAACCAAAATTTTGTAGGTTCTTGCAAATATATTTTTAGGTCATGCTTTAGGCATTTGAAAACAATTAGTTCTGGAAGAGTCTTTTTAGCTTTAAAATGAGAATTTTTTAATTGTTATTGTAAAGGTGATATACAGAGGGGTTATAGTTATGTAAGTTAGGTAATGAGTACATTTCTTTTGAATAGTGTCACTCCCTCCCTGGTTTTCTCCCTGTTTTGCCTGTCTAACTGCCCACAGTTATATAATATGTATGTTTGTTTGCTTGCTTGCTTTTATCTACTGTGGGGTTTGAACTCAGGGCCTGGGTGCTGTCCTGAGCTCTTAGTTCATGGCTAGTGCTCTACCACTTTGAACCACAGCACCACTTCTTTTATAATAGGTATTGCTATGATATCTGCTCATTATTGTGGATTATTTGTAAAAATCAAAGTTAGTAATAAGCCAGCAAGTATCACTGGCTGATGGATATGATTAATATGTGAATTACAGAAATAGTTTCAACCCTATCATATTCAAATATTTTAAGTGTTATAATACTTTATAACTTGAAAATGAAATTTCCCACACAAATTTTAAAATCATTATCTTTTAACCTAGTATAAGGAAGAAAGGGAATTTAATTTATAATAAGCAATATTTATTTTAGTATGTAAATGTTCTAGCACCATAATTATCAGCATGCATAATAAACTTGCTCAACCACTGTGAGTGTTTTAACTGTAAATGTGGACAGACAAATATCATAAATATTGTCATCGTAATTTTCCTCAATGGTGAGCACTTTTAGGAAATATTCATCAGTTTATAGTCTATTCTTTCCTGAAAAAGTTCAGTGTATATTTGTTTGGTTTGTATTGTTTTTTATTGGTCATGGGGCTTGAACTCTGGGCCTGGGCACTGTCCCTGAGGTCTTCAGCTCAAAGAAAGTACTCTACCACTTGAACTACAGTGCCACTTCTGGTTTACTGATAGTTAATTGGAGATAAGAGTCTGAGGAACTTTCCTGTCCAGGCTGGGTTTGAACTGTGATCCTCAGATCTCAACCTCTTGAGTAGCTAGGATTACAGGCATGAGCCACCTTCACCCAGCCAGTGTATGTTAAATATTTCAAGGAATGCAGTTTTTAACATATAAAATGAGTTGAAAGTTCAAGTTTAGATTGATTTATGAAGATTTGCCTCCACGGGTAGTTGACTTCTAAGGTCATATTGGATACAGGACAATTCTCGGTTGTGCAGATCACCTCATAGCTGGACTTTCACTCAGTAAATAGCAGTTAGAGCTACTGATCTTTATGACAAATGATGCAACTTCCTCTGGATTCTTCTCCAACCTTTCCAAAACATTCACCAAAAGCCTTCATGGAAAACTATTGAGTTCTATCAGAAATTAATGTGACACTAATCACACAGACAAGACAACATAGACAATGGGAGAGAGTATTTGCAAGCTTTATATATAACAATGGTTAATATCAGAATATATAAAGAACTTCATTAACTAATACTAATACTAATTAATTAAAATGAGTAATAGATCTACAAACATTGCTGAAGAAATAGACATAAATGACCAAAATATTAATAGAAAGTACTCAACAACACTGGTCATCAGACAAATGCAAATAATGATCATAATGAATCCTCATCTCATTCTAGTAAAAATAATAATTATCAAAAGAGAACAAAAACATGGTTAATTCACGGATAATCAATTTCCTATACACTGAGGGCCCCGTGATTCTAACTGGCTAATCTTTACCACCTTTAATTTTCACAAATAATCTACAAGCCCTCAGTTAAATTCCCAGCACCATACATATACACATGCTGGTGAGGATGCTGAGAAAACACAAACCCTAGTACACTGCTATTGAGAATTAATACTGCCATTGTGGAAAACAGTATGGAGGTTCTTTGGAAACTTAAAAATCGAACTACTATCAGATCTAGCCATTCTACTCAAGGATCTAAATCCAAATGAAATGAAATCAGTTTGATGAAGAGACATCTGCACTCTTATATTCATAGTAGGACAATTTGTAATAATCAAAAAAGCAAATAGCTATAGTGTCAAACAACTGAAGAGTGAATAGAAATGTGATATGTGTAGGCAATGGAATACAGTCATTAAGAAAATGAAGTCATCTACTAACATAGAATTGTAGATTATTGTATGAAATAAAATAAGGCAGGCAGGGCATAGAAAAATAATTCCACCAATCAATGTGGGACCTAAGACATTTGTTCTCCAATAAAAAATGTTACTGGGCTGGGAAGGTGGCTCAGTGGTAGAGCGCTTGCCTTGCATGCATGAGGCCCTGGGTTCAATTTCTCATCACCACATAAGAAAAAAGAAAAAGGCCAGAAGTAGCGCTGTGGCTCAAATGGTAGAGCTCTAGCCTTGAGCTGAAAGGCTGAGGGACAGCGCCAAGGCCCAGAGTTCAAAAAAAAAAAAATGTTACTAGTCACCTAGAAGTCCTTTCTGTTTCCTCCTTGTTACAATGTGCTTTTTCCTATATATTAGTCTGTTATGTCTTAAAATTCATAAAGTGTCATAAAACACCTGTTCTCTTAAATAATCTGAGTTCCATTTACCATATTGTTTGTTGTGTAGAGCGGAATTATTTTTTCATTCGCACTACTGTGTAGTGTACATTTGTATGTATGTACTCCCAATGTTTATCTGCTCAGGTCTTGATTAGCCCTTGGATCATTTCCAATTTGAGATATTACAAATATCCAGCTATATTATGAACATTATTGATCTTGTTCTGTTGGATGAACATTTAAGAATAAAAATTTAAGGCAAATTGGATTTTTTTTTAACTGCCAAAATTTGTTGATTCATTTGGCTTTCATGGAGAAACACTGACATCTGGTGTTTACAATGATGAATTTCACATCTCATGTATTTGAAAAATTAAAGGCATCTAGTCTTAAAGGTACCCTGAGATCTTATAAGAATTTATATATTCAACAAGTTTATAGCTTCTGTTTTAATTATTCAAACTCAATCTAAAATTTCTTAATTTTGGACACTAAAAGATTAATGAAATACTTAAACTTTTTGGAGTAATGGATAGATCTAACCAATTAAACAAGATTAACAGATGTAGAAAAATGTAGAAAAATGCTACATAGATGAGGCGATGATAAATTTAATGACAATATTTTATACAAAACATACCTTTAAAATTGTCTCAGAGTAAAACCTTTTCATGTTTACAAAGTATAAACAAAACCAATGGAAATTGAAGAAAATAAAAATGCTGATATGCCCAACCTCTATGTTTTTATGATAAGGAGAAATTCAAAAGCCTCACAAATTACAGGAGTTCTTTAGCAATCAGCTAAGAGGTGGTGGTAACATTTCTAAATATACTGGAGAAGATGAGCTTTTTACATGACATCATATGATTAGAAAGCATGCAGGCATGTGAATATGTTATGTTTGTGTGTAATCTTTGCTGTCAAGAATAGGCAGAGTTTCAGATTAGGTATTTCTTTGAGGGCACCATTTGAATCCTTATGGCTCTAAAGAGTAGAACCACTTTCTCCTTGACATCTTGCAGCCAACTCACAAACCAATGTTATCACACAGAAGCTTACCTTGACAACATTTAGTCCAAAATATTTGTTGTGGCCTTTTATTTACTAAACACAGTTGCCTTTAGACCCTTTGATTTAAACAACTATATTTTTTAGATTGTAATTGATCAAACTGATAGAAAAAGTACAAAGGATCTAACATTTATGAGAATATCTATCAGAATGATTTATAAGAATACAACCTAAATAAATAGCTGAATTGTCTCTCTTTGAAGAATAGTTCCATAAACATTGCTATGAAAAACTATGTAGAATGAGAATTGGTTCAAAAGCTCTCTAAGACACAATGTCAGTAGAAAAACAATCATAGTAGTTCTGGCTTAAATGGAGAAGGAAGCACTATGTCTATCAAAAAACAACTGAAATATTGGTGGAAATATTAGAAACAATTGTGAAAAAATGCCAAAATCAGATAGTAACTGAAGAATCTAAACCCTTGAAGACAGGAATCTTATGCAGATTACAAAAACTCATTCTACTGTTTTCTCTGAACTCAAAAGAACATTAGCTGGTATTTTCCTCCAAGCTGTGTCTTTTAACTCTGGGAGATTACTGGGCTCTGGCCTCTTTCTGTGCTTGTTTTCCTTGTGTCAAAATAGGAGAATAGCTTCTGGTCAAAAAGCCACAGTGATGATAAAATATACCTCATTTGTTTTTATTCTTTTCCATAGGTATGAATCCTGTGTAAAAGCCCACTATCTCAAAGAAAAAGTTGTTTTCTATAATTTTTCCATTTTGTTTGACAGCAAGGGGGAACTCTCAACCATCTATTCCCTTGTGGAGAGTAGGGGAAGTTTCACCTTGAATTTAGGCCCAGTAAAAATATCTTCTTTGTAAATGAAAGCAAAATCATGTATTTGCAGAAAAGTGGAAACAGAGAAAATGTGTTGCCGGTAGATTTTGACACCAGGAAGAATGTGAAAGGAATCTCCTCATACTGAGAAAATTGATACCAGATGTCAATTCTGACATACAGAAAGAATGAAGATTACTGGAAATATTAACCACATAAGGTAAACATGTCTTTTGAAGATGTTCTTCAATTCTTTTCATCAACAAGACTTGAAAGTAAAACAGCATACTGTGAGGGTTATACGTTGTATGTGCAATGTTACAAAGAAAAGGAATGGTAAAAGTTCAAATCTCTTTCGTTCTGGGGGTTTCTGTTTGTTGGATTTTGTTTCCATCCAGGGGCTTGAACTCTAGTCCTCTAGCTTTTCCTCAGCAAGGCTAGTACTCTATCATTTGAGGTACATTTCCACTTTTTACTGGTTAATTGAAGAGGTTTTTTGTTTGTTTGTTTGTTTGTTTTTGGATGGGTCTGACCAGGCTAGCTTAGAGTCTTGATTTTCAGATTTCAGGTTCCTGAGTATCTAAGATTGTTGACACAAAACACAGTTTATTTTGTTTTTACATGAAACAGCAAATTTTTGTCTTTCCCATCCTCTTTTTGAAACCCCAGTTTAAGCCTTTGTACTGTCTCAGCCTTCCAAATACCTGGGACTAGAGGCATGTGATACTGCACTGGGATCACAGTGTTTTACATTACACATGAAGTATCATATTAACTGAAGAAGACTGAATAATTATGGATATATATTGTAACCTATAAGAGGACACATGTTTTAAATTCTTCCAAAGCAAGCAATAGAAGAGAGAATATATGGTATTAAACTTTTTTTTTAATCCCAAAGAAGACAGAAAAGGAAGGACAAGAAGCAGGGAAAATGTACAGCAAAAAGCACTTTAGTAGGCTTAATTGACATTGTATCAATAAGGTAATGTCAGAGTTTATCAGTCTGCATGGAAAAGTAAACCTTAACTTTTTGCTGCCTAGAAGAAACCCACTATAAACATAAATACAAAAACAGACTGAGATTAAGAAGATGGACAAAGGCATGGCATGTGGATACTAAGCAAATGAAAGCTGGTGCGAAGATCAAGGAAAGATAAAATTGACTTCAAGACAAGCACTACTGCTGGGCTTAAAGGCAGGTTCAGTTATAATGATAAAGGGTCAATTCATCAGAGAGGGCTAACACTTAAAAACAGGCAAGCTTCCTTAATAACAATATTTTAAATACATAAAACAAAATTATATAGAAGCCAAAAAATAATAGGATCAAAAGAATAAATTGGAAAATCCCACAAGTTGGAGATTTCAATATTTTTTCAGTAACTGATAGAAGTCATCAAAATGATATAGAAACTTAAATCTTCTATAGTGATTTAAACCCTGTCAATCTATTTCATATAATTTATATTTGTAAAATACTATACTCAACAGTGGTATAACTACTTCAAGAATAGGTAAAGTATACATTGAGTGAAATCATATCTCAAATCATCATGCATGTACTAACTTCAAATTTTGATATTAAAATATGATATTTTATAAGAGATACCTATGATATTCAGTATCTATGACCAAATTAAATTAGGAGAAATACAGTAGCAGAACAATGTGTTTGGTATAAGTTTGTGTATTTTAAGTCATGTTAATCTAGCCAAATAATTTCTATTGCCTACATGCTTACATGTCTCCACATACAAATATTTGTTCAAACCCTAATTCCCAAGGGGACAGTCTTTGGGAAGTGATTAAGTCATTAATCAGCACTTAAACCTATAAAACACATGCCTTTCTAGAGAGACCACAGTCATATTCTTCACTCCCTGCACTATGTTTAAACACAACAAGACTCAAGCCACCTGCAGAAACCAGGAAATCACCTTCCTCCGTACATATGTTCTGTTGGTACTTACCTTGTGCACCTCACAGTCTCCAAGACCTCTTGTAAAATAAAGTTCTGCCACTTGCAAGCCACTCAGTGAATTGTGCTATGTTATAAAAGCTTAAATAGACAAATGTATCATATCTTCCAAACATAGGTGGCCATCCATAATTACCAAGTCGGTGGCTCACTCCTGTAATCCTAGCTACTCAGCAGGTTGAGATCTGAGGATCACGGTTCAAAGTTAGCGCAAGCAGGATACTCCGTGAGACTCTTATCAACAATAAACCACTAGAAAACCGGAAGTGGTGCTGCCGCTCAAGCAGTAGAGTGCTCGCCTTGAGCTGAAAAGCACAGGGAAAGCTCCCAGACCCAGAGTTCAAGTCCCATGACTGACAAAAAAAAAAAAAAAGAATACTTAACATAATGCAATCATTGTAAATAGTTGCTATACTAAGGTGTAGGGGGATAATGATGAGGTAAGGCTTATACATGTTCAGTATGGATTCAATTTAAAAATACTTTAAATTTGTAGTTGGTTGAATATTGTATGGCTATGAAACCTTCAGATCCAGAAGTCTGACTGAAATGCAAAGATGTGTTCACATGTATCCACAAAGATCTATCAGATTTCTTCTTAACAAGAAAATAAAGTTGATTAATGGGTTGAAAGGTGATATTCACACTTTATTTTATAGTTTGGTGTGGTCAGATTATTTGGCTTATATGTTACTTATGTATTTAGTATAGATAAAATGATAGAATAAATATATAGAATTGTTTCATTAAGATTTTGAGATAAAAGAAGAGTGAATGAGGAACTTAACAGCCACATGGAAATTTTTATATTACTATGGTAATTAAGAATTTGAGATATGGCTATAGGAAACAAGACAAACACTAGTCTGAGAGGGATAGAGTCCCATAACTGAGGCACCAGATAGGAGAATTGAGTAGAGAGTAGAGGTGGAATTTCACATTTCTGTAGCTAAGGTGAGATTATTAATGAATGACTTTTGAGAAATTGTTTAAGTGCTTTCTGAAAAATGAAACCTGATATGCTTTTAGCTTCCTGTTTTTGGACACATGGCAGGATGGCATTTAGTTGACATCTTTTAAATCAGTGTGGCTTTCTAACTTGTGTTGGCTAATAATATGTAAGCCTAAATGACAGGCATTGGTTTCAGGTAAAAGTAAGTATCTCTGTTTAAGGCAGTTGATGTGCAATTTTTCCTATTGTATTAATTACCAGAAAATGCTGGAAAGAAAGCACATAACATAATTATTATTAATGAAGTAGAATATTACCCTATATGCTGCAATAGCAAAATTTTCATTAAAATGGTGACTTCCAGTGAGCAGGATGAGTGTTTATATGTCTAAAGGACTTTTCTGTACTAGCAGGAAATGAGTGGAAAGTCAAATGATAGTGGTATACTATCATAGCTTGACTGGCAAGATAAAGACTGGATGGAAATGTCCACACTGCTAGCATGAGTTGGAGGGCTCCAGTACAGTCTATGAATTCATGGATTTATAAGGATGAGAGTGGCAACTGCTTCTTAACTTCAAATGGTTAAGGATAATAATGAAAAGCAATTTGAACACTAGTAATTAAAAACTCAGCTTTATACTGTTATATTTATATTTATTTATCTGTATATTGTTTATTTTATATTTATTTTTATTATTTATTTTACATTTATAATTTATATAAATTTATGTTTTATGTTTATTTACCTATACTTATATTTATTTTATATTATATACATATTTTACTTATATTTAACTTATATATAAAATATATAATATATTACTTATATGTTACTTATTTAGTTAGTTTTTTGTGCCAGTAGTAGGGCTTGAATCCTGAATGCAGTATAGTCCTTTGGCTATTTTTGATCAAGGCTTATACTGTACCACTTGAGCCAGAATTCTACTTCACTTTTTTTCTGCTTAATTGGAATAAGAGTCCTATAGACTTTCTTGTCCAGTCTGGTTTTGAACCTTTATCCTCAGATCTCAGCCTCCTGAGGAGCTAGGATTACACATGTGAGCCACGCGCACCTGATTGCATCCAGTCTATTGGTAATTTTTAAAGATTGGAAATAAGCACTTTTCAATTACAAAGTTGTTAAGGTCATATGGTGAGTCAGATCACTAAAAGGAATAAATGAGTTGTATCTGTAACAACATGCCCAAGTCTCAGCTGTGTTATATGAAATGAAGTAACTCAGGCCCAAAGGATATAGACTAGGTGATTCCATTTGTTATGTTTTATTTGAGAAGAGAAAACTATGGGGAGTGAAAATAATTCAGTGATTGTCTGGATAAAGGAAAGAGAGAACAATTTGGAGAGACCATTAAATTATAATTTATTTTTGTTGATGCTATGGATTACATGAATGTATACATTTGTCAAAACTCACAGTATTATATACTTTACAAAGGTGTATTTGAATATATTTGGAAGCCCAGAAGAAGCCTTGTAATTAGAAAATATCTCCTGGCCCTAGCAAAGGTGGAAAGAGTTAGCATTGCTGGGGGGAAGATACTCTCCCTAGAGGCACAGAAGAGTCACCATTCATTGGCCATCTAGGATACACCAATTAGAACCAACCTATGTCTTCTAGAGGAAGTATTTCTATTCCTATTTTAATGAAACTGAGGGTCACAGATGAAATAACTTGCTAAGTTAGTAATAAAGCTGAGTACTTCTGTCTGAAGGCCAGCTGCTGCTTCTATATAATGCAGAAAATAGAATCTGTGTTGATAGAGATTTTCAGGTAGGAGCAAGAGCTGAGGAAATTAGAATCAGGAGACTCTATTCTAGCAACATTATAAGACTGGACCTGATGGCAGGTTGGGCACTAGCGGGATGAAGTGAAATTGAAGGCTTAACTAGAGTGGAAAAATATAAAAGTTTTGATGACTTTGACATTGTTTGTTCTTGTCTTTTTTTTTCTAGAGCATGGGGAACAGCTATCCTTACTTATATTTGAGTATATTAGGCAGAAATCCCACTGTAAGGTACAATAGGCCAGTAAGAATATTCATTCAATGCCTAATACCTTAAGAATTTGTACCCAGAAAGCCTCTTATTTGAAAAGACCAATTCTTATCCATTCTCCAAGCCCCATTAAGCTCTGTGTTCTGTTTAGAAAGAAGATGTCATTGAAATTATTACGGTATATTCCAGAGGGCCAAAAAAGAATTGTGAAATAAAAAAGGAATTGCAATTTACAGATGAATGTCATTGTAATCTCTAATGTATTGAGCCTTGATTTCTCATAAGTTCTTTAGGATCTTAAAAAATACTCATTTCTCTCAGTGTCACTTACATGTTTAAAATGTTATGTTGTGTTTACATTTTCATTTATAAATCCTTTCTTATATTGTGCTTACAAAGTGATAGAACTGAAAAAAATTTAAAAGACAAAGATGATAAATAGTAATGGGTGATATTTTTTTCCAGTTGTGGGGCTTGAACTCTGGGCCTGGGTACTGTCCCTCGGCTCTTCCACTCAAGGTAAGCACTCTACCACTTGAGCCACAGTGCCACTTCTGGTTTTCTGGGGATTAATTGGAAATAAGAGTCTCAAGGACTTTCCTGCCTGGGCTGGGTTTGAACCATGATCCTCAGATCTCAGCCTCCCGGGTAGCTAACATTACAGGCGTGAGCCTGGCTTGGGCGAATTTTTTTTATGTGTGAGATTTTATAGTAAAAACAATGACATGTTAGCAGTTGGAAGACTGACTTTTAATACACATATTCTCTTCTGGAATATTTTGTTTCCTATACATGGATTCACTAGGAAATAGAAATTGTATCTTTTCTAAATAATATTATTAATATGAATGAGACTTTAGATAGATAAGTGCAAGTAAACTATGTAGTAAAATCTTTTATTTGGCTGGTACTGGGGCTTGAACCCAGAAACTCATACTATTACTTGGCTTTTCCACTCAAAGCTGGAGCTTCACCATTTGAGCCACAGCTCTACTTCCAGCTTTGTGGTAGTTAATTGGAGATAAGAGTCTCTTGGTTTGCTCAGGCTGGCTTTGAATGATGATCCTCAGATCTCTTGAAAAGCTTGTTTTTTTTTCCTTTCATGCAAGTGTTTCTAACATATTTATAAGATGATTTCTTTGTTGCTTTGTATGTCCCTCTTCCATGGTATAATCCCTGCTTTCACTGTATTTGATGTTGGTGTAATTTGTGGAGGGGAAGGGAAAAAAGAAATTGTTTAACTAGGGATACAGGTGGACCCATTGCAACAATGAGATGTACAAGTTGTTATGTCGAAAAACAAACTTTACAACTTTGGTGGGGGGTGGGGGGAGGATTGGGTGGGGGGGGGGAAGTATGGGAAGGGATGGGAAGGGAAAACAAAGAGGAGGCAACAATGCTTGATAAGAAATGTACTCGTTATCTTGCCCATGTAATTGTAACTCCTCACAATAAAAAATAAAATAAAATGAAATAAAGAAAAGCTATGATTACATGGAGGAGACATTGGCACCTGTCCAATATGATAAAATCTTGAAAAACCACAGGATCTCTTCCCTGGGTCATGTTTATGATAAAAATAATCATTAGTCTTGAATCACACTGAGATCCTTTTAGAGTATGTAACTCTAATAGACTCTAGTGATTTATTCTAATCTATACTGTGTTTCAATTATGTGTCCAACATAGTAGAGCTGTAGCTTCCCACATGAGGCTTATTATGGCTGAGTGCATTATTATAGACAGGCGCACGAAAACTTGCCATGTTGCTATTAGTTCACCTGTGTGCAACTGCATCCCAAAGGTGACACTGAGTTTGTAAGTAGATAATCTTTTAAACATTTATATGAAAAGGTAGTGCTAAGTAAAGTAGTGGAGATTGAGTTATTATTGTAATAAGATGGTGTGTTAAGCTCATATTTAAATGGAAACAGAATAAAATGGAAAAAAAGAACCCCCCCAAACCTTTACAAATACAGGGATTTCCTGTATTTAGTCACTGCTCTTTTACAGCATTTCTGGGAGTCTTTCCTCACCAGGACATTGAAGAAGAATGAAAGCTCTCTGCCTGGGGAAGATGACATCTTTACATCTGAAATTCTTGCATGAGGTCATGCTGTTAAAGGCACAGCTCTCTCCTAAAGAAGACTTGGCCTGCTTCACAGAATCTCTGTTTATTCTGCTCATAAGCTGCCCTTTCTCTGTGTACTCCAAGCAGACCAACCTTACCAAAACTTGTGAAAAGTGAAAAGTGCACCACTGTTAGTTTGATCATTTCTTAGAAATATGAAAGCATAATTAGTAGTTTTAGAAGAATCTCTTCCCATGTGTCTGGACATCTCTAGGAATGAGTAGACATAACACAGTGGAATTTGCACAACATATATGTTTGACTTTCTCTTTTCTTGTGCCTTTTATTTCAAGGCTATGACACCACATTCTCTAGAGGTCATAGAAGGAAAAAACGTTATTCTTGTTTACTGGTTTGCCAAATACTGTCAGGATGCTCCTGTATAAGAAAGAGGTACTAGCTGGTAATGCAAGCTACTCAGGAGACTGAGATCTGAGGATCATAGTTCAAAGCCAGCCCAGGCAGGAATGTTAATGCTACTCTTATCTTCAATAAACCCCCCAGAAAAGTGGTTCTGTGGCTAAAGTGGTAGAACTCTAGCCTTGAAATGAAGAGCTCAGGGACATCATCCAGGCCCAGAGTTCAAGCCACTACCAACAACAAAAAGAAGAGAGAGAGAGAGAGAGAGAGAGAGAGAGAGAGAGAGAGAGAGAGAGAGAGAGAGAGAGAGAGAGAGGAGAGAGAGAGAGGAAGAACTACTAAAGAATAAGGTGATTTTTGCACCCTTTTTGATTTTCAATTACCTTTTCCTCCCTTCTGTTAGTTGTTCAGGATCCCAAGGTACAAAATATCATCTTGACTTTCTTCAGTGAAATATCTAAGAAAGTTTTCTTTAATGGCATGGTAGTTCCTTTCCTTTGTGGCTATGATATAATTTCAGCTGATTTTTCCATGATCAGGAATGTATTTTTTTTTTTTTTTTTGTAGGCCGTGGGTCTTGAACTCTGGGCCTGGGCGCTGTCCCTCAGCTCTGCAGCTCAAGGCAAGCCCTCTACCACTTGAGCTACAGCGCCACTTTCGGTTTTCTGGTGGTTTATTGGAGGTAGGAGTCTCATGGTCTCTCCTGCCCAGGCTGGCTTTGAACCGTGATCCTCAGATCTCAGCCTTCTGAGTAGCTAGGATTACAGGCGTGAGCCACCAGCGCCCGGTAGGAATGTATATTTTTGAACCAGAAGTGTATATCACTTTTTTGCTTGAAAAAGTGAGGAGTGGTATATATAGATATATGAAATGTAATTCTATGCTTCCATCAGAATGAATGGCATTGCCCCCTTAGTAAAGAAATGGAAAGACTTGGAAAAAATCATATTAAGTGAAGGAAGCCAGACCCAAAGAAACATAGGCTCCATGGTTTCCCTCATTTGTACTAATTAGTATTTGTCAAGATAGTTTTAGCAGAGGATCAAAACAGCTACAGTTATCTACATATGACCCAAAAAATGATGCTAATCGAAATGAACCCCAAGATATGAAAACAAGAGTTTTTTGTATGTGTTTTTGTTTTTTAATGTAGTATGAGAAGTTATTTCTTTTTCCTTTTGTCCCACCCCTTCCATTCCAATTATTCCCCCTTGTAACTGTCTTATACATATGTCTATCTGATTTGGGAAAGGGAATAGGGATAACAAAATAGTGAGATAAAGAACAAAGTGTAAACCAATACAATAGGGATACTCACAAGACACTATGTTAGAAATGTACTTTACAACTTGGGAGAAAGGGGACTTAGGAAGGTGGAAAAGTGGGAGACAAACAAAGGAGAGTGTAACAATGCTCAGCAAGAATTGTACTCATTACTTATATAGCTGTAACCCCCACTGTACATCACTTTTACAATAAAACAATAAATTTTAAAAATCAGGAATGTAAATATTTAGTTTTTAGAAGCCAAGATCTGTGTCATCCATGCATATTAAAAATACATTGCTTAGGTCTGGGAAGGTGGCTCAGTGGCAGAGCACTTGCCTTGCATGCATGAGGCCCTGGGTTCGATTCCTCAGCACCACAAAAGCAGAAAAAGCCAGATGACCAACAAAAATACATTGCTTATTATTACAAAATCATCTCCTATTAAAACATTTTAATGGAGGCTTTTTTTAAAGGATGGGGGAGGTTCAACATGTCCCCCAATCCCCAAAGCAAACTACCTTTGTAAAGTCAAGCAGCTGTTCTATCAATTCACAGCACCCTGCAGGCTACCTGAGAAGAATTGGTTCTTCCATAAACAGATGGAAAGATATATGTGATCTTCCTTTGATCTTCTGAGACCAGCTATGTGGTAATGATTATAATTCTATAAATCCTGGAGATAATTTGCCCTACAGTGATTCCCAAGTCTCAGTGATTCCCAAATCTCTCTCTCTCTCTCTCTCTCTCTCTCTCTCTCTCTCTCTCTCTCTCTCTCTCTCTCTCTCTCTCTCTCTCTCTCTCTCTCTCTCTCTCCATATCTGGAGTTCATTTCAATTAGCATTGAAAAACCTAAGCAATTCCATTTTACTTAAGACCCCATCTCAGTTCTGTGACTTAACTCGTAGCCCACTTTAGCCCCAATGCTAAGACTTTATGACAGAAAGCCATGCACAATTCTCGGAGCCATAGATGGCGTTTGCTTAAGGCAGGTGTTAACCCCCAAGTGGTGTTGCCCCCCAGTGACTTAGGGCTAAGAGGTTCGGTCCGAGGAAAACCATATAATTTTCTGACCAACCGGTTCTTCAGAGCCCAGGGTGAGACATGCCATGCATACTGTTGGTCCAGGTATGACTCATAACCGTTTTTGGTCAAGCTATGGGCGAAAGATATTTTTCTGTAAAGGTCAACCAAACATATTTGCCCAGCTTAGGTTGCTTTAAATGTTAACCAATCATGTAATTTCTTATGTAAAAGTTCCTTAAAGTTGTTTGTTCAATACTATAAAAACTGTCCTGATTCTATGCTTGGGGCCTCTTAGCGTCACCAGTTGCCCAGTGAGCGGAGGACCAAGCTCGAGCTTGCAATAAATGACTCTTTGCTGTTTGCATTTATCATGGTCTTTGGAGGTCTATGAGGGGGCATCCGAAAACGGGGTACATCAAGCATCATTTTATAGGGTCATATGTACATAGCTATTGAGTTATTGTGATCCTTGCTAGGAGTATCCTACACCTATACTAATTATTACAAATGAGGGAAACCATGGAGCCTATGTTTCTTTAGATTGAGCATACTTCACTTAATATGATTTTTTTTGCAAGTCTCTTGAGGGCAAGATGAGTATTCCTGGAATAAAATCCTTGATCTCCTTTATCCAGGAGGGAAAATTAAAGAGGGGATATGAATCTCTTCTAATACTAGACCCAGGCTTAGGAAATGCTAATTTTTGCATAAGAGGAAACTACAAGACAAAGAAACTTTTCCTAGTGTTTCCAACTGACAGTGACAACACACTGGATGGTACATGCTAATCTGTCCTTAAGCACTGCATAGTCCTTGGCCCCAGAACAATGGCTGACTGGAAGCTCCACAAAAAAATGAATTGGAACTGAATTGGAGCAGGGAGATAGGTTCAGATACAGCTGCTTCTCTTTTCAAGTGTAGTACTATCACCCCGACGGTAGATAAGTAGCTTGACTGAAATCCCTCTGAGAAAATTAAACTATCAATGACGGTGGTTCTTAGTCACAATTACTGAGGGATGTGATTGGCATTTTAGGAGATAAATAAATAAAATATCTTTATTTTGATATAGATCATATATATGATTTTGAGGGGGTGAACTTGTTTGATGTTGAAGAACTTGATGTTTTAACTAAAAGTGTTAGGAGATAATTTTGAAAATGTTAATTTGAACAAAAGTAATTAATAGTTATACCGCACAAAATGATCCTTGTGAAGTCTGGAGCAATTAGCCACAAAGATTAAGTTAGAAAAGCCTGAACACAAAAGTAAAGTCACAAAAATAAATAGAAATAATGGGAAAATATAAAGATAAATTCAGGAATCTGGCATTCAGATAATACGGTGTTTTAAAGGAAGAAAAAGAAGTAGGTGGGGAAGAAAACAAATTTTGCAGGAGAAATGAACCCCAACGTAAGGACACAAGTGGTTTTTATTTCTTGCTATTGTTTCTAATGCACTTATAAGGTGATGTTTTTGTTGCTTTGTATGTTCCTCCCCTACGGTATAACCCCTGTTTTCACTATATTTGATGTTGGTATAATTTGGGGAGGGATACAGGTGGACCTATTGCAACAATGAGATTTACAAGATGCTATGTCGAAAAACGAACTTTACAACTTTGGCAAGGCGGGCAAGGGATGGTAGGGGAAAAACAAAGGAGGCAACAATGCTTGATAAAAAATTATACTCATTACCTTGCTCATGTAATTGTAACCCCTCTGTACAGTATTTTCACAATAAAAAACGTACTTAAAATTTTTTTTGCAAGCAATAGGAAAATAAATGTCCCATGTCACAGATAGCTACCTGTGCAGACATCACAATGAAACTCATTGCCCTGTTGGGAGTGGGTTTTGAAATCAGAACACAGGGGATGAACTTTTTAACTGCACTATAGACACCTAGGAAATCATCACAGTCAACCCCTTGAACCATTAATGTATGCTAATACAAAAGACGAAATGTTACTTTCTAAAAGAGGCAGATTTAGTTGGACATCAGTGGTTCACACCTGTAATCCTAGCTACTCAGGAGGCTGAGATCTGAGGATCTCAGTTTGCAGCCAAATTGGCCAGAAAAGTCCACAAGACAATTATCTCCAATAAACTATTCAGAAAAAGCCAGTTATGAGGCTGTGGCTCAGGTGGTAGAGTTCCTGCTCCAGGGGGAAAAGCCAGCAACTTTTGCAATAATGATGTGAATTTGGATTCTAATATTAAAATGTATAAAAATATATATAGTAGTGACTGAAAGTACAATAAAACTGCATACAAGACATTATACTCACAATGTATATAGAGCAAAAACATTAAAAATATGAGTCCAACAAATAAAAATGTTATAATGAAAAGGTGAATGTAAATGTTAATCTGTTTTATAGATTGATAGGTTTGATAAAGCAGAAAATGGACACCAGAGAAAATCAAAGATAATTAATAACTTGATATGCTTAAGTACCTATTGTTTAGAAATGAAGGAATGACTCCCATAAGGAATGGTTAGCTTTATTGTTTAGGTATGAAGTATCTCCTGAAAAGTCTCACTTGGTAAAGGTGGGTCCCCCCAGTTAGTAGATCAGATAAAGTAGATGTGATTGGGTCATGGGTATTCTTACTTCAGCAATGGATAAACTGGCGGACTACTAGGAGATGGCAGAAACTTGGGAAAGTGCGGCTTGAGTGGAGGAAGTAATTCATTGCGCACACATCTTTGCAGGCAAATCTGAATATTGCACTCTTCTTGTCTTTTGCTCTACATTCCAGCCAGTGCTGCTGCGCCTATTCTAGTCCCCACGACATGCTGCTTTGCCTTAAGCCCAAGGCAATAAATGACAGCTGAAGTAACTGAAAACCTTAGAACTTATGAGCCAAAATATGAATGTTCTTACTTGTAGATAGTTTCACTCAAGTATCACTCATAATGGAAAGCTAGCATGTTAAGTCAAGGAGAAAATAGTTTAATTACAAAAATCCAGGAATAGTTTAAAAGTCTCAAAACCTATGACACATAGCAAAAATACTCAAAGGAATGTTTCTAATCATGAATTCCCTGAAGGCTAAAGATACATGAGGAGACACTCAGTATCTCTGTCAGGGCATATTTAGAAAGGGAGACCAAATAGGAGTGATTGTAGTGGTGGACTCTTGGGGCCTCACTAGCACTGACACCCCAAGGGATAAAGCGGGAACAGCTGGGTAAAACCTGCTCCTTGAGGTGGATGGCCAGGGGAACAGACAGAAGCTGCAGTGCATGGACCCTGCAGAGGGGCCATGGCAGAGCAGGGTGCAGAGACAAAGAAAGGCAAGTGAAAACTCAGACTCAGAGACTAGAGACTCAGACTGCAGCAGTGCTGAGCAGAGCAGCTGTCCATCTACATGGTAATCTAGCCTCTTTCTACACTGGCCAGGAAATGTCTGTCTTATTCCAAGAATTTGCTGGTAGGACAGTTACAGGAAGCCATTTGAGTAAATTCCATCTTAGTCTTTTTTAAAAACCTTTGTAAGTATAAACCAATCTCAAAATTCAAAGAAGCTAAAATTAATGAAATAAAAAATAAAAAAACAACAAAATTCTTTTGATATTTATATCATGTAGCCTGGCACTATTGTAGTTTCTATATTAAAGTTAGTAAGTCAATATGGCTGAATTCTATAAAAATCATAAACTTATATTTACCTTTTCCTTTTTTTTTATGGTCCGAGATTAAACTCACGGCTTCTCACTAGCTTGATTTTGCTTGTTCAGCTGGCTCTCCACCATTTGAGCCAAACCTCCAGCATGGATTATTTGATAGCTATATTTTACACCTTCAGTCTCTCAGACTTTTCTTTTAAGGCTGGCCAAGTCATTATTCTCTGGATCTCAGCCTCCGGAGTAGATGAGATTATAGGTGTGAGCCACAAGTGCCCAACTGTATCAATAGATTTGACATGAAAAAAGTATGCATTGCTTTTAATTTAGCAGTTTTACTCTTGGAAATCTATGGTACAGAATTTAAAGTCTTAGTATTGAACACCATGTATACACAGAGATATTATAGCAGATTTCCTAATGTTAAAAAACTAGAAGCAAGACAGTGTCTTTTACTTAATAGGAAAAAGCTTTAAATAAAATGTCAAATATACATAAACGAGATACCTGTGTATAGTGAGCACACAAGAGCATAGTAGCATACTATCATCAATTTATGGATTTAGCCTCAATACATAAATGTCAATTGATGTATTTACCTTACACCTCAACATTTATATCATTTGATCCATAAGTACTTTAATAGATTCATCAAATAACAATAATTATATTTAGAGAAATTAATAGTGAATTTGATGCCTAAGAACTACTTTTTCCATTTTCCTCTTTGCTTCACAAATGCATTCTAGAGTTGATTTTTTTGAGTCAGAATTATTGTATGTTTCTTGTCTCTTTGAATTTCTAACAGTTTCATCTTTTCTTTTTATTTATTAAAGAAACTTACTTGTTTTATAGCATTTTATATATTTCATATATAGCTATGCATTTTTGCGATGTGTTTGTGTGTGTGTGTGTGTGTGTGTGTGTGTGTGTGTGTGTGTGTGTATGCCTGTACTGAGGCTTGAACTTAGGGCTTCTACTCTAGCTCAGCTTTTTTATTCATGGCTGGCACTCTACCACTTAAGCCACATCTGTTTTATTTATTTTTGGTGTCAGTCCTGGGACTTGAACTCAGATCCTGGATATTGTCCCTGATTTTTTTTCTCAAATCTAACACTCTACCACTTAAGACACAGCTCTATTTCTGGCTTTTTTTGGTGATAAATTGGAGAAAAGAATCTCAAGGACTTTGTTGCCCAAGCTGTCTTTGAAACTTGAAATCTCAGCCTCCTGAGTGGCTAGGATTACAGGTGAGCCACCAGCGCAAGGCTCTAGCTGAAGTTTAACACACTACTTCTCTTATCAGTTTTTCTCATGCCATGATGAGACATTAGAAACTTAAGATCTGTTAGATTACAGTTAAAATATCTGCTTCTTGGCACTGGTGGTATCTATCTCATATTTCAAGCTTAGCAGAAAATCTTGGATCTCCCACGTGCTGTTCAACACTCATCTAGATTCATTGTTGCATTAGGATAACTCATGTTAGGTAGCTTTTTGCACATCTATGTCATGAAGTAACAGTGTAAGTTTACTCTAATATCAAGAGTTAAGGTTTTTTGGAGCTCTGAATAAGGTACTCTTCTGTGTTCTGAACTATTCATATATCTGTTCAACAATCTAATTAACTAGTTGTGAATTATTGTACATGCTGGTATGAGAGGAATAAATATTGTTATGAATTGGTTACACAGTGGGAGAGAAAGATATAATGATGGAAATGTGTAGAAATGGATTAGTGGCTAGCAAAGACAATATTGTTTGGGTATGGTGGGAAAATAATAGCTTGAGTCCATTCCAGGCACAATATTAAAAGGCTCATTTCACTAAACAAGTTGAGAATGATGGAAGATCTGTAATCACAGCCACATGAAAGTCATAGGTAGGAGTCTGAGAGTCCAAGGCTGGCCCAGGCACAAAGCCAAAACTCTAACTGAAAAACAAAGCAAAATTGGATAGATAGGGGAAAGGTTAAGTGGTAGAACTCATGCCTAGCAAGTGTGAGGCTCTGAGTTCACACTTCATTACTACTAAAAACAAGCATAGAAAGTAACTTACTAAACAAAATAGGTGGTCATTAATTAGCTCAACATGAAATAGCATGTGTGTTGTGATTTCTTTTATAAAACAGTATGTGTATAGCCAGGTTCTGGTGGCTAACACCTATAATCCTAGATACTCAGGACACAGTTCTGAGGATTGACGTTTGAAGCCAGCTATGGAAGGAAAGTCTGTGAGACTCTTATTGCTAATTAAAACCAAAAAAACTGGAGGTGGAGCTGTAGCTCAAGTGGTAGAGCACTAACCTTGAGCAAGAAGGCTCAGGGCAAGGTCCAGGCCCTGAGTTAAAGCACCATGACTGGAACATACACAAAATACTATATATCTATACATACATATAGACATACATATACAAACATTTATACACAACCATCTATATGCACATGTATACATTTATATTCATAAAGAGATACATGAACATATAGCCAGTGAGTGGTTAATGGCTTTTGACTCCAGCCAATAGAATTGTAAATGTTGTTTAATTTTCTTTACCCCTTAATGTACTACTCAACTATTTTATAATGATGATGCATTCATGTAACAAAAACATGATAAATCTGTTTTCATTGTAGAAAACTATCTTGGAGCATTGAGATGAAAACTATCTTCTTAAACTACTCATTTATTAGTTCACATAAAGGACAAATCCTACTATTCAAAATGTAAGGGTACAATTATTAAATACTTAAGGTAATAAATAATTAACATAGAATTAGTAGAACTTACTAATTAATATTATTAGTCAAGATCTACCTAGACTTATGAAAGCACTGAATTATACAATAGTGTAAAAAGCAATATCATTTTAATAGCTCCAAGCTATTTGAGTTAAAAAGCACATCCATCCAAGTAGAGTAATTACACTTATTCACTGTGCTGTAGTTTATTATAATATAGACTTTGTGCTACTGTTTTTCAACCTGCATATTTCTACACCCTAAAACTCTATTAGCTGAACAAACTTTCTTGTAAATTTATCTGTTAACTGAAGTTTGTGAGTTGTTATTTTTGTTTTTTGGGTTTTTTTTGTTTTTAGGCAGTAAATGATTTGGTAGCAAAGTAAAAGTACACCTTGGGGTATTAGACATGTGTTTGGATAGGGACGGACTACTTTGGAGAGCTCTAGGTTTGGGTTTTATTATCCAACAAGATGTGGCTAGAAGCTGAAGCCTTTTCCAAGTGGGTCCATCCCAGCAGGCTTGGCAACTGCATCCTGATTGCCCAGGTGTGAGGAGTCATATATCTGTCTTTTTGAGATGATGAAGGCAGGTGCCTTAGCACTACATCTTCTGTGCCCTCCCTGACAGAGCACTGCCAGTGAAAGATTGTACAGCAGAATCCACCTTTAAGGTGCATAAGCACCTTTGGGGTTTGGGGGAATGGAAGTGGGCACGCTGGGAGCATTTGCTCATTCTTTTTTATGTAGGTGACATCTTACCAACCCAAAACACTGCTCAAGTTGTTTAGTTGTTTAGAAATTATTATACTTTAACTGGGTGACAGTTGACGTCCATAATCCTAACTAATTCAGGAACTGAGGATCATGGTTTGAAACTAGCCCAAGCAGAAAAGTCAGCAAGACTCTTATCTCCAATTAGCCAGCAAAATGCTTGTTGTTGCTGCGATACCAGCCTTGAACAAAAAAAGGAAAAAAGGAAAAAAAAAGGGAGATCACAAGATCACAGAACAGCCCGCCCCCATGAAACAGACACATTTTGGACTTTAGTAAAATGTCAATAGATAACAGTTTTACAAAGAAAGCACAAAGATTTACAAAGAAAATACAAAATAGAATCAACCAGAGAAAATATTTTAAATTTATTTGAAAATAAGGATTTGCTAGAGTTGTTTTTCATAAGTTTGGCTACAATGCTAAAGGGAAGGATAAAAACCTACAAATGACAAACAGCTTAGAATGTGTAAACCAGTTAAGCAATTGATAAACAAGTCCAGTTATTCCATTGCACACAGAACTGTAGGCAAATCATGATGACTGGCAATGTTATGTCAGCACAATCATGCTCTTGATCTTCTCAGAAATACATTTGCCTTTTTAGTGAAAAGAAATGCAAGCTTTCCTCCAATTGGAAGTGTAAGAAACAATGCTGATGATGTCAGGTCAACTTATACTGAAAGACAAGTGCATCTCATATAGGAAATAATGTTTCTTTAGCCATGAAAAATAAATGGATGCCAGGGTTTATATAACACTTGAATGCAGATTATATATAATGGATTAGAGATAATGAATATTTTATAAAGAATCATTTTACATATATTAAATATTGGTTTAACACATATTATATATGTATAGATATGAATATATATAATCATACATATATATATATATAAAACAACTGTATAAAATAATATTATGTGAGCATTCAAAACATTTTTTTGCCAGTCCTGGGGCTTAGATTCAGGCCTGGGTACTGGCCCTGAGTTTCTTTTGCTCAAAGCTAGCACTCTACCACTTGAGCCACAGCGCCACATCCAGCTTTTTCTGTTTATGTGGCACTGAGGAATCAAACCCAGGGCTTGATGCATCCTAGGCAAGCACTCTACCAGTAAGCCACATCCTCAGCCCCAGTCAAAACATTTTGACAGAAGCATACACCTCTAAGTCTTTACTTGGTTAAGAATTAGTTCCTTAAATAGTTAAAAGCCAGACCAAACTACCAGAAAATACAATTATTTTGATAAAACAGCAACAACAAATCCTGGTCTTCCAACATGTCAGGTCTGGCCACATTACCCCAGCATACCAAATAGAGACAAATAGTGAAGAACAGAGAAAGAAGACTTATGTTTAAGGAAGAGGGAGAATATGCATTTCAGTTCCTCTTCATGGCGTTCAGGTTTAACTAGAGAAATACCCAGGCCAGAGAATCTAGCTTTTCTTATGAGGTAATCCATTGAGTTTCATGAGGAATGAGGGATGTCTCGGGAAGGAATCAGTTCTGGGAGAACGGGCCAGAATAGAAACTCTTCTTTGGATTGATTTCATGATCTTTAAGTCTTGAATACAGTTCTATGTGCTTAGAAAGCATTGGCACATGGGAGCATATATGGTGAATTTTCTCTCCACAAGTTCTGGAACTCAACACCATGCTAACCATCTAGGCAAGTACCAATATTTGCTGCAGAGGCTGGGCAGGGAGGGAGATCTGACAGGCTTTGGGACAAAAAAGAGACTAGAGACCAGAAGGGATCAGAAGGCAACCATTTCCTTGTTAATGGAGGGAGTAGGAAGGGAATTTACTTCTTTATTGGATCCAAGTCACAGCACCAAGTTTTATTGGTGATTGAAGTATTCAAAATGTCCCTTGGTCTATGCATACAATGTCTAAGATTAGGACACTACCACAGATGCCACAAAAGGACCAAGAAGAACCATGAAGAATAAGAAGATAAAGAAGTAACTATTAATCAGGGAAATATACCTTGAAGCATGAGGGCAGAAGCTGGATAATGGCCATTTAGACTTATTTTTCATGTTTTTAAGGTTGCACCAGCTTATGTACATTAATTTAATTGTCATAATCATAACAATACAACTTACAGAGAATGTGGCTGTTTTGCATCATTGCTTTAGAAAATCTTGATATTTTTAAATATTTTAATCAGTTTTCAATTAAGCCAAATTCATAAACATCCTCCACTTACGATTGGTTCTGGGTCTGAGGAAGTTTCTTCAATTACTAAGAGCTTATAATCCTAGCCACTAAGGAGGCTGTAGCAGTTAAAGCTAGTCTAGTCAGGGAAGTCTAAGAGACTCTTATCTCCAATTAACCACCAAAAATTCAGAAATGGAGCTGTGGCTCATGTGCTAGAGCACTAGTCTTGAGTACAAAAGCTCAGAGACAGTGTCTAGGCCCTAAGTTCAAGCCTTAGGACAGGCACACATACAAACACAATAAGGATCTTATGCCATGCTGTACTAAGGACTCCCATATTGAGTTCAATATCTCTTTTACAATTTATAGAATCTCAAAGTCATTATTTTTTTGCCTCCACTTAACAGAAGAGAAAATGGATATTTGTACAGGTTAAATAACAATACTAGATGATGTTCCTGCTATACATATTAACTTCATCTATGTTGCCGACTATTTTTACTAACCTTAGTGAATTTTACAAGTTAAAATGGATATTTGGTACGTTTTTTTATTTTTATTTTTTATTTATTTTTTATTGTGACATTTTTAAATTACTTTTTTAATTAAATTAAATTTTTGAATGCTGTTTTAATGCTTATAAAGTTGATGTACAGAGGGGTTATACTTACGTAAGTCAGGTAATGAGTACATTTCTTTCTATACAATGTCACCCCTTCCCTTGCTCTCTCTCAGTTTTCCCTTCCCATCTCCATACACAAGTTGGAAAGTTCATTTCAATGTAGTATCTACTGAGTTCCAGTACTGCATCCTTTTTTTGGGGGGGGGTCTGGTCATTGGGGCCTGAACTCTGGGCCTGGGCGCTGTCCCTCAGCTCTTCAGCTCAAGGCTAGTGCTCTACCACTTGAGCCACAGCGCCACTTCTGGCTTTTTTTCTTTTTGCTTATGTGGTGCTGAGGAATCGAACCCAGGGTCTCATGCATGCAAGGCATGCACTCTACCACTGAGCCACCTTCCCAGCCCAGCCAGTGCTGCATCCTTTATCCCTCTATTTCCGTGCTCCCCCAACACTGCCAAAGACAAACAAATAAAACAGAAAGAAAACAAAAAAAAGTAAAAAAAATCTCT